>NW_024344561.1:437197-601264 GCF_902729225.1 Pteropus medius
GATTTTCCAACTGGATCAGTTTTCTTCTGACGTAAACGATATGAAAGAACACACCAAAGGAGAAGGCAGAAGAGCTAACTGTGTTTGCACATCATCCATATTCCTGCAGCCTCTTAAAAATACACTATGGATTGTACTCCAAATTTTCAATGGTTAAAAGTGTAAATTAAGAGAGCTGAACCTTAGTCCTGATGCTACCATTTACTGGTTGTGTGATCTTTAATAATTTACTTAACTTCTTGAATTTAATGTCCTCATTTGTTTAATGGGCTCATAGGACATCTCTAAAACCTTTCTTTTCCAGGTTCTGACATTCTATGAGTTTATAAGAGGTTGTTGAAAATAGGCTGTGCCAAATAGGAGACCCAAATGGGGAGTTAAGGAATCGCTATCAGTTACATCATTGAACATACTAAAAAGGTAGATAATCAGTATGATCCCTGTTTTTAATAGAGGCAACAATCATTGAGTAATTAATCCAATATTTCTGGACAGTTAGTGACCATCCAAATTAGAATATAATTTGAAAATGCATGATCTGCAGTTAAGCTAAGGCCAAAGCCTGAATAATTCTGAGTTGATGACTGCATTGACATTTCGGTATTTGGTTTATAATGAGGCTGTGGATTGTTGAGAGATTTAAGATGATTGGAAAGGGACAACATTCCTTGGAATGCAGAGTTATCATATGTTATCATGTGTTAAATGTAGCCATTCCATCCTTCCCTTGCTCAAGAGCTATGAGAATTGAAAATGAAAACTCAATGAACAGAGCAGAATTGACATACTTGGCTAAAAAGATATTGAAAAATTTTTTAAAAATCTGAAAAACAAACAAGAATATCAAATAGGTTCATGAGATGTTATAAAACCAACTGAGCTTTCATATAAAGAAGCAGAAAATCTGAAAAATTGTGACAAAAAATTACCAATATCTGAAAATATTAACATCAGACAAATTTGTTGTGTTTTAGCCTATTTTGGTTCTCCTCTTCCCTTTCCTTCCCATGTTGTTATACCTTAGAAATTTAGATAAATATTATCATAATCAGTATATACTTTACAACTTGCTTTCTTCCTTCAGTTTAGCCTGTTGATAGCTGCTGCTTCACTTCATTCATATGACCTACTCTATTGTTAACCAGTAAACAATGAAGCAAACATTTATTATCCATTCCCTTTGTAACATTGTTTCCTGGCTTATGCTATTACAAACAATGATGTCTTGTTTCTATCCTCTTATTTAATATTTTCGTTTATCTGAATTTTTGTTTTCTTTAATTTCCGCCCCCGCCCCCCGCCAATTTGGAAGCCATATCTTGCATTTTATGCATGACAAACTACTTTATTTGTAAATAGAAATATTTAACTATATATTTTTCTAATGATACTTCAAGTTTTTCAGTAGTTCAATCTTCTTTCTGTATAGGGCATCGATCTTAGCATGCTTTAACTATTCGTTGAACATCTCCTTCCTTCTTGTTATTTTTTATCTAATTTTAATTAAAATTTTTTTCAATACAAAAAATAGTAAGAATAGTATATTTAAGAGTTAACTAAGACTTATTTTAATCTCTATATGATGAATTGTTTCTTATAATTCAGGTCTTATGAATTTATTTCTTTTTGCATAGTACATCCTTCAATAATTCTTTTTGCATAGTAAATCCTTTAATAATTATGACTTGTACCGTTTCTTAGTTTTGGTTTGAAAATATCTCAATTATTTAATTTCAGTCTTGAATAATACTTTATCTAGGCTTAATATAATTCAAGATTGATAGCTATTGTCTCTTAAGCACTTTAAGGATATTAATGTAGTTGGCAGTGACAATTATGCTGTTGATCTAATTGTCATTTATTTGTAACAACAGCTAACATTTTTTGAGTGCCTGCTCTGTACCAATGTGGTAAGCTCAAATATTAACTCACTCACACTCTACAACAATGCCATGAGGTATATTTTCTTGTTATAGATAAAGAGAGCCTAGAATTGAAGATCATGACCTATGTCCACAGCCAATCAGTGGTGGAGCTGGAAGTGTATATTTATTTTTGTCATGTTCAGTATTCTGAGTGGGCTTTTGGGTCAGTAAATCATGTCCTTCAACTCTGGAAAATTCTCAGCTCAAATCTCTTCAAACACTGCTTTTCCACTATTCCCTCCTTATTCTTTTAAACTCCTGCGCTGGCAAAGGCACTGGGTATATTTCTGCAGGTAACGCATTGCATAACTCTAGGGGCACCATTTACATACTATGAGCCCTTATTTTCCATTTATTTTCAATCAATTCACCTAGAGACATTTTTGTCAATTCTCAAGCAAATACTTGATGTTTAAGTAAAACGTTTCTACTACATATTTGTAAATTAGATATTACACATCTGGTACTCCTGGAAAGAAATTTGTTTCTGATGACTAACTGCCAAGTAATTCAGGTTTTACCTCTCAGCCTCTTAAATAATAATAGTGATGATAATACCTTTCTCCTGTGTCATGTTTTGCTGTCCTAAAAATGATTCATACACATTATTCAACCAATTTTCACTACAATCCTATGAGATAGTTTGGAAGTATGGTATCATTACACCTTATTTGATAGATAAAGAGACCAGATCTCAGAAAAACTAATGTCTTACACAAACTTACAAAGCTATCTAGTGACAACTGGACCAATGTCTTCTGAATTTAAAGAAGTGCTCATGACATTCTCAAGAACTAATAGTGTGCACAGTAAGGCGCAAGGCCAGAGGAAGACCTTTGGAAATCAATGAGGTTTATTGCACCACCCCTGATTATTAGTAACTTTACCATAAAATAAACTGCATTAAATAACATAATAAACTGTGGTATAGGGTGAAAAGTTTTGATTTAATATAAATATCACCGGTGCTTTCTCATGACTGAAGGATAATGTCTAGGCACTGTAGCCTTTCACATCTTGGCTCCTCCTTACATATTTCTTGCCACATTCTTTATTGTTCCTGTTCCAGGCACTATAATTTTTCAACATTCCTAAACATCGCAAGCCATTTTAGAGCTATTTCTGTTCTCTCTAGTTTCTGCCCCTCTGTGGAGCCCATGGAGCAAAAACCACTCATGAGGTTATATGGAGGAGATGACCTTACCTATGAATTCTTTACCAATTCTCTCCTTTTCTGTGCCTGCTTCTTTCCCACTAAACTGTGAGCCCCTAGGGAGTGGGGACTAGTTTTTATTTGTCTGTGAATTGGCCGTACACAATGAGTACCTAACATTTTGTAAGTGAATGAATCGATTGAAACACAATTCGTACTTTTAGATATAACAATTTTTGGAAGTATTACAATTTGAAAACATTTTTATGTTACTACCTAACTTTTTATTTTTGAGCTCTCTGAAAAATACTAAATGCTGTGTTAATATATGTCAAATAAATAATGAACAAATTAAGTAATGAGTTAGTGGATCATAACAATAAAAAATGCAATACCACCCTGAGTTTAATAATAGCTACTCTCACTTTAAAATTTAAAGCAGTTTCATGTACAATTAACTCTTAGCCTTCACTGACATTTAAATCTATAAGCTCACAAACTTAATCCTTAAGATAAATGCAATGTAAAATGTGAAAATTTTCAGGAAATCTGAATGAAAAGGTATGAACAAATCTAACTTGCCATGTTAGATATTGATTTCATTATTTCCGACTTGAGAAAATAAAATCAATGTTTAATATGGCAGCAGATGACAAATGTAAGGGCTAAATGAGCTTCCTGTGTATATTCATTCTGATGATAAGTGAAACAAAAGGGATCCACTGTGAATTACGTCTGCAGCAAAGTTAATTAAACCTGCCTGTGCAGTCACAGTGTGATGGAAGTATCTTCGGATCCATGATGACTTGCTCCTCCGTATGCTGTTTGCCCTGCGGGAGCAATGAGCAGGCAGATCTTCCTCAGTTCAGTGATTTTACTGCATGCATATATACAATTTCAGCCAAGTGCAAGAGAAAATACTCAGAATAAGGGCAGCACCGGAAAGATAGCCAAGCCACAAATGACAGGATGGCTGTTTCAGAGAACCCGGACACAAGGAACAGGGCAGCCTGAGAGCGTCAAGAAAGGAGCGATGGAAGTCGGCATTCCATCACATTGTCAAAGCCAGACTAGAGAAAATTATGTCTCTGCTGGTTTTGTAAGCAGGCAAGGAAGGAAAAGTACAAGCAAATATTCAAGGAGAGAAAAATATAAAAGCACACTTTCACACCTGGCCCAAGTACACGATGTTAGATTAGAAGAGGAATTTAAGAATTGCAAGAGGAGGCATTACTACCCAGAAAGAAAATCCTGTCCTATGGTTGTTTGTGCTTGTCTACTTCCCTTCTCCACTCAACAGATATTTGTAAGGACCTTGCTAGGATATGTAGAGAATGAAAAAGGAACAGGTCACATCTGTGCTCAGGTTACCTTATTTGGTTAAAAATGCACTTTGTCATTATCTATTTGATTGTAGTTGGAGATTATAATGAAGAGCATCTGGTTCTTACACGAGCACATTTCCCCCACAGAGTCCAGAAATTTCAGTAGTACACTGGATTCCATTATTATTATATTATTGTGGCAATATTTACTTTGGAAGGCACTTAGTGTCTTTTGGACCATAGTAATATTTTTTAGGAAATGATTTCTTCAAGTGCCTGAGCATTAGTATCTATTTCAGCAGAGGGTAAGCGGGGTGTTTTATTTATTTATATGTTCAAATTTAGCAATTTACTTATTTCCTAAGGCTTTTTATTAATCAGGTAGTCTCTCAGGCCATTTTAGAAATCTCTTTTAGGAATCTCCATTAAAAATGAATTATACTTCTTCGGCAGATAGATAAGATATTAATACTAGGTGTCAGTCACTTATAAAGTCTTTTCAGCTTTTATTCTAACATAACCATGAAAATAGGCATAGGTCCATCAGCTCATAGCCTAAAATATCTGCCAAAGGAAAATAGGGAGGCAATTTACCTTTTGTGGGACTCTGCGTTTGTGGGTTTTCAGAGCAGCTGGATGCGAGCATGTTAACATAATCACTTCAAGAGTTGAACATGAGACCCAGAGGAAGTGGGGGGAAATATCAGTAAGTGTTAAATACAATGCTTGAGGAAACATATCCAAAAAGATAGTATGTCAAACAGTTTGCTATCTATGTTTTCTTCTAGGAGTTCTGCGCTTTGAGGCCTTATATTTAAGTCTTTAATCCATTTTGAGTTAATTTCTGTATATGGTGTAAGAGAGTGGTCCAGTGTCATTTTTTACATGTAAATGTCCAGTTTCCTCAGCACTACCTGTTGAAGAGACTGTTGTTTCTCCATTGTATATTCTTGCCTCCTTTGTCATAAATTAATTGACTATATAGGCATGGTTTATTTCTCGGCTCTCTATTCTGTTCCATTGATATACGTGTCTGTTTTCGTGCCAGTTCAACACTATTTTGATTATTATAGCTTTGTGGTATAGTTTGAAATCAGAGATCTGATACCTCCAACTTCGTTCTTCTTTCTCAAGATTCCTTCGACTCTTTGTGCTCTTTTGTGGTTTCATATAAATCAGGATTATTTGGTCTACTTCTAAGAAGAATGTCATTGGTATTTTAATCTGGATTGTATTGAATGTGTACATTGCTTTGGGTAGTATGGGAAATAAAAGCAAAAATAGACAAATGTGACTTCATCAAACTAAAAGCTTCTGTACAGAGAAGGAAACCATAAAAAAAAAAAAAGAAAAAGAAAAAGAAAAGAAAACCTACTGAATGGATGAATATATTCACCTATGATATATCAGATAAGGGGTTGATATCCAAAATATATAGGAAACTCATACAACTCAATTAAAAAATAAATGATTCAATTAATAAATGGGCAGAGGACATGAAAAGACTTTTCTTCAAAGAAGACATGCAGATGGCTAACAGACATCTGAATAGATGTTCAGCATCACTAATCATTCAGGAAACCCACTTCAGCCTCAAGCAGCTAAGTAAGAGAACGTGACTACATTGTGGACAAAAGGGACATAAGAGTGATGTGTCAGTTTCCAGAAGGGTCTTTAAAAGGTAGTGTGGAGTGGGCCTCCTTGTTGACATGTGGAATGGAGAGATGGAGCCCCAGCAGCCATTTTGGGAAATGAGGTGACCTTGGACATAAGGACGGGACACAGTGAAGCAACAAGACAGGAGCTGTTCAACGTGAGGAACCAACTGCAGACTCTGACATGAAAAGTATGAACTCATGTCTAACTTAAGTCAATATTATTTTGGATTTTGCTGCCATTCACCAACTACTTTGTTGATATAGTTTTATCATCATACTTTTTCTCATCTTCAAATTCTGAATGTACTTTTTTCCCCTTCAAGGGACTTATTTTTAAACTGACCTCATCCCAAATACCATGAAATCAAAGGTTTGGTGAGCTGATTTTCTGTAAATATTAAAGTAAATTCGAATCTATTAAAATGAAGTCAAAGCTATTCAAAGAAAAAAATGTGGACCTCCAAAATGATGGATGAGGATCTTGGAATAATCTGCTAATAGCAACGATAAAACTAGACGAAGTTGTCAAAAACGAACATTTCAGGACTCTGGAGGTTTCTCAAAACTGACGGATTAAGAAGTTTTTAAGAAAACAGACTGAACAGTGTGCAGTGGGAGATCCTGTTCTTTTTGCCAGGGGTCGCCCCCACTGGGCCTCTCAGCTACTGCTCACCGGGCTATAAAAATCACTGCTGGAGGAGGCCCAACTTGACTTGGGGCTGAGGCAGAATCTCAGGACCCCGGGAATACTAGAAACAGCAGGGGTCTCGGAGTGGAATGAATGGCAAGGCCAAGGTCTCTCAACCTGCCTGAGGTGGGGATCCTGGTTGTGACAGATGGATAAAATCAGACAGGAGGTCCAGGGAGTGAGATAGCCTCCGCTGGCCCCACATATCTGGAGAGAGCCCCATCAATCCACACATCTACGCAACCTGCTGGGAGGCCCTGTGCACGCACTGAGAATGGGTGGGGAGCAAAGGCAGATCTGACTTGCAAAATGCCTGAGCCCAGGCCACTGGGCACAGGGACTCACTGACTCAGGTGTTGGAGCACCATCTCTGAGCCACCACTGGCTGACCCTGAAGCTAGGCTGATCCCATGGTGACTCCCAGAGGAAGCCAGATTAAAAATAAGGAATTAAATACAATAACGAGCAGTCATCAGCTGCTGCAGAGTTGGGGAGACCCTACAGTTAGTTTGGCAACGACTAAACAAACAAAAAACAAAACACCACAACTCGCTGCGGGAGGAACTGGAATTCAGTTGTTACAATCTATTATTTTTAAAATGTCCACCTTTGCTCAAAAAAAATTTGAGATGTGCAAAGAAAGAGAAAAATGTAGTCAACAGAACCTTTCTCTGAGAGTGTCCAGATGCTGGACTTCAAAACAGCCATTATATATATATATATGTTCAAAGAACTAAAGGAACCGTGTTTGAAGAAGTAAAGGCAATATGACAACTGTAACTCAGGAACAGATCTTAGCAGAGACGAGAATCAGAGAAAGGCGCCCAAAGGGACATCTGGACCTGGAAGCCCTCCTTGGTCACTGGCTGCCCCAGGCTTTGTGTGTCACAGCAGTGACTGCTCTGTGTGGCATCTACCTGTCAATGTGACCATCTTCCCGATCTCGCCTTGGCGAGCTGCTTGCTCCTTGTGCGACAAAGTCGGCTTGAATAAATGATGGGGAATGACAGTGCTACCCAGCAGGGCCAAGAGCCTGAGCTTGTCGTCAGAGAGAGACCCCGGAAAGTCCTTTTCCTTTCCTGGCCCTAAGTATCATCCCCTGTGAAAGAGGCCCTATGAGATCTGGTGATGGGGACATGAGGCCCCATGCAGGCTGTCGGGGGCCAGGAATGAGTTCACCAGAAGCAGGCAAGGTCGTGGATTTTGTTGTTGGTTTAATTTATTACTGTTTGACATCCAGTGACACTGACATACCCCCGCCGGGCCTGCGGGGCCCAGGCCCCAGCGAGGGTGACCTGTCCAATAAAATACAGTACGAGGAGTGGACGGCTACACACATGCATCCACGGCTTAAACTACAGTGATTCCAAACTGCGGCCGCAACAGTACTGCCAGGAAAAGAAAAGAAAAACAGGTGTCGCGTGTTCCCCAATTCATAATTCTTTTTCTGCCACTTTAAACAGTTAATGCTGTTACAAACGCTACTGATGCCAGGACAGGGCCAGACACAAACAGTCCTACATCTTCTCTGCCGTATAAATATGGAAGATTTTCGTTTATACAGTTTTACCCCACGTCTGAAACTACATCTGCTGCTACCCGTTACTGCTAAGGGCTACGCCGTCTCGGCTCTGGAACGAGGGGCTCGGGGTTGAGACTCTGGAATGTCGGGACTCAGTCTTCCTCGCTGCCACTTCCTGAGCGGTCCTGGAGGGGGGACAGGAGGAGATAGCATGAGTCAGCACCCTCGAGGGCACCCTGAGACAAATACCGATGCAGGTGACAAGCCGCTTTCCCTGGGTGTGTGAGCAACGCGAGCGCCGTGAGGCTGGAGGTAGAGCGGCCTTTGGCTTCCATCTCTCTGCTGCGGCCACACCTGAGGACTGGCCCCTGTGCCCACATGGACTCTTCCTCGGGATCTGGGAGGCTCACTGAGCCTCCCTGCTCCGTCCCACTGCTGGGTGAACTGTCCCTGTGCAGCTTCAAAACCGCCTTGGCTATTTCTGACCACATAGGAGCTTTATTCTTCCGCTTAAACTTTTTAAGCAGCTTGGCAAAGGCCGTAAAATGCCCTGCTGGATTTGAACCGGGCAGATGGGGCACTGTTACAACCCAGACCTCCTCTCCAGAAACATGGGCCACCCCTCCCGTGGTTCAAGATGTCTGACACCCTTATAAAATCACGTATGTCTTTGGCCAGATTTATTCCACGGTACTGGGTTTTGTTGCTATTGCAAATGGCCACAGAAGAGCAACACCGGAATGGCACTTATTGAGCTTGGCCAGGAGCCCGGCCCCGTAACGCGGTCTACCTCCCTGCTTTGCAGACGTGGAAACTGCAGCTCAAAAGTGGAGTGAACAGCCCAGATCCCACAGCAGGGAAGGGCTGGGTGTCCAGACTGGATCCAGAGGGCAAAACTTATTTGAACCCAGCAAGTAGGTCTGTTCCCACCCCTCAAGCCCCCAAAACTGTCCACTGTGGGCTTGACACGGTTGTAGCTTCCCCCCAGCTTACAGAAACTGCAGCCCATGCCAGGGGACATGCATCACCATGGTACCACTCAGCCCTATTCGCGGTGTTTGCTCCATGTCATTTTTCTAACCGCAGAGCCAGAGATTTTTGGTTTTCGTTTTCTTAACCCACTACCATTTCAAAATCCTAGACAGTCTACGGCCACGCCGCCTGAACTTGCCCGATCTCGTCTGACCTTGGAAGCTAAGCAGGGTCGGGCCTGGTTAGTACTCGGATGGGAGACCACCTAGGAATACCAGGTGCTGTAGATGTTAAAAATCAATCAATCAATCAATCAATCAATCAATCCTAGACAGGCCATAATAGTCACGAGCAGAAGCCCGGGGCACAGTGTGTTATCACGTGTGATGAGAACACCACAATAGCCGTCAACTGGGTGGCACAGGGGCACCTACAATCCCAGTGTTTCTGCTCCCGACTCAACAAAGACCCGGCTCCACCCTGGCATCCTGGGCAGGCAGCCCTGCAGGATGCTGCAGAGGGAACAGGAAGGAATGCCCACCCTGTCCCCCAGACTCCCGCACGTGCTAAGAGCACCGGTTCTAGAGTCACATGGTCTTGGGCTTGAGTTACATGCCATGCGATGCTGAGCTTCAGTTTCCCCACCTGTGGAGCATCTACCCTCAACAGGGGCTGTGGTAGAAGGGTCCAGGACCTAGCACGTGGATGGTCCCTTAGTGACCCCACTGCTGCTGGGCACTGGCTCCCGCCTGCCCAGGGCTTGGGGACCTCACCTCCTCCTGCTCCTCCTCACTGTCATCGTCGCTCACCACTGGCTTGGCCCGGGACCCACGGCTTGGCCGCCGCCGGCCCCCCTTCAGCCGATCCTGTGCCTTCTCCTTCCGGCCCAGCTTGATCTTCACTTTGACCGAGCGGGCTGTGGTGGGGACAGGAAGAGGGAAGGAAGAAAAGAAAGAAGATGAACTTGGGAGATCGTGATGCCTCCTGAGCTGCGGGGGGTGAACTCTGAGATCCTGACCAGCCCGGGAAGCCCACCCACCCGCCCAGGCCCCCAGGACTCACATTCGGACTCCGAGCCTTCCTCCTCGCCCTCTTCTTCCTCCTCGCTCTCCTCGCCTTCGCTGTCATCCTCTTTCTCTATTTTCTGCCGCACGCTGGTGAAAACGGACTGCAGCACAATGGAGTCTTCGTAGATCTGGGTGGAGACATGCAGGCTCTCGTGGGCTGGGGCCCGATGCGGGCCTGCCCGCGGCCCCACCCACACCAGTCACAGCTCTGGCAGGATGGCCCATGTGGGGGCAGTAACGGTCTCCCAGCCAGTGCCCAAGAGAGCACTGGGATTATGGAAAGTCTTGGAGAAAAGATCAGGTGTGTTAGTTTAGAAAAAGCCATGGGTTTCTCCCTCTGAATCACAGCGAGCACCTGTTTTTAAAGGCTCTGAGAAGGTCTGCAGTAACTAGAACTGTACATCCCCTGTAGCATTTCCCCCAAACGTATGACTGTGAAATCGCTTTTCCAGAAGGCACCTATCTCAAACACTTCTGGGAAAACTGCTGCCTCAAGAATGAGTGTGTTAATCTCAACACAGGAAAGGACACATCCATAGATTCCTTTCGAGAGTCCCCTAGTGAATTCAAAATAAAATTTCAAGACATACATGGATTGTTCACAGGGCGTCCTGGATGGATGGGACTGAGTCTATTTTCCCCATTTTACTTGTTTTTATTTTCTGCCTTTTTCTCCCCAGTAATGAATACATATTGCCTTTGTAATTAGTAAAATATTCCAAGTTGTTAGGAATGTTTTTAAACCAGTTAATTCAAAAGGGAGCAAAGGCTGGAGTGGGCGTCGCCACCCCCTGCCCCAGGCGTGCCCTCACCAGGGAGCCCTCCAAGTTGAAGGTCTGGGCGTTCTGGCACAGCAACATGACATCCTTCTCCAGGTCGTTGAGACTGCGGTACTTGTGGTTGCGGATGCGCTCCTGTGGGTGGTGGGAGAAGCAGCCTTACCTCAGGACCCCGCTTCGTGCCTGGGGACCCTGGGGCTAGGCATCCCTCTGCCTAACAAGGTCACAGCTGAGTTTCCTGCTCCTCTGTACAGACTCGGAAGCCCAGACCCACCGAACACAAGGGCCACATGACAGACCCGAGCTGCGGGTGACTGGAAGGAGCTTTGAAAGCTGGCTGTCTGCCCACGCGTCATGGAGACCCAAAGGCCACAAGGAACCCCAAGAGCCAATGATCGGGTCCCTCACCAGGGGGCCCAAGTTCCTGGGCCAGACTCCCCCAAGTGCCCATGTGGGCACGGCCCTGTGAGAGCCGCCTCCCGGGCTTACCTTAATCTTCTTGAAGTCCACAGGCTTGCGGATGAGCTCGTAGTACTCCGGCAGCTCTTTGCGGGAGGGCAGCTGGATGAACACCTCGCTGAGCTGACGTCCACTACTACTGCAAGGGGACACAGTGGGTGTCACTCACAGGCCCTGCCCACTGGGGGAAGCCGTCACTCTGTCGGCAGCCCCCATCGAGCTACCTCCCATTGTTTGAGAACAGTGGGTGAGAAATCAAAGCTGACTGGGGAGTTATTTCCTGTATCCGTGCTGTCTTGAGAGTTCTGATACATTCCTGAGGGGCAACAAGCACAGAGAGGCCGGGGACGCATTGCAATCAAGGCTCTGTGCCCGCTCAACTCCCCCGACCCCAGACTATGTGCTGCATGAAACAGAAGGCTCGGGGCTCCATGGATCACCACTGCGTATGATGCGAAAATCAGTCGGCGCACACTAGAAGCATTAAGGGACAGCGTTGTCAGACAATTTTTTGCAAGCTTGTTATGTGACTCCCGCAAGCATGTGTGTTTCTTGCAGGCAGCATTTAAAAGCAGTGAACTTCAGGGCATTTGGCAAAAACCCAGGAGGAAAGATGCCCCCCAGCAAGACGTTAATGGACATAAGCTGTTTTCTAATCCTTTTCACCGAGATTGCCTTGTTTCCCACAAGGGAGCAGTGGCCATGAGAGGCTATTGGGCCTCGCGCGCCATCTCCTGGGAATCACTTTTGGAGGAACCAGTGCACTCAGCCAGCAGGTCGTGCCACATCAGAGCCTGGCTCTGTGCTGGGGACAGGAGCTCAGAGGTGAAGTGACATCACTCCCGGAGCCTGCCTGAGGAAGGAGTAAGCAGGCGCTTCAAGGACTCAAAAGGCCAGGGGAGAAAACAACGCCCACTAGTGCGGTCTCCCTTTCTGTCCAGTCAGCCTCAAGAATGGCAGTTCTGTCTTGAGGAACCTGACTTGCCTCAGGGGTCCCACTGGGCCTCCAGAGAAAAGCAGCAGAGGCCCAGGGCCGCCGTCCAGGGAGCTAGCGACCGGGTGGCGATGCTGTTCTACATGTCCCCTCTCTTTACCCAGGCGCCCACACACTCTGGCCGTGTTTCATCCACATCCACTGCCAAAATGCCTGCCCGGCTGCCCCGGCTCCCGCTGGCTGCTTCACCTCTCGGGGTTTTCAGTCGCTTCTCAGAGATGGTCACTCGGGCCCAGCGCTGCCGGCGGGCTGAGCCCATCCGACTCCACTTCTTTCCTTTTCTGTTCAAGAGAAGGCAGCGCATCCCGCGTCTGCCTGTCCTGACGCCACCCCATTCTCGTTTTTGTTCACTGTCTGGAAAACAGCAGTGACGACATGACTGCTTTTCAGGTTTGTTGTTGCTTGATGCCCCGATTTCACAATGCGTCAAGGCACAGCCTGGCCACGGCTGCCTCCCGAGGCTGATCTGGCCTGGGATCCCAGGTGGCCTTTTGCTCGCTTGGGGTTTCTGTGCATCACAAGGCCCCTGGCCCGACAGACGGTCTTGGAACCTGGTCCCTGCCTTGGACAATCACCATCACTCAGTTCCTGCTCTGGGTGAGACGCTCTACCACAGGTTCTCATAAAACTGTTATTCTAATCCTTACAATGAAGAAACCGAGGCAAAAAGTTCAGCCTTCCCGGGCCAGACACAGCCCACCACCTCTGAGTTTTCCTTCCCAGAGTTACATGGGGATGCCAGCAAGTGGCAGCCTCCGATTTTCCTCCTAGGCTGAGTTTTCAGCCACGTCCTGACCCGCACAGGGTCCTGCTGTCATAGATAAGGGAGGGCACGCCACCTCTAGGCTGCCACTCCCCGTCAGGGAGCCCCTCCCTGCAGGCACAGGGTTCCTTTCTCTCATGAACAGGCTGGTGGATGGTTTGGCCATAGGCAACTGGAAACTCCAAAAATGAAGACAGATAACAACATGCTGGCTTCTCCACTTCGAATAAGCAGACTTAGGGCAACGGGTAGGGGTCAACCCAGTTCTGCTCTAGGACACTTTGGTCCCAAAGCTCAGGCAGAGTCTGGATCCGGACCCGCCCACAGTTCAACCACACACATCCTACTCCCCCGCAATGGAACCTTCAAAGCAAAGAGCCCTCCTTTCTCAGCTCCACAGCAGTGTCACCCCACACTGTGGCGCGATGCGCTGGCGGCCCTGCATTTTACACTGAGGCAGGACTTGCGCCCACAGGCCTAAAATAACAGCAGTTCCACGGGATGACAATCTCCCTACAAAGTGCGAAGGACTCTTCTGCTTTCTACTCTATTTCATTGAGAAATGCCAACTGGGCCCCACAAAATTCATTCTGCAGCCCACTAATGGGCGCGGACTCCCAGTTTGAAAAGCACTGCTCGCAATGCCAGGGCCGGGAGAGGCTAGTTACACACCCCGACACCTGTGGCATCCACACAGATGGCTGGCCTCGGAGGAGCATGTGGCCCTCCAGCAAGCTCCAGAAATAGAACTCTAGAGCCGTAATACAACAAAAAGTTTCATAAGGAAACCCTCTCCACTGTCAGGCTAAAAAACAGTTTAACTGCAATAATGGGGAGAAACAGGAAGTCCTCCTATAAACCTTTGGGGAAACTGAGTCCTTGAGGAATAAATGCCCACCCATCACCCAGCCTGATGACCTGTCTGCTGTGATAAGCTCTGACTGCAGATGACCTGGAACTGGGTGTACACAGGGGAGGGAGAAGGCACCAGCACCATGAGAGAGTTTGAAAACTGTTCTTTCTCAGACAGCCAAGTCCTCTTGGAAATCCAGTCACAGATTTTAATTGCTCACAAGTTCCCTGGAGAACCCCCCGCCCCCATGCACCAGGAGCTGCTGCAACAGACAAGAGCCACCCAGGCTGGCTCACAAACCCTCCTCACCCCGTATTAGAGATAAATGCCCCACAACTCCCTACCTCCTGGGAATAAACCCCAAAGTCCTTCTGATGGCTCTACCGTCCTCCACGGTGGGCTGCCCTTGGCCGGTCGTCAGCGTTCCTCTCTGCACCTTCTCACACCCACCTCTGGGCCCATGATGCCACTGTTCCAAGGAACCCAGACTCCCACCATCAGTACAAAGGTCACCTCTTCTGCGAGTGCTGTGACCCCCGTCCACCTTGCCCTGTCACCTTGTAATAAAAAGGAGGCTTGAGCTACCAGACAAAGGCACAAACCTTCAGTGCTCGGCTCCCCGAGGTGCCCAAGGCTCCTGTGAGCCTCCCTGACCTTTGACGCCAGCTGAGCTTGGTCTCTTTAAGTTACAGGATCACACAGGGTGAACTAACTCCCAGGCCTGGCACTGCCATCTGTGAGACATCCCTGGTGTAGCAGCAGCTCACACGTTCAGATGACTGCCCTGTGCCCCGGAGTGGGCACCTGAGGGTCACCCGGGCTGTGTCTGGTTTCGGATTACGAAGCAAGTGGCTGCAGACACTCGTGTCCAAGTGTTTGGCTCACATCTCTCTTGGGAATTTATCTGGGAGAAGTGTGTGGTCACAGGGTGGGGGACACTTAGCTTTGGTAGACAGTGTAAGTATACTCCTCCAGCAGTGGGTGACCCAGCTTGGTTCTCTGTAGCTACACTTGCTCCTGTCGCTCCTCCTTGGTGTGGCTTTTTACAGCTGAAGTGTGGTTTCAATTCACATTTCCTTGATGAACACGGAGCTGGGCATCTTTTCACAGGCGTATGACCGGCTGATGGCCTCCTTCAGGCACCTGTTTACTTCCTTGCCTTCCCCAGAAGTTCTCTGTGGGACACATTTATTGCAAACACCTCCAGTCTGTGGTGTGTCTTCCACTCTCTTGGCGAATGGATCTTAGTTTTAGTCAAAGTCCAATTTATCAGTATTTCCTTTTAGACTTGACGTTTCTCCTTCTTATCAAATCTTTGCCTACCTCGAGGTCAGAGAGGTATTGCATTTTCTTCTGGAAGCTTTGATGTTCTCACCTTTTTACATCATTAGCCATGAGGCCGGTTGCCCTAATCGGTTTCTGCCCATAGAAGTTACTATCCACCCACCACACCCAGAACACGAGCCACCAGGGCAGAGACTTTGCCAGTTTTATTAGCCGTCTATCTCTGGAACCTGGAACAAAGTCTAGTATACAGTAGGTGCTCAATAAAGATTTGTTGAATAGAGGAACAGCTCAGGATAAAAGTCTCAGGGTAATAAGGCAAGGTTTGAACCTGGGTCTCATCAAGGTCACCTCTAACCAGGGTGCCTAATTACCCCCTCACCCCATATGGGCAGTTACACAACCACCCTGTTCCAGAAAACGCAGCACCAACCAAAAGTCCCACTGCACAGAACACGCTGCGTCAGCTTCCTGTCTTGCGAGACTTGCTCTGAAGAAGCTTCTGCAGATAGTTGGGAACTCCACCCTTGGCCCCGCCCTGTGTCTGGCTGCCCTGGCACGGGTGGTATGGCAATGAGGAGCCTGGAAGAACCTCGCGGCTGTCAGATCAGCCCCATGACCCCAATTCAGACATGAAGGCAGTGCCCGCCATGCCTCCAGCCCTAATGCCTCCAGCCCGGGGCTGTCACCTGGTTTGGCAACAGTAACAATGGCTGCTGCTGACAATATATATGATAGATGATGATGTTATTCTCCTGCCTCTAGATGTCAGCGCCCAGAGCAGGGACTTTCCTCAACCTCGTCACCGCCCAGTCCCCATCACAATAGCAGGACATAATATGCAGCAGGGGCTCAATGAGACCAAGGCCTTGCCTCGTTTCATAAGCTCTTTTAGACTGAATAGCCCTGGTGGGGACCCTTATTGTTTAACTTGCCCAGACAGTGTCTGCCTCTCTGTAGAAAGGTGTCCACCCCTACACTGACTCAGGGTTCTGGTGGGGCTGCCCATCACTGAGTCCCATCCTCTCCCAGGACTTGGGGAGGCCCAAGCACAGCACCTCACCCATCTGGCCTTAGTGACTGGTCCAGGAGAGGGCCTGGGACACAGCCAGCCAATCAGAGCCCTTCCCTGGGATTTTCTACCAGGAGTTGAGGAAACAGCAGCTGCTTTATCGTTGGGGTATGAGGCCTTGAAGACAAAGCCCAGAGCTGCGGCAGCCACGGTTCAGCAGTGAGAACAGTGTGGGAGGAGATGTGGCCAATGACTCCGGGCCCCAAGAGCTAGTCCTCACTAACTCCTCTGTGGCCTCCAGGCCTAAGGAATCCCCACTCTGCCTGAAGGACTTAGAACTGGGTTCCTGACACATAGAGCCAAAAAGTCTAAACTAACACATTTTTGAGCATATTATTGAATTTGTCACTAAAATTATAATACGAGGAAGAACAAAGAGAATCAGAGAAGGAAAAAAACATGGACTTTCAGTATCTGAGGGATCATCCACCTATACCCCTCGCTAAACAGATGGAAAAACCAGAAAGCTATGAAAGCCCTTTTATAGACACACAGAAAATTGGTGGCAGGCAGGACCTAAGCAGAGGTCCCTTAGACTAAGTCAGGGACTCTCCCACACTTTCTCACATGCTGCTCTACATTGAGGGTCAGTTAACCTTTTCTGTAAACAGCCACTGTAAATATTTTAGGCTTTGGGCACCATACTGAATCTGTGGCAATTACTCGACTCGCATTGTTACACAAAAGCAGCCACAGACTTCGTGTACACAAATGGGCTTTGGCTGTTCCAATAAAACTTCATTTGTAAACCATGAAATGTGAATTTCATGTAATTTCACATCATGAGATATTGTATTCATTTAATTTTCCCAAAAACCATCTAAAAAATTTTTAATCTGCAGGCTATAGAAACACAGATAATGGGCCAAACTTGTTTTTCTGCCGATGTGCAGATTCGCTGGCCCCTGATGTGAAAACAGAACGTCTGTAACAGGGATAGTAACACACAGTTTGGTGTCCTAATTTCCAAATCCTCTGACCAGGGCAGACATTAAAAATGGATCACAGCAGTATCTCTTGGGCTCCCACGGCCTCAGACAGGCAGAAGCAATCAATTGAAGATGGTGCTCAAGACAGATCCCACTTAAGAAGTATGGAAGTGGTCCTGATTTGCTGGAAGGAATCCCTCTGTCTTCCCCAGCCTGCTCTCTTTCCTAGAGACCAGTTCAGACCATCTTCCTAGAACATTTCTCAATGACATCCTCTAGCCCTAGACTATTTTCTCTTTTGACTATCAATCAGTGTACTGAGCCAGTAAGAGTCCTGGATATGAGCAGCTCAGGATTTTCAGAACTGATTTAGCAGAACATTGATCTGAAACATAATCTTACAATGTACTCCATAAATATTTGAAAATGAAATAATGAAACATTAAAAAGGTACTGCACTAGTACAGAATTATTTCAGAGGTCCAATGAGGACATATTATCAAGTAAAGGATATCTTGAGGATCAGAAAAATGAGAAATTTGGGGGTAGATCACTTACTTACAAATATATATTCATTTTATTAGGAGTCTCCACCTGCTGGACATCTATCCACCCCAAAAAATCAATCTCAGTGTTGGATTTATGGCTCTGCGGCACAGAAAAAATTCTGACCAAGCACGAGTGAAAGGAAATGATATTTGCCAAGGGACCTGCCAATGAGAATGGTCTGTAGGCTGCCCGCCTGTACTCCCAGCACACCGCTGCAGTAAAGAGAGTGGGGGAAGCTTTGCTGCAGGGTCTGCCTGCCTGCAGAGGGCTAGACTGGCTGTAGGTTCTGATGGCGATTAAGGAATGAGCCAACATTTCAAATGAGCTGATAGTTTTAAATGAGCCAATGACACATCTGGAGGTGGCATGTTTCTTAATACAGTTCAACAATAAAAACCAAACCTCATTTTAAAGAAACCCTGACCCATCCCACAAGTAACCCAAGCTTGACATTCTTATTTTGGAGGTCAGACCCTGAGCTCTGGAGGAGAGAGACGGAAGGCCCAGGTCACAAAGCAAGCAGCAGAAGCCGGGTCAAAATCTAGACATGCTCCTAGGTATGGCATCTCCTTTTTGTGTATGCGCCAGCTTCCCCACGCAGACTGTGAACGCCACGAGCGTCGGCACTGTGCTGTTGAAGGCCCTCAGAAGACATTAGCCATGGGTGACTAGGACAACGGACAGAGCACCGATGACCACCTTATAGCACTGCAGAGAGCACTTCTGAAAGCTGGGCAGAATTGGTCATGTGAGTGCTGGGAAGTCTAAGGCCACTTTCTGCAGGGCTGGAAAACCACAGCGTGGAGAAGTGTGCTTGCTTTTCTGAATTCATCAGGGTGAGCAGCTCTGCTCCCAGAGTGCTGAGCAGGTCCACAGCGGCAGGCCCCGAGCCTCTTCTGAATTGGCAAGAACAACAGGATCCCCACACCAGGAACTGAGGGTGCCAGGGAGCCTCTGGCTTCTCCGAGAATGGGCAGTGGTGTGTCTAGGGGTCAGCGGCCTGGGAAACTGCCGCTGTGGTATGAGGCTGAGGGACCCACCTGAACACCTATCTGGAGACTCGCACCCACCCTCTTCCATCCTCCTGCTAATTTTTAACCTTATATTTCCTACTAGTTTCACCTCAGAAGTTTAATGTTTCTTAATTCATCTATCCTTTTATCTGTCTCTAGGCTTAATTTTAAATTTACTTTTTTTGGTGATTTCTCATTTACTTGACCTTATTTTTCGACATTGTTTCATCCTTTTCCTTTTAGCCTCTGTGAATATTTGTTACCTGTTTACTACCTTGTTTTCACAAACATCTCTTACTGTTTTCCCTGCACACAAGAAGCACATGTTTGCTGAAACGCACGGATCACTTTAGAAGGATCTCACGTGGACGGGACTCCAAGGGAGGCAGAGGAGCAGGGGCTCAAGGTGCGACCTGCTCGCCCAAATCCACTTGATTCGAGTCCAGCTACCTATCCCGGGCCTGTTTGAAGCTTTGTGTAATTCTAGTTTTAAGACCTTTCTAAATTGGCTGCCCTGATTTTGTATGCTTTTTGGCGGGGGTGGGGTGGGGTAGGGGTGTGTGTGGTCTCTACCATGGCGATCAACACTAGGGTACAATGTCTGGGGAAGGAACTGATCTAATAAACAATGCAGGTGGAGCTTCTTTCAGTAAATTCTATGGCAGGCTCAGAACCTCTGCAAGGTTCTGCAAGGCCACCTGGCTAGTTCCACTGTGGCTCTGAGCCCCACCGGGCCTTGAGCCCCACCTGCATTCACACGCAGGCTGGCCTGGGGCTAGATGATGGGGATCAGCATTTTTCTCAAGACATCTGACGTCAGTGCCTCTCACACCAGGTTCTGGGCTGAGTGCCGAGCAGACAGCGCTAACCCCAGACCTGGACCTCCAGGTGGAGGCCTGCCTGTTCCTTCTGGAGCTCACCCATGCTGAGCTGGGGCTCCAGATGAAGGGCCAAAGCTGGAGAACCCTGAGGTTGCCCTGCCCCCTCAGGGAAGGGCTCTCATACCCGCCTACCCTCTAGACTCTCCCTCCCCTTCAGGGGTCTGTCCTAAGGGGCTAAGAGCCACATGTGGTGACCTCTCTTGGAGAATGCTTCAGCCTGAGAACCATTCCTAGGGCTTGTTATGTTGTCCCAGTTTTTTTTTAGGAAATCAAGGTACGACCTTTCAACCCTGAAGAGCCATCTTCTTTTTTATTCTAATCAAGGAGGTACAAGGGCAGAGGGAAAGTGCCAGCAGGCACCGGCCTGGACTGAAAGTGTCACCACAGATCTGGCTGGGGCCCTTCTTCACCCACAGTGGAAGTGGAACTGGTCTCTGGGCTGTGTGCCTGGCCCATGTTACTTCATTGGGGTCTCCATAATCCCACATAAGAACTTCCACTTTGTGCTGCAGAACTGGAAACTGAAGCAAAGAGATGAGCGTAGAAGCCAGATCGCTGTGACGCTCAAGCCTCATAGCCCCTCCAGGGCTGCTGCCTCCCTCTGGCAGGGGGAAGGGGACCCAGAGGGTCTGCCCAGCGGGGCTCAGCTGTGCGGCGCTTAGCCTGGGCAGTTTTCACACATCGCTATCTTTCTGAGCTGTATGGGCCTACGTTGAGATTGTCTCCTGTGACCTCAGCACAATCATCAAATTCGGGAAGCTTGGACCTGACACATCTCCACTGCCCGACACATAGCCTTTACGACACTGTCTTTACGGAGGAGATGGTAATGGTTGAACTCTATACTACAGCCTGGGGAGGAGAGAGGGCTCTCTACAGGGTCCTCTGGAGCCTGCCTGCTGAGGCTGTTCCTCCAGCAGATGCACTTCTCTGAAACTTTTCCCAAGACCCCAAGGGGTGTGTCCCAGAGCACACACTTGCTGATTGGCATTTGGAAACTGCCTGAATGTCTCTGAAGGATCAAGGGACAAAGACACCATTGGAAGCGTGCACAGCCCAGAGACAAGATCCCAACCTAACCCGGGAGCCTGTGTCTAACTCACTTGCATGTTTACATTATAACGTGCAAATTCCTACTTCCAACTTAATTCCTTAATCCTGGTTTTGAATCTGGCTGTTGACCAGTGGGTTATTTGATGCCAGATGAGAATTCCAAGCACCAAAGAGAAGGCACTTGTGAGGCCCTGCATGCTGGCCTGGCCCTCTGGCTGGGGGGGGCCTCTCAGCTTCCTCCGATCCTGGGAAACCTGTGCACTTGGCCCCCAGGACTCCGCACGTGCTGTCTGTGACACTTATTCCCTCCTCTTACCCTACGGGGTCCCCGTTTGTCTTCAGGCTCTCCTTATGAGACACATCTCCTGGAAGCCATCCTGGATGCTGGGGCCACCTGTGCCAGTGCATTCTCACTATGACCCCTAGAGGACTATGGCTGTGAAGGACAGATGTCACACAACTCCAGCAAGTGCCACTCACATGGCACACGGGACCTCGGGAGGTGTGAAAGGAAGGAGCAAAGCTTCCAAGATAGGTCATTATCTTCCTGTGGATGAGGATGTAAATACAAAAAACTATACAAGACTGTATCAGAGGTTCAAATCCTGCCGACTAGAAGACGACGACTGTAATGGTATTTATATACAATGGGGAGGGGCATGGGGGGAGCGCAGCGGTGGGGAGATCTTGAACTAAACAACAAAAAGCAACATTTGGAGTGATGCCAGTTGACGGTAGGGAGGCCCTGCTCAGGCATGCGACGGACACACAGCTGAGCCACTTCCACTGAGAGTCACTGCATCAGGGTCCAAGCCTGGCTCCTACCTGTGGTCACTGGGGACAGTAACAACAGCACCACGCCCTCCTGCTACACAAAGCAGGTTCCCGACTGAATTCAAATGCTGACTACATCCTGAAATCATTCTTTGGCATCCAGGAAGAACCAAGCTGTAACAATTCATTTTCTTCTCAGGCTCCAGATTTAACTCAAGTACAGAATTTAGCTAATTATAGGGTTCCGGAAAGCAATTTAAAAAAATCCAAATGTTTTATTTTCTCTTCTAGAAAGGAACAATTGGAAATGTGAGAAAAAAATGTGAGTTAGACGACCTCCAATTTTATTTTACTCTAGTTCTCTTTGGTGTGAAGCAGCGGCCAGTCCTTCAGAACCTTCCAGGTGTGTGACAGGTATGTCATAAAGACTTTAGCCTGGCCCAAAGAGAGCTCTGGCCTTTGCCCTTGGCTCCTGGGAGGTGATCTCTCAGCGTCTGGAATGTCTTGCCTGATGGTTGCCTTGGGCCCAGATTGTCTAAGAACGTGATTTAGGGGGCGTTGGGTCACATGGTATCATCTCGACTCACAGAGGGGCTGGAGACACGTCAGCCATGGGAGTAGTCGGTTGTGTCTATGTGACCAGGTCCCAATAAAAACTCTAGACATCAAGGCTTCCTTGGTGGGCAATGCTCCATGCATGTTGTTTCACAATGGTGCCAGCACTGTCTGTGACTCCGTGGGGAAACGACACCAGTACGCTCCAGGCGGGCGCTCTCCTGGACGCTGTTCCACATACCTCTTCCGTTGGCTGACCTGAATCTTTCTTCTTTTGCTATGACAAACTCAATTACCATGAGTATAACAGCTTTCAGAGTCAGTTTTCCAGAGAACCATCAAGCCTGAGGGTGGTCTTGGGGATCCCTGAACTCTGCAGCTGGTGTCAGAAGTGCGAGTGGTCTGTGGACTGTCACCCAACCTCACAACAGGGTGAACCATACTGTTGTTTTCCCTGTGGTTTCAAATTCAGTTTGTCAAGAATATCAAAAATATCCATTAACTAGATCAACTTTGAACGCAAACATCATCTTTGAAAGTATTTGCCAGATTAGGTAACCTTTGAACCAGGAAAATATGGCTGTTTTCCTAGGTTTATGTGCCCATTTGATCTCTTTCTGTGTGACCGCCAGCAAAACAGGAAGTAGACGGCCCTGCTCCAACCGTGAATTAGACATTTCTCAAGGCCAGCACATGGTAGCTTCCTTTAATGGTCATATTTGCTGTCCCCCTTGGAACTCCTCTACCGTCCTTCTCTGTCTCAGGGAGAATTCCCGGTTCTATGATGCTATCCTATGATGCCAGGAGGTTGTGAGGTTAAATGCAAACCGTGTTATCGCCCTCTGGTAAGGCGTCCCGCCGCGCGGGTCGGACGTCAGCTGGCAGTGCAGCTCTGTGACTCCAGTGTTGGTGTTCTCATCCGACTAGATGTCAGATCCCTACCAGGATCTCAGCATCCTGCAATAAAAGTTTCAACAAGGGGTCGCTGAACCCTGAAAGCCAGTTTTAATTTGCCTGATTTATGACCTAATCTTACACAGGCTGGAAGAACAGCTGTCTGCAGCAGCTGGGGAAGACATTTTTTACTTTTGGCACATGAAATACAGCTAAATATGATGCTAAGCAACGTTTTTCAGTAAGTCACAGGATGACGAAAAAAGTGGACTGACACTTAACATATTATTTTTTAGTCTGAAAATATCTCAGGCCTCGTTAAACAAGTTCAAGTTGCTGTTTCCACGTTTATTTTTTCTTAAACAGAGGTGTAACATCACACAGGAAAGCACACCTATCTTAAGGGTATACACACTTTTATGAACGTTTTCATGTATACACCCAGAATGACAGATAAAATATTCCCAACATCCCAGAAAGCTCTCTTGTGCTCCCTCCCTGTCAATTCCCTGTCTTGAGGTAACCACTATTCAATGTTCGTCATCATGGCTCAGCTTCTGAACTTCATATAACTGGAAGCACGCAGTAGGTAATCATTAACACCTGATTTCTTCACTCAACAAAAATGTAAGATTTTTCCATGCAGCAGTGCTATTTATTTTTGTCATGGTTAGAATTCTGCTGTATGACTCATCAATACCTCCTCCTGGCGGGGATACTGGGCTGTTTTGTTTGGGGCAGTTACAACTGAAGCTGCTGTGGACGTGCTCGTACAAGTCTCGTGGTGGACACACACTCGGCTCTCTCGGGTTTACAGCTAGGGCTGGAGGTGCTGGGTCAGGAGGTTCATCCTCAGGCTGAGTTTTGGAAGATACTGCCAAGGAGCAGTGCGTGCCGTGAGCAGCGTGAGGTCTACTGCCCGGCGCCCTGTCGACACTGGAAGGAACTGCGGCATCCCGCTGAGCGTGCGGCGGCATCTCACTCCCATTTTCTTTACTGCGCATTTCCTCGACGTCGTCGCAGTGACCCCGAGCACCTCTGCACACGCTGACTGGTCATCAGGACATCTGGTTCCAGGTGGTGTCTGTTTGTGCTTTTTGTCCATTTTAAAATTGAGTTTTCTTTTCCCAGTCTGTAGTAGGAGTTTTCGCTGTCCTCATGAGCATGTCCTTTGATGAACAGCTAGTCTTACTTTTAGTGAGAAATGGTGTTTGTGTCCTGTTGAGGAAGTCTATGCCTACGTCAAGGCCAGGAAATATTTCTCCCATGCCTTCTTGTAGAGCTTTGTCTTTTAGAACACCTATGTCTATTATCCATTTCAAAGTAATATATACGTACGGTGTGAGGGAGGGTCAAAGCTCTTCTCCACATGGATATCAAAAAGAACAGCATGGCTTTTTGAAAAGTCCATCCTTGCCCCACTGACCTTCAACAGTCTTCTTCATTTTGGTAATTTTAAGTTTCTTTCACAAAAACATCGCTAGAAAGAAAACACTGGGGTCTATTGTTTTCATTAAATTTTTGCACATTCCATATTTTATCTTCTACATTTTTCTTTGTGAAATTTGCCTCGAAGATCAGGTTTGCAAATTAGTGCCAGTATTTTCTTCTTGATACTGACACTAACTACATTTTTTAAGTCTAGCAGCTGGACATGCATATGCCTCTTTTTCAGTTTGTCATTTGTTTCTCTAACAGTAAAGATTCTTTCTTAAGGTCAATTTGCATCCTTTATTTGGGTACTACAATCGTTGCCCCACCCAAATTTCACGTTTGGTCAAAGTCTCTCCAAATGATACACCGAGAGCTTGCACCTCAACACTTATCCCTCCAACAAATCAAAATTCTCCCTTACTGTGCTTTGTGACTAACTGCAAAGTGATATGATAAAATTGAGCTGTACAACTCTTCTGTTATGGGGACAAACGTAACGGTCAGTATGTCCCCACAAAAGACACTGGGGAGTGGAAGAACAAGCTGAGTTCTGGGCGAGTTGCAGGTCCTGCATCCCTGGCCACTTCCTGCAGCTCCACGCAACCCACCCTGTGCTGGCAAAATGCGCACGTCTCTTTGGAGGGCTGCGGGTGAATCGTTATTTCTTTTTTTTTAAATAGTACTTGTGATCCACAAACAGATCCACTGAGGCTGAATGCATGCACTGGCTCCTATTCTGTGTCTGTGAGGACAGGGGTCGCAGTGCCCGGAGCGGAGCCTATACGTCTTTTCAACATGTGGCCGACCCCAGTGGCCCAGCGTGAAAACCGGCCTCATGATGCAGGTACGGGGAGAGGGCAGGAGAGTCTACAGAAGGAAGGCCGCACCCTCTCTGCTGCAGCAACACCGGCCTCCGCCACGGTCCCCTGGCCATGAGATAGGTGCCCATTACAGCACAGGCACCCTCTCCTTCCACCTCTGTTACCATCAATATCGTTGACCTCACCAGCCCCGCCCTTCCTCCACCCGCTGCTGCCTCTGTCTGCTGCCTCTGTCGGAGAACTCATCCGCGGACCTTCCTTCCTCAGGCTCCACCACCTCCCTGCCACGTTTAATTTCCCTCTCCTCACGCTGACACCGCTTGTGCACTTTCTTCTTCCACAATGTAAGGTCCATGAGGGCAGGGGCACCGAGACACAGAGCTTCAACCAGTCTGTAGAGTGACCGAACCACCAGCAGCAGGCTAATGGACACATGGAAGGCCCGGCGAGGCACCTCCGAGGACCCCCTGCACCTGTCCGCCCACCCCATGCCTCAGCTTACCTGTCCTTGTACTTGATGACGGCATCCACGATCTTCTTCATCTTCTTGGTGAGGTTTGGCGGGTTGGGGGAGAGCTTCTCAGCGGGCGGTCGCCCGCGCTTCTTCTGCTTCTTGCTCTCGTCGTCCTTGTCGCGGCTGCGGGTGCTGGTGGTCGGGGTGGAGGAGCCGGCGTCGCTGTCCCGCTTGCGCTTCCGCGATGATTTCTTCTGCCGGACCTCCTCTTCGATCTCCTCCAGCGTGCCCTCCTCGATGGCCTTCAGGGTCAATAGTGGTAAAATAGGACAGCCAGCACCGAGGTTGACAAGCTGAGGCCACGGCGCAAACCCTGGGGTCTGGCTGGGGCAGGACACATATCCAGGCTCTCACGGGCTGAGAGGCCATGAAAGGCCAGCTCTGCAGCCCCCCAAGTGCACCCCACCCACGCCTGTCCTTCACAAATAAACAGCTATACTTTATCAGTGGAAAAGTACATCCTCACTGTGCGGAGCCCGAGGAACAGAACCCGGTACTCCCTCCACCCAGAGGTGACACTATTTAACACTTCCGCTCTGGATCCGCTACATCTTTTTTTAATTTGGGGCAAAACAGATATAATATATAATTCACCGCTTTAACTATTTTTAAGTGTGCAGTTCAGTGGCACTAGGTACGTTTAGAGTGTGTGCAGCCGCCACCACCATCCGCCGCCAGGACCTCCCACCTCCCACGCACGCGTGCACAGGCAGACAGCATGGGATCCTGCCCACGCACCATACCGTGACTCGTTTTTGCTTACTCTATCCTGGATATGTTTCCTGTCGCGTTTCTGCAACATAATTTTTAATGCCTGTTTAGTATTTCTTTGTACAAAGGGTCTTAATCGTTCTTGGGCATTTGGGCTGTGTCCATTATTTGGGGTGGGTGCGGCTATTAATGCTATGACCAGCATCTGTCTTGTAGACAGATTCCTGGAAGTAAAACTGCTGAGCTGAAGGACATGAATGTGAACAACAACATTAATTTTAAAATAATCTCGACTTACTCATTCTCAATGATAAGTAACTTGAACGTTTGTCCCTGGAAACAAAGTGAAGGGGAGCCAGGTTTCTAGGGGAGCTTGGAATAAGAAAAGGGAGTGGGGTCAGGGCACAAAGGGACACGCTGGTCACTCATCTTGTATTTATGGGCTGTGACCATGAGCTGGGTTTGGGGCCTGGTACTGAGGACACAGCACTGAATTAAACCAGAAGGGAATTCATCAGACAGACTTCCTGTAAACATGGTGAAAAACGTGTTGAGTGCCAGGGAGAAGGATGAGTGGTGCTCTGACTGTGGAGCAGACATGTCTTGTTCAGGGGTTGGAGAAAGGAGGTGGCGCCTAAGTTGACATCTAAAGGGTGGAGGGAGGGAAAGGCAACCAGGCCAAAGGAACAGCATGGAGGGTGTGTGGCAGGCAAGAGGGACTGAAGGAAGGTCTGCAAGGGGAAGAGGGTGGGCACTGTGGGCCCAGAGGGGTAGAGTGGGTTAAACAGTGTCCCCTAAAATTCATATCCACCTGGAACCTCAGAATGTGATCTTATTTGGAAATAGGTTATTTACAGATGTAATTACTTAAGAATCAAGATAAGTTCATCCTGTGGTAGAGTGGGCCCAAAATCCAATTAGAGTGACCTTATGAGAGAAAAGGCCACACAGAGAGACACAGGGGAGAGGCCACATGAAGACAGAGGCAGAGAATGGAGTGATGGGGCTACAAACCAAAGAATGTTGGGGCCATCACAAAAGCTGAAAGATGCAAAGAAAAACCCTCCCTTAGAGCTTTTGGAGGTACCAGGCCCTGCCGACATCTTGATTTTGGATTCTTAGCCCTCCAGAACTATGAAAAAATAAATTACTGTTGTTTTAAGCCACGATGTTTGTGGTGATTGTTATGGTAGCCCTAAGAATGTCTAATACCAGAGTCTCTGGTCCTGTGGCCAGCAAGGCAAGAGCCAGGAACATTCTGAAGGATTTTGCCATTTATGGCATCAACATGGCTGCCCAAAAAGTGGTGCCAGTTACACATCCACCACCGAGAGAGAAGAGTGTCTGTTTTGGGCAAATGTATTTTTAAATTAATGCAAATTTAATAAGATATACAAAAAACCATGTGTTCAATGGCGAGAGAACAGTTTTTTCAACTAATGGTACTAAGACAAGTGGATATCCACATGTAAAAGAAAGAAAGTGGACCGTGACCTAATGCCATCATAAAAATGAACTTAAAGAGGATGGATGTAAATGTGAAAGCTGAAACTCTAAAATTCTTAAAAGAAAATATAGGAGTAAGTCTTTGTGACCTTTTGTTTGGCGATGGATTCTGAGACGTGATACCAAAGCACATGCAAAAAGAAAAATAGATAAACCGGACTTCATCAAAGTTAAAAACTTTTGCGCTCCAAAGGATAGCATGAAGAAAGCGAAAAGTGAAGGAGAAGATATCTGCAAATCACACATCTGATAAGATACACAAGTGGCCAATAAGCACATGAAAAGATGTTCAACATCATCAGCCACTAGGGAAATGGTATTCAAAACCACAAAGAGATACTTGAAACCCATTAGAATGGCTAGAATCAAAACCACAGATAGTAACAGGTATTAACAAGAAAGCAGAGAAATCCCCTCGTACTCTACTGGTGGGAATGTAATACGGTGCAGCCACTTTGGAAAATAGCTTGGTAGTTCCTCAAAAGGTTAAACATAGAATTACCATTTGATCCAGCAATTCCACTTCTAGGTACATACCCAAGATAAAGAAAAACATTATGTCCTCACAAAACTTGTACAGAAATGTTCATAGCAACATTATTTAGAAAAGCCAAAAAGTGAAAACAACCTAAGTGTCCATCAACCAATGAATGGATAAACAGAATGTGATATAGCCATATAAGAGAATATTATTCAGCCTTGAAAAGGAATACTGTGTGCTACAACAGGGATAAACCATGAAAATATTCTGCCCCGTGAAAGAAGCCAGACACCAAAGGATCCCATATTACATGATTCCACTTGTATGAAATGTCCAGAATTGGGTGGTTGCCAAGGGCTAGTGAAAATAAAGGGATGAGAAGACAGCTAAAGAGGAGAGGGCTTCTTTTTGGGGTGATGAACATATTCTAAAATTGATTTGTGATGAAGTTGCATGGTTCTGTGAATGTAGTAAAAATCATTGACTTGTACATCTTAAATGAGTGAATTCTACAGTATATAAATTATACTTCAAAAAGAAAAGGAAATGTATGCAAAACATTAATAGCAAATGTGCAAAAGGCACCTACTCAAAAATGCAAGGTTGGTGACAGCTCCATGGGAACTGTATCTGGGCCCAAGTTTCTTCATTTGGGGATTCTTCAAGGCCCTAGAGCCCTGGGCTTGAAAATGGGACACATCAACCGCCCCACCCCAAAGCTGGCCTGGTTCCCTGACATGTTTCAGTGGCCCCTCTCATGCATAGCTCAGTGGGCGAGCTCGAAAGTCTGGAGTTGCCTGAGCGCCTAAGAGGGGACCAGGGCTGTAGTCAACCCAAGGGAGCCCCAGGATGTATGACCAAAGGCAGCATCTTTCACGCGGCGGGTGGGGTGGTGGTGACACTCAGCAGGGTGCAGCCAAATGCTGCATCTGCCTTCCAGAAGGTGTTGCTTCAGGGACATTTGACAAAGTAATTTCCAAGTTGGCTTCTTAATCATCAGCTCTGCACTCAAAGCCCCGAATATGGGAAAGAGTCCGATTTATCACTATAACCCCAGTGATGACCTCACTGCTGGAGACCCATGCAGATACAGTGGGGCCCTTGGCTGGGGTGGGAAGAATTGGGGGGGGCAGAATCAGGAGGGCCCACCAGGTACCTGCGGCCCTGACTCAGCGTTCTGCAGCTGCAGCTACAAGAGCTGGATGCTACTTGCTGAAAACGAGAGCTTATGTCACATCTGTGAGTAGCTGCACCTGCCAGTCTTGTCAGGGGCTTGCTCTTTCCTCCCTCCCCATAGCTGGGACAGTAGTCCAGCTCCCAGGGGTGACATATCCAAGTGGAGTTGCCTGACCTCATCAGTGCTCCTGACCACTTCACAGGGCGACTAGATGCATACTAATCTCTCACTGTGTTTTTTACAGACAGGCCCCCCAGGAGCCAGCGCCACGCTGAGATCAGCAATGTTTTGCTTTAACCTCATGATGTGAACCCTCACAACTGGAAAGGCTAGTCACACCCAGCAGCAAGTTTGGAGCTGCCTGGGGATGGCACGGGTACTCCTTCCTGAATCTGGTTGGGAGACACAGACCGAACCTGACCCCATGTCCAAAGTGTCGCTGTCGAGAATAAAAACCAACAACGGGTGAAGGGAACCTGTGGTTTTGGCCAAAGGCCAAGTCAAGCTGGTCCCCGAGCCCTGCCCTGGCCGGCCCTCTTTGGCATGTACCTTGAGCCACTGCTTCTCAGTCAGCGAGTCGCTATAGTCCACCTCCTTGCGGTGGCGGGAGCCGCGGCCAAACATCTTTTCCTCCTCTTCCTCACAAGTCAGCCGTTCCACCTCAGCATCGTCCTTGATGATCCATGAGGGCAGCTCGTCCTCTTCCATCAGGCGCGGCTTCCGCTTGGGGTTTCGGGCCTCCTCACGCCTGCGGTCGAGGTCCATGCGCTGGGGAGCGGCAGGCGGGTGAGGACAGAAGAGAGGTGTCAGCACAGGGAGAGCTAGTGGCATGAGCAATGGGGCACACTGCCAAGGGGCTGCTTCTTTGCCTTGGAGACCAATGGCACAATAGTAGTTAAACAGCAGTTCTGGGTGACCTGGCTCCTATGTCAGGCTTTGGCTAGGGGCTCTGCTTCTGGAGCAGAGAAAACTGGAAAGGATGGGAAGGTCACAGAACGGGGATCAAAATGGGGAGATGGCTCCAGGGTATAGCCTTGCTAAGAGGCACAGGGCCTGACAGGGAGAAGAGTCCCATCTGATTCAATGCTTCTCACCCGGGGGCAAGGGAAGTCTGTGACCAAGGCCCTTGCCAGCCCCTCAGCCTTGGACAGTGTTAATACCCTCTGAAAGGGATCTTCAAGGACAACAGACTCGGGAGGACGGGCATTTGCAGACCATGGGTTCCAAGTGGCAAGAGGGCTGGGTGTGTGATCCACTACCCCTCAAACATGTTTAGAACATGAAAGAAAGATGGGTCACTTAGGAGGCACTGTGAGGCCACTCCGGCTCCATTATCTGCCAAGGACCCACTGTCACAGACTCTTTGCTATATCTGAGGTTAACAGGGCAGGGCGTGTGAACCCCTCTGAATGCCCCACTTCGTGTGAGTGGGAAACTAAGCACCTTAAAGGCGTGAGAGGTTACTGCCGCCCCCGCCCGCAGCGCTTACCATGAACAGGTCGAACTCCTCCTCGTGCCGGGCAATCATCTGGTTCACGGTCTCGTCGTCGGGCACTTCGTCTTCTTCCTACGAGATTTTACACGTTTAGTTCGAGGGCGGAGAGGCCAGGCTGGGCGGTGGCCGGGCTCGGAGGCGAGCGGCGGCGTCCATGGGAAATGAGCTGGCGGTCCCAGTCCGGCTGCGGTGGATGGGGACCCACACAGCAGCGAGAGGCACACACGCACACGCACACGCACGCTCCGTGGGATTAGGGCCCTTGCTGGCCGTCTCAGCCGAGAAGCCGAGGATTGAATGGGCATGGAGACTGAACTACCCCTCTCACCTTTAGAGGTGGCTCCTCCAAGTCGGGGTTGACGCCCGCTGGCGGAGGGGCAGTGTGGGCGAAGCTGGCACTGCCGCTGCCCGTGCTGCAGTGTCTGCTCTGTGGATAAATAGAGGACTTCAGTCTCCAGGGCTGTCAATCCGGCATCTTTCACCAGCAGTTTAGGAAAAAAAAAACCACTTCAAAGAAAAAGCAAGTACTCATCCTCTTTCCTTTCAGCCCACACTCTTTCATCGGCAAAAAAAAAAAAAAAAAAAAAAAGTGCAAAAAAGGTAAAAAAACAAAAATGAAAGCTGCTCATGCGTCCACCACTCACGCCAGGGAGGGGGTCGGGGCCGGCGCTGCCCTCACCTCGTCCTGCTCCTCGTGCTCCAGGATGGCCTGCAGGAAGGCGCGCCTCTCGTGGCTAGAGGACTTCTGGTCGAACATGCCAGCCTGGATCACCTTCTGGTCAACGTTGAGCTTGTACTTGGCTGCGGCCAGAATCTTCTCTTCCACGCTATTGACAGTGCAGAGGCGGAGCACACGCACCTCATTCTGCTGCCCGATTCGGTGGGCGCGGTCCTGTGCTTGCAGGTCCTGGAGAAGAGACATCGGTCAGTCCCCAGCCAGGTCTTTAGAGTTTTAAGGGGAAGTTGACTTTGAGAAGTCATCGGGAGAGCTGGGGGCCTTCCGATTCTCACGTGCCTGCCTTCTGCCTGGCCATTCTGCCTGCCCCAACCAGAAGTTACACAGCCAGGAGCTCAGGTACAGGGTGTGGAACCTGTACCAGAACGATTTGACCCTGAGTTCCTGCAGAATTGTCACTTTCTACCTTAGTGGGATTTGAGAGATACTCAAGAAAACAGTTCTGGAGAACAACTCGTGGGGAAGGGGGTGGTTATATTCCCAAGCAGCTCCTATCAAAACTGCATGGGTCCCCTCACCTACCCCAGGAGGGCCCTGTGCTCACTGTGGCCATATCACAGTGAGGGTACAGTTTACAGGATGGGGTCCGAGCTGGATAGCATGTTGGTGATGCCTGCTTTGGTCATGGACCCTGCGATTTCTTTGCTGTGCAACCCAGGTCTGAGTCCAACCTCTTTGAGCCTCAAAACTCACTGCAGACACGATCCCCTCTCCTGGCCATTGTGTGCATGAGAGGAGCGAACAGGCACCAGGTGCTCAGCTCAGCGCCTGGTATGGAATACAGGGTGATAAAGTGGTAGCCACAGCCGCTAACGCTATTTGATTATTACTCCAGCAAAAAACCAGGATGGATACCATGAAATCCTGTGTCAGGGGCCTGGCGCTGTGTGGGATGAAACTCAAGATCTGTATCCAATGGGGATGGCAAAGGCCATACCTGGCGGAAGACACAGCTTGGCCCCTTGCTTGGCTAGCATGCGTCCTGGCAGGGCCAGCACTCAGCGACATGCTTCCTTGCCCTGCAGTGAGCTTAGTGGCCTCTGATGCTTCCCAGTGTGACTGAGGAAGGCTAGGACTCCATGGGAGTCTCTGCCTGTTGTCTGCCTGCTGACGGGGGAGGCATGTCCTAACCACCTCTCAAGAAACTAACCAATCATTGAGGACAAGGCAGGAACTACTCCCCAGGCTGATGGTACGAAGGGATACTAGCAACCACCCAGGGCATGCTCCCAGGGCTACAATTTATACACTGATAACCGGTGCCACCAGACTGTGCTAAGCCCATCAGTGGGAGAGGAACTTGGGGAGCCTCTGAAGCTGACTTAGGTAGAAGCAATCAAACTGTGAAAGGGACACTCCTGCAGACCGAGCAATCCCACCTTTTAGGGTTGACCTGGTAGGTGCTTCAAGAAAGGAAAGACAGGGCTCCCTGAGAGGGGCTAGCGGTCATGCCGAGGAACAGAAAGACAGACCCCTGCCAACTGGAGTTTGAATTAAAAGTCTCATGGCTGTAATATGCTGGGACAGCTGGCAGCTGATTCACCGCTGGGTAGAGACCCAGCCTGCTCACACAAAGGCAAAACACACCAGCTGCTAAAGGGAAGGGACGTGTGTTGGAACACACTGTATTTTTGTGAAAAACAGAACATACAGATGATGGCATAAGCTCAGAGAAGAGCGGGATGGGTGGGGAAGGGAAAAGTGGAATCACTGATATTTGCATTTACCCATGTTACTTTTACAATGAAATGGGTAAAAGTGAAATACTTTAGAACTATTATATCTATAAGATAATACATCTCTGTACCTATTAGCTCACACCGTGGAGGATATACAGCTAAGAAACAGCAACACTACAAGTGCGTAAAATATGCTCCAAATGTTTTAACAAAGCACAAGTGTGCGAGTGCTCGCTCAGAACATGGCCCTGAAGGACCTGCATCACTAAAAGAGCGACAACTATCTCCAGCTGATAGGACTAGGGCCTTTTCCACTTTCTTTACATATTTATGTAATACCAGGACTTAAAAAAAAATCTATCATGATGGCACATATTTTTGTCATCATCAGAATAAAAAGCTACTTCTGGTTTGAGAAACAGAGGGAAATGAATACTCTGGGATTCTCTCCAAAGGCCTCAGGAGCTGTAGGTGTTGCTGCTCCAGGGCTTGGGAAAATGTCAAGGAGGCCGGTGGCACTCATGATGGCCGGCAGGGTCTCCCTGAGGCCTTACGCCCCTCCTCCCAGGGGGCCAGCAGCTTTTACCTGGTGGGGGTTCCAGTCACTGTCGAAAATGATCACAGTGTCAGCCGACTGGAGGTTTAAGCCCAGCCCCCCGGCCCGGGTGCTGAGCAGGAAGATGAAGTACTCAGAGCCAGGCTCGTTGAAGGTTTTCAGCAGCATGCCCCGGTCTTCGGCTTTTGTGGTTCCTGCCGGGCACAGGAGAACTGGGTTAGTGGGGTGACTGGGGAAAAGTGGGTGGTGGTGAGGAGATACAGAAAAACACCAGCTTTGGAGAGCAGAGACTGCACCCACATGTCACACACCAGGGCCACCTGAGTCATGGCCACGCTCGCTCAGCTCATGCATGACTCTGAGCTGTGATTAGCGAGTGACTTGGATTTGCAGCGATACTACTGAATGCCAGTCCCCCTACCCCAGGTGAGAAAGCCCCACAGAGCTGGCTGACCTTCTCTGCGTACAACGGGGCTGCTCAGAGAACCAGATGAGGCGGGAGCTGGAGCCCAGCAAAACCTAGGCCACAAGGGCCACTCCATCGGTGCCGCTGTTACTACTAACTCCTGCCCAACTGTTCTATCGGGTGATGGGGGACACCCCAGCTAATGCTGATAATACTGCTTATCCCAAAAATGCGGGAATAGGCAGCTAGCCAAAGGCCTCGCACCTGCCCTCAGGCCGACTGCGATGGAATTTCTGTTCACGCAGACAGATGAGCACAGGTGCCTTACATCAGGGACTCATTTCTCTTGGGGCAGAACAGGCCTCTCTCCTTCACTGAGTCACAGAAACTATCAAGTGATGGCCCAGGACAAGACCCTAAGCATCGTTGAGTATCTAAGCTCCTTGGGCTGCTGCCATCTCAGAGCAGAGGTGCCTTGGGCAAACTTGGAAGTCAATTTTTGTAATGAAACAAAAATTCAACATTTCCTGCAACTCACCTACATGTCCCAATGAGCAGTGCAGAGGCCCGCTGCCCACTAGAGAGTCCGGGCTCCAGATGTGCCCACAGGTGTCCCAGCTCTGGGCATGGGCAGGCCCAGGTGCAGGGGCTGCCTCCCCCACCCAGCCTATGTCCTTACTCTCATCACTCTGATAGTGGAAGGTTCAATGTCACTGAGTCCGCACCCTTCCTCCATTCTTTACCAGAGCTCCTACTCATGTGATAGTGACCATGAGAGGTCCTAGGGAGAAACCACCCCCAGCCCAGAGTCCTCCTCCTTTTGAAAAGGACACTTCTCGTGAAGAAAGGAAAGAAAGGAACAGACAGATGGGCACTGGAGTGAGCGAGAACATGCTCTCTGCATACAGCCTCTCCTCTGGGGGCTTGGAACAGTGACATAGACAAGAACCAGCCCTCCCAAAGGCTTGGCCTGTGAAGGACGAAGAGGCAGCTTAGAGAGGCCAAAGCACAGAGGGAGGGGCGAGGCAAGACATACAATCAGATTTGTGTTTGTAAAGGTTGCCCTGGACAGAATTCCAAGAATGGGCTGAGGAAGCAAGACAGGCACACAAGGCAGGTTCTGGACAGAGGAGGGGAGGGCAGAGACTGACAGATGATCAGCCCAGCACCCACAGGTCCATGGCCTGTGAAACCACAGTTCCACAAGATACAAAGAGAAAGGCAAAAGAGCTGGCACAAAAGATCTGGAGCATCAGGCCATGGATGTGCACCTGGCAATGAGTTTAAAGGCTGAGTTGTGTGAGGAAAGAAAAAACCTGCTTAATTGTGTTTACCTCAGCGGCTCCCAAGTTCATTTTCTTGTGAACCTGTTCACACCTGCTGTCTGACAGGGTGAGGACTCCCCCTAGAGTCTCCCTGGCTAGTTGACATGTTATACCATGTGTCTTGCATGTCGTCAGAATCTCATCCAGCCCCCTCCTATCCTGAACTCCTATGTGCTGGAAAAAAAGGCAGAATTGCAGGACTTCCCATGAGGGCGCAGAATACTGTGTGCCCAAGGGACTTGCTGCTCCTACCCCTGCAGCGTCTGCTTCCCTCCCTCCCTCGCTGCTCTCAGTCTGGAGAGGGACAAGTCTGATTCCAGCCCCAGGCCTGACTAGCGACAGCTCCACAACCGTCAGGGCAGTGGAGATGAGCATGTGGTTCAAAGCAGCCTAATGAGGGCCAGCGTCCAGGGGAAATGATGGGATGTTTCTCTGCTGGGGATGCTGAGCAGAAGGAAGGGAAGCCTGGAGAGGATGACTGTGAATAAAGCCATGGTAGAGGACAAAGGAGCCAAGAGCTCTAGAAAGGCTGTTCTGACATGATCTGGACACCTAGATCCAGCATGATAACTCTTCAAGTTCAGGTATGTGAGTCTATGCTTTTTCCCTTATGCACATGGAATATGGGTTTCTGTCACTTCCAACCAAAACAGGACTGCTGGGTACGTACCTCTTAACCATTGGACCCAAAGCGTCAGTGCAAAGACCCAGCCCCTCTCCCAGGCCATGGGCTCCAATCCAGCCACAAAACTTCCAGAGCCCTTCCTCCCAGACCTGTAAGCCTGTGACGCTGAGGATGCTGCTCCGCTCACTCTTCCAAACACACCTACAGTCTCTAGCCCTTGCCTTGCCTTGCAAGGGAGGGCACACTGGCCAGAAGTTTTGGCAGCAGCGGATAAAAACGCCCCTTAACAAATGTCTCTCTCAGTATACTCACCATCAAGCCTGAGGTATTTAAAGCCACGATAAGCAAAATAATCTTCCATGATCGTCATGAGGGAGGTCATCTGACAGAAGAGCAGCACTTTATGGTTGGTGGCACGGAGTTTGGGCAGAATTCTATCTAGGAGCTCGAATTTCCCCGAGGCTCGGTAGAGGTCCAGCCTGGAGAGTGGAAGAGAGAATACACAATGTTAATTTGCAGGTGGGCAGAGGAGGAGGCATGCTCCCACCTCCAGGCTGGCCTGCACCGGCCTACTTAGGCTGGTCATCAGGGTCAAGGACACAGAAGTGGCTTCCCAGGCAGATTCCCCCCGTCCAATAAAGCCATTTCAACCCAGCTAAAATAAACCCAGGCCGTCCTTGGTCGAGAGTGACTATGTAATCATCGTCCTACTCAGACACTTGCAAGGGTGAGAAAAGATGCTGTTAATAAATACACCAAACAACGTCTCCATTTCATTAAAACACCAGGAGCGGCTCATGCTGTAGAGCGCCCACAATGAACCACATGCAGGGCTAAAGGTTTCTTGCAGTCTCTCCAGACAAGGAGCCCTGGTTTACAGATGTGGATACTGAGACAGTGGGGACAGTGTGACATGACTGCTGATGTGCCAGGGCCAGGACCCAAACCCACATCTGTGAGACCTTACTAAGCAATGTGGTATAAAAAAAACACAAACTGGAAGATGTTTTTTGCTCTTCGGTGCGGCGCCTCTGATTTTGGAAGGAGTTTAGTACCCCACAGAAACGATGGAGGCTTTAGCTCCAAGAACATGTCAGCAATGTTGTTGGCAATGGTGAAATCTAGAAGCAGCTTTCACGTCCAACAACAGGGGCTTAAGGAAGCCTGGGCTGCATGTTATATACAATGCTGGAGAAAACACACCCACAGCACAGTGGGTAGCACATATTGTGTAAAGATCTCTCTGTAGATGGATAGAGTTTGGCTCGGGGTGCTTAGGAAAGCTGTCAAGGTTCACAGAGCCTAGAGGTGACAGAGTAGGGTCAGGAAGCCAGGTCTGCTTAGCAATTCTGCCTCTTAGGATTAATGGTGGGCAACCCTTGAAGTGTGAAAGATTTTTATTTTCTTCTTTGCATTTGTATTTCTGCCTCTGAAATCGGACCAATATAATAGTAGTAATAAAGTCAACAGAACAAGTGAGAAACAATACCACGTGGCCCGCCTTCCCGCCCCACCCAGCTGGGAAGCTTCTCACCCTTGGACAATGCCACCAGTAAAGCCCAGGTGCTCGGAAAATGACTCCTGCAATGGAATAAGAGATAATTCAGTGGGGGCAGAAACAGGCCACCTGGTGCCACACCTCTAAGCTTTCACACCAGTGCTCAGCAATCACCCACAGTGGCTCTGAGGTCACAGATGCCGAATGCAGCTTTTCTATCCCATCCATGTCTCTTCCCTTGTGCTCCTTCAATGAAGGAACGAAAGTCATGATGTAACACGCTTAGCCACCAAAATGAGCACGCAAGGACAATGTGTTCCTGAGACCACCCTGGGAGTGCCAAAAGGGAATCCCAAGGGCATCAGGGGAACTACAATGACCCTGAGCGTTACGCCAAAAAATACAGATATATGTGTGCTTTTCAGAAGCAGGAGTCCAGATTTTCAAAGGGCACCATGGCCCAAAAGGTTCCAATCCACAGGCTTCACGAAGAGGAAAGCTGCTCTTGATGCACTGACCCAGGACGGCCCCACATGTCATTAAGTGGGGAAAGCTAATATGCCAACAAGCAGAGGCAGTGTGACCCTGCCAGATGCAAAACGATCCCAAAGAATTTCCTGGTACTTCTGTGGTTATCTGAGGGTGAGCTTTTAGGGTCCTCCATTTCTATCACACATTTCCCTACACTGTTTGAATTCTTTACCACATGCAAACAGAAAATCTATGGAAATAAACATACAGACATCACCTATTCAAATCATTAAAAATCATTGTTTTTAGTTGTCAGGGAGAAGCAACCTTGCTCTCTGCCTAGGGGCTCATCACTGACAGTCGCTCTGAGAAGAGGGCCTTGTCTCTGGCAGGGGTGCTGCCGGCCTGTCATCCCTGGTTACTCACGGCCAGGACCGAGGAAAGTGGGCCTTACCTCGATGTGCTGGAACATGTACGGGTGGTTGCAGATCTTCCTCAGCTGCATGATGGTGTTCATCAGGGTCTTGGTGCCACCTTTGCCCTGGAGAGGCAGAAGAGAGGCTCTCAAATCGGGTCTTGTCCCAGGATTGGGTGGGACAGGGGCTGGAAGGACAATTATAGAAGCAGAAGCTTCGGAGGGAGGTGTGGCTTATGGCAGAGAAAATGAGAGTGAGGACCTGGCTCTTGTGGGGGTATGGAGGCCTGAAACCAGCTCAGGAGGGTGCAGAGACTGCCTGGCGCCCTGGAGGAGTGGAAGGTAGGTAGAAAGGAAAATAAGATGGACAGAGCTGAGGCCGAATCACAAATGCTTTGCAAGGCCAGCTTTGTCCTGGGCATTGTGGGGAGTCCCTGGGGGCTGCAGCCAGATGGGCCACGATGACTTATGTAGATCTCTGACTACAGAGTTAAAGAATGACATGGGGGTAGGTGGGTGCCATGGGCCAAAAGTCAACCATGAAACACGGTGCTGCCACAGCTCAGGTGAGAAAGGGCCCAAATAAAACATGTGCAGAAGGAAACGAGAAGGCAGGGGCAGGCTCAAGGCACTGGGCATGGGATCAAGGGACTTGGGAGGATAATTTCAGTCCTAGTAAAAGGAGCTGGGGGATGGGGTGGAAGCCGGACCTCAGAGTGATCCTAGAAGGCAATGTCACTTGGTTATAGGTGAGGGCTAAATGGTCATAGCTGTTGAGGCGTTTTCCCAGTTAGGAAGGTGGGGCTCACTAGAATATTCTAACTCAGCTGGAGTTAGTGCTGGGTCTCAAACTGCCAACTGTCGCACCTGTGGGGGCCAACATTTCATAAAAATAGAGGATACCATACAACAGCTGACTTGGGAGGGTCTTGGGGAACTAAGAGTGCCCCAGAAACAGGCCATAAGCCTCTGCTCCCGCAGCCTTACAGACTGAGTCTGTTCACACCAGCCAGAACTCAAACAATGGCTCTGTGCTGCCTTGGGGTCACCAGGAGACTGGGCCTTGACTGCTACAATAAGCTCCGAGGAAGTAGAAGGCCCCATGCTTACAGTGTGCTCAAGCCCCACACAGCCAGCTGCCCCTAGCCACCCACCTTGGACACCCAGGTGGGGAAGTAGGGGCCAGGCTAACCTTCTTGTCCTTCTCGGAACCGTCGGTCAGCAGCACCCCCTTGGCCTGCATGTGCCGGTAGAGCACACGCTGCAGGGCAGACATGTCGCACTTGATGACGTACTCCACCTGCGGGAGGCACACAGTGCCATGAGCGATGGCTCCAGGGCCCTCGGCCTAACTCCCTGCCTAGGCCCACCCATTTCTGGTCTCCCAGCCTCTCAAAGGCATCCTGATGCCGGGATATGTGCTCTGATAGAGGCACACGGGAATGATGGGGGGGAAACCCCACAGCTGGCATATGGGGGAAGTCTTGGACTATGGTGCACCAGGGCAGAGCAACGTGGTGGTAGTGGTGGGGACTCTGGGGCATAAGGGATAACCATGCCACCTTCCGAAGGCCTCTCCACAGTTGGCCAGGAAACAAAAGGCAATTATGACCGGAGGGGTGACTGTGGCCAGGAACCCTGTGCCCTGCCAGGGGAGGAGAGGAGGCCCTGGGGGCCGCTGAGGGACTGAACCCAGGGCCAACTCACAATGGGGAGCAGCCCAGCCCCGTGAGCCCATGGTCTCCAAGCTCCTGTGATGTGGTCAGCAGGACCTGCCCAGGCACCTGGCCCACGGACAAGAGGTGGGAGTCTGTGCTCTAACCTAACACACTCCTGCCTTCTGCTTTAGTGACCCCGAAGGGCTGAGTGGCTGCCCCCAGGATGGACTGACTCTAGAATGCTGGGACAAGGCCAAGGCCATGAGACCAGAAAAGGTCGGCACCCACAGGACAGCCCCCTGGCCAGGCCCAGCCCAGGGGAGCCCCGCATCATGCCGTACTGTGGCTTCTTCTCCTTCAAACTCCCACGTTACCTTCTCGGGCAATTGAGCCTCGACCTCTTTCTTGAGCCTCCGGAGCAGGAAGGGTCGCAGCACTTTGTGGAGACGGCGGATGATAAGGATGGTCTCCTCCTCGTTCAGGTCCACCTGGCATGCCACATGACAAGCAAACCAAGTGTTACTTCCAAAGCCGAGGCAGGGAAGAGGAATGCGCAGGGTTATCCGAAGTCACCCTGGGCCCAGCCCCTCTTAGGACCACCTTCTGCTTTATGAGGGTTGGCAGGGGACAGCAAGGTCCCTCCCTGGAAATCCACAGAAGTGGGACCAAAGACCCCATGGCAGCTCCTTCTATAAGCCTTATGAAGAGAAACACGCAGCACGCTGTGTCACTTCCCAGAAGTAATACGAATTCATGTGCCTGGAAACCTGCCAGGGTGACCAGTGTGCCCAAATGAAAGCTAAGTGGCACTATGGGGGCCATATTCGTAAAATGTTTGGTGTAAGCTGGGTGATTCACGGGGCGCTCCACCACTTGGAGCCCCATATTTGCTCTCACTTCACTCAGGGCGGATGGAGGGAAAGAAATATGCTCTCCCAGGGTGCCTGCTACTCTGTCAAAAGTTACATTAAAAAAATTATTTTAAGGTGAAAAAGTAAGACAACACCTGAACTTTTATTCTATAGATCTCCTGAAAATTTTCTTGGCAAAGGTTTTGCTCAGCTTAAAAATAAAACTAGAGCATTTCCTCCCCAAATCTTCAGATGGGGGTCTTGGGACACTTGGAAAGACCTCACTTTCTCCTTCAGAAGGGCTTCAGCCTCAACTAGTACCAGGGAGGGGGCCTCAAAGAAGATGCCAGCAGAGAGGACCCTTTGTACATATGCTGTGGTGGCCCTGGCTGTCCTGCACCTGTCCAAGGAAACCTCATTATAGGTAACTAGTGGGCAGTGACACTCGTTAACCCCTGCAGCTGTGCCCGCTACCTCAGTCGCCAGACTCTGGAGGGTTAACTGCCTTCAACAGAAATTGCAGCCAGCTTACAAACATGGCTCAAACCCCATTAGCACGGGAAGGTCATTCTGGAGCTGGCTTGGGGACTTCAGACTGGTTTTTAGACTGACAATGGCACCCATGGCCACAAGACACTGATACACACTGCCCACAGAGCTCTTTAAAAACAAAATATACAGAATCTGACCATGTTGCTCCTGGGACTGAAAAGTTCCAAGCTTCCCAGTGCTCCTAGGGTGACATCTGAACTTCCTAAAGGGACAGACAGTCCCCTCAGGCCCTCCAGCTGCACCTCACTCCCTTGCTCTGGCCCCATTGCTGACTCACGGCCATATTCCTTATTGTGCCCTCCCTGTGCCTGGGGTGCAGGGTCAGAAAAGCCCTGAGCGTCTCCCCTGAGATCACCCTCGAGACCTCTGCCTTTCTCTGGGGTCCTCTTGGCTCCTCCAGCCTCAACGACAAAGCTGCCTTGTTCCACGAAGACATGGATTCCGGCCCCGTACCCAGCACAGGCCTGGCACATTGTTTGACAGCCACTCAACACACACCCACTGAGGGGAGCCCGCTGGGCCCAAGACCACCAACACAGGCGCAGCTCCCCTAAGGATGGCCCGCGACCGCGGCTCCCTGCCCTGCTCTGCTGCCACGTGGCCCACCATGCACACCCACCTTCTCTCCAGTCATGGCGAAGGGCGCATTAAACCACTGTTCGAAGGTGCTGCAGCTCTTGAAGATGGTGGGCAGAAGGAAGTTAAGGAGCGCCCAGAGCTCAGGGAGCTTGTTCTGTAGCGGTGTGCCCGTCAGCAGCAGGCGGCGAGGGGCCACGTAGTGCGTGTTGAGGACCTGGGTCAGCTTGCAGTGGTGGTTCTTCATGCGGTGGCCTTCGTCCACGATCATGTACTTCCAACGGATCTGCAGGCCCAAGGGTAGGCGGTCAGCAGAGGGGAGGCCAGGGGCTGCCCCCCCACTGATCGACACTCTCACAGCCATTAGACATGGGGGCTCTAGGCAGAAGAGCCCACCGAGATGGAGAACATGGACATGATAAAGTACCCTGACAAGGGACTAACACACCAAGAGCCATAAAATGCGCCTGTAGGAAGCATACGGTGAGGATGAACACAGACAGGAAGACATGCCCGTGACAGGCTGTTGGGTGAACAAAGCAAATTGCAGAAAAGTACTTTGGTTTCCCCCTAAAATTACATAGGCTAGTACATAACACTGAAAAATCCCCAAACCACATATACCCTCGCTGACCAGAGACCCCCTGGGGTGGGGGACTGGGGGACTACAGGGCACTTGGTGGGGTAAGGAGTACATTTTCCAATCAGCACGCTGTACCTCTAAAGGCAAATTCAGAGTGTGAGCTCTGGAGGGCTGGGCCTATGCCCAGGGCCCGTCAGTGGCCACACACCTGATGCATACGGGCTAGATGCCGACTGCCAGGGGGCATGGGAGCCCTGCACTTCAGCCTCCTGGGGACACAGTGAGGCCTGAGTGAGGCGCTGCATGTCAGAGGCAGAGTTGATGGGGAGAGGCGTGCAACAGCCATCTCCCATGAAAACCCCCAGCCCAGGACATTTACATTAATTAAAACCACTGCAGATAAGCACAGGATGGCTTTGTACTGAGTCAGAGGGAGACCCACACACTAGACGTCTGCTCCCTGGGCCTCATTTTTCTTATCTGTAGACTCGGGGAGGCCTCACAGGTACTGGATATTGTCATTCTGACCAAGCCTCGAAGTGTGGAAACATGTAAATATATCTCTGTCCTTGGGTCGCAGACTCTGCTGTAGACTCCACTCCCCAGGATGGTTAGTGGTGAGACCAGGTGTATCATCTTCAACCTGGACACCTCCCTAACCCAGGAAACAAGCTTTTTGCAGGTAAAAAAAAGCTGTTTTACATCTGGGTCACAGTATGTCCTCAGTAATTCACTGTGGCCTAACGAGAGCCGCCGTCACAAACACATCAGCTCAGATGCCTGCACAGCCCCCACTGCACGTGCCGGCCCAGCAGCCCAAGGCTGATGGGCCACACAGGGCCTCAGAGCAAGTCATGGGTTGGTTTCCTGTGGCTATGGTAGGGGAGGCACAGCCAGCAAGGAGGGAAAAAGCCTCTAGAAACAGGTAGAGACCAGGCTGGCCTCACCACAGCCCTGCCAGGGACACTGCAGGCAGGCAGGCAGTTTGGGACACACCTTGTGTGACCAGGCTATTTGAGCAGAAAACCCAGGAGGGGTAGCCCACGTGCCGCACAGACAATCAAAGAGGCAAACCCAGGGTCACCTTGACCGGGGCCTTACACACACACACACACACACACACACACCTGCACACACACACACACACTCACTCATTGAAAAATCACTTGCAAGGCATTCTGAAAAGATGGGAAGTGTGATGCACACAACTATCCTGGATGGGACAGGATCACACGCTCCTTGACAGCACTGAGCACCCAGACCTGGTGTTTTACACAAGGACATACTACCTTTGCAAGAATGTGCTTGTCTTTAATGATGTACTCGTATGTCGTTAGCAAGACATTGAATTTGCCACTCCTAAGCTGAGGGACAAAAGCCCGTCTGGCTGCTGGAGAGCCCTGGGAGGGAGATAAGACATGTACACATCAGAATCCCAGGCCTGTGAGGGTGCTGGGCCACAGCAGCCTGCTGAGGGAAGAGGGCTGGGTGAGGCTGCTGGCTCCTGCCCTCCGACCCCAATATGCTGAGGGCCAACTGCAGGGAGCAAAGAAAGGCATGTGGGCCATCGGTAGCCTGGGTACTGGGGAGGCTTGCTGTCTGTACCGTCTGTCCCAGTCCCGGTGGCCAATCAGATCCCTCACACCTCTTCTTGGGTCCCATCTCAGGCCTCCAAGCTGGAAACCAGGGCTTCTCCATCAGTGCCTCTCACTCAGTACCAGCCACCAAGGTCACTCTATGATGGCAGCTCTCACCTCTCCCCAGTTAGCCTATCTGCCCAGGCATCCCTAGTTTCAAACTCCTCACCCATGTGGCCAGGGCCCCAGCTTTCTCCAGGCTCATATTCCAGACAGACTGATCTTCGCTGGGTCCCCTAGCTTTTTACTAGAACTGCTCTTAACTCCTCAAGTGTACTAAGTTCTCCCCACACATGCCGTTCCCTTTGCCAGGACCCCCTTCTCTCCATCATGGGCAAAGAGCCTCATAGCACAGGGCGAAGAGCTTGGATGCAGATAACCTGGCTCTGCCACTAAGCGGCCATCTGAGACCCCGTCTGCTTCAGTTTCCCCACCAGGACAACAGGCACAATTAGTCCCCATTTCACAGGGTGAAATCATCCAGGTAAGTCAACGTGAGTTTTAACCGAAGCACGGATGAAAATAATGAAATCTTTCAGTGAATGCATCAATATCACTGGATTCCATAAATTAATGCATAACTTCGCTTAAAAAAATAAGCCTTACTACCCCAAATAAATAAGTGACCTATTAAGGGCACGATCCCATGTGTATAACACGGGAAAAGGTGCACACATGCCTCACGTTATTAATGCAAGCTGACTTCTCTCTTCACTTATCTGCATTCCCCACTCTTCTACTCCACCCTTGCCCACATCCACCTCCTCAGGCCGTGACATACCTTATACGACACCTTCACCACAGAGGGAGCCCACTTGTCAAATTCGTATGCCCAGTTTGACAGCGTTCTGACAGAAACAAGAAAGGAACCAGTCAGGTTCTAGTTCAGTCAACAACAGCTCACTGTTCACTCCAATGTCCACTGGGAAGTGAGGCTGATGTGGACATGACCCTCAGAGTTAGAGGAGCAAATGACCATCTCCAATGGCAGGAAGCAAGGCGAGGGGAAGAAACAGGGACACACAAAATTGTGGCGGTGGGGACAGGGACAGGGAGGAGGCTTGGTCAGCCTGGGCTGAGGCCGGGACGCCAGAGACGGCTGTACTTGTGAGCTGGACCTCAGAGACCAGTCCTCTGTCACCACTGTGGGGTCATAGCCCCTACGAGAATATGCCATGTGCTTCCAACCTGATGCCAGGAAGAATGCAGACTCACAGTGCTGCTTTTCAGATTCAGAAGCGTGCTAGAGACCATGCTATGGAGACCTGAGGGTACAGGGGAAGCCACCTGCATCCTTACGCCACCTCGAAATAAAGACGGCAGCCCAGTAAGAGACAGAATGAAGACTGAGCAAGCTGGGCTCCGGTGGAGGGCTGGAGAATGAGAGCAGTGGGAGAGTGAGAACCTGTGGCTGCTCCTACAGGGGATGATCAAGGCCAAGAAGAAGGGGGACTAAGACAGGCAGTGACCGGACGTGGGGGCAGGCGAAAGTGAGGAGTGAGACAGGCAGTGACCAGAAGTGGAGGCAGGCAGATTGGTGAGGCGGCCTACTTCACTCAGGACTGAGACAGAGCCTCAGCAGAGGGTGATGGCAACAATAAAGCCAAGGACACCAGAGGGCAAATTCTCAGAGAAATATGGGACACAGTTTTCAGTAGGGGAGGGAACGCACTCAAAAGTCTAGACTGGGTGGTTCATGAGGGCAGAACTCAAAGGCTGAGTGGAAGAGACTGCTCCTGGTTCATCCAGCTCCTCCCTCCAAGTAGTTCTGTAATCGTGGTGCTGTCTCCACCTTAAACCTACAGCTCCCAAGCTCCCAGGCTCCCTGGCATCTGGGGCCAACCACGTGGACACAGTTGTAGCTAATAAGGAGGAAACTCAAGTTGCTGGGGTGAAAGGCAGGGAGAGCTCTTAAAGGAGGTTGGGGGATGGGTAGACTGACTCAGCTACCATATGCCCTCGCTGCCCTTTGCCCTGCCTGTTATGCTGGGAACTGAAATGAGATAATGGAGGGAGTGCAACCATCTTGCAACCATGAGGTAAGAGGCTGACAGCAGAAGTCACATGCTAAAGATACTACACAGAAAACTGCAGGAGCATGGGGCCGCGATGGCATCTTGGAGTCACTGGGCCTACCTCAGATGGCCTGGCTGAGCTTCCCTTTACTGAAGATCAGCAGGATTTCCCTGGTCCAGCCACTGAGGTCTGGCTTCTGCTGCAGGGAGCAACAGGGGACAGCCCAAAAGAGAGAAGCCAGGGGCTGAAGCTTGACGTATGGGAAGCATGTGCAGTAGAACGGGAGGAGAGTCAAAGGAGAGTCAGGAGTAGGGCTGAGGCAACAGGCGGGAGACAGAGTTCAAGATGGGGAACAGGTCAAGTCAACTCATGGTAGAGAGCTGCACATCTCAGCGAGTGAATGGAACGGCTGGATGCTCGAAGTCTATAAACATTCTCTGGGGCACAGGTACTTCTCTGGCCTGGAGGAGACAGCATGTGACAGAGTGGACCCTTGTGTGAGTGGGTGTAAAAGGCTGAAGATAAACACATGGCATAACCTCACTGAAGGGAATAGAGGAAAGGAGCCTACTTAAATAACCCTGGAAAAGGTGTTTTAACCGGGAAGTGTAAGCCTAAAGACGAAAAGAACTGAATCTGAACACAATATTCTAGTTGGTAAAGTTGGTTCTCATGGGTTAACGATTCTGAAAGTGTTGTCTATGTACAAGGGAATGAACAAATAAACAAGAAAGCCCTCGAATGAAACGTGTGGTCCTAGCAGAGTGGAAGGCAGAGTATGAACATGGGTTTAGCTTAACAGAGATACAGGTGGCCAGACGAGGCAGTGATGTTAGATACGTGTATGTAAGGCTTAGCGCACATGCACACATATCCAAGTGCTGTCCACTGAGACACCCTAGAAGCAAGGCGCACACCCAGCACACAGGTCTCAATTCCATTCTCTAATAACGTGAACCAGGATGATTCTAGGCCTGGGGTGGGAAATGTACAGGCTGAGCTTGGAGAATCCTTGGGTGCCAAAAAGCAAATAATTGCTCCAAACACTCCACAGTGATGGGGGTAAGTCAAAGGGACCGAGAAGCCAACTAAAAGAGCTCCCGATGGCTACAGCTAGAAGGATTTGAGCAACAAGACAGATAAACTAGGATTGGAATACAGCCCAAAGTATAAAATAAATATCTGAGTCCACACTGAGAGAAATGACTGAATAAGGTAACGACTGGGAGAGAAGAGAGGAATCTTCTGGACAGAATTCCAAATAATTTATGTATCTATTTCCACCTCAAGGAGGTAGAGCATAACTGTGTATGGGCTGAGTACAGTGACTTTTCCTCAGCATACAGTAAGTATGGGGGGAAAAAAGAGAAACTTCACAGCAAAGACACCTGACAAACACTACCTAGGCCAAGTGACCAAGGTCAACATCAACAGTGAAAAATCATATTGACAGTAACTGCCCTTGATATGATGTGATAAGGGGGAACTTCGTCTCTAGTCTTTTACCCCCAAATCCATCATCCCATGTCACCAGACAGACCCAGACTGAGGGACACCCTACAAAACACCTGAGCAGTCCTCCTTAAAACCACCAAGTCATTAATAATATGCAAAGTCTGAGGAAAAGCCACAGACCAGAGAAAGCTAAGGACATAGGATGACTAAAGGTAATACAGAATCCTGGAATAGCAACCAGACCTTAGAGAAAAACCAGTGAACTCCAAATGATGTCTGGAGTTTAGCATGCGAGGGCTGGTTCCTGAATTGTGACAAATATAACATGGTCACATAAGATGTTATCAACACCAGGGAAAACTGAGGGGAGGGTACCTGGGAGCTCTCTGGAGCATCTTCACAACTTTTCCATAAATCTAAAAGTATTCTAAAGTAAACCACCACCACCACAATACAATGTCGGAGACATATTAAAATTACCTGGGTCTTCCCGGGCCAAATCTGGATTTAAGGAACAAAATAAATAATGATAACGTCCATTATGGGTGTTAATAATGATAGAGCCCACTGTGATGTAAAGAATCATAACAAAGAGAAAAATGGGGGAGAAGAGACAGTACTTCCTCACAGAGGAATTCCCACACACGTGGAGGCAACGATGGAAAGAGAAATCCACTATTTGGCATCTCCCTTAGTAACCATTTCAGGTGAGACTCATCTGACAGAAGCTGAAATTATTGGGAAAGTATGATGAGAAATGGGGTATTTGTATGGTTTCTAAGGTTCCCAAAAGAAGGCTGTAACTTAACAAGATACAAAGGAAAATTTTTAGGTTTATGTCGGGAAACCAGCAAACACCACATAACCAAGATCAAAGTTACCATCCTATGTGATGGGGCCTCTGGGTACCTCGTGCCTCCTGACATGAGGCCGCGAGGGCACAGTGTAGCACCTGCAGGATTCTCGCCAGTTTCAGAAATAGGCACATGGCACTCTGGGGGCAGTCTACCAAATGTCTGACCATGATCCAAGTGTTAAGGTCATGAAAGATAAAGATGGACTGGGGAAATGTAACAGACATGTCACAGAGATGTGACAACAAAAGGCAAAGTAAGATTCTGGACCAGGAAAGGGTTCTTAATGGGGAAACAGATATTGGAATAAGGTCTCTAGATTCATTAACAGTAAGAAATTATTATTCCTTCCCAGTACTGATCATCGTTCTGGGGTTATATAAGATGTGGAAGGACAGGTAAAAGGTCAGGTAAAAGGTATATAGGAATTCTTTATACTATCTTTGCAATTATTATAAGTCTGAAATCATTTCAAAATGAAAAGTTAAAAACGAAAAACCCAGGCTGCAGAATAGCACATGAAAGTGCTATTCCAGTGAAGAAGAAGTCACACCTCAGGGGAACAAATAGAGAGAGGGGACTTCAGCCCCTGGAGTGCTGGGAGACAGCGTGCGGGCAAGTGCGGCAGGAAGCTGAGAAGCAAGTTGGCCTGACCACGAGGGAGGGAGGCCTCCGGCAGCACCAGGAAGCTCTCTCCATGAAGCCTGAGGAGGCAGCCCATTTTACGCCACCATGAGGAAGGGAAGGCAGAAAGAAGAAATCAATTTTTCCAAGTTAAATTCTGGGAGAGTTCTGGGCCCCCGAGCAGCGGGTGCGTGGCCACTGGAGGCCTGGCTGTCTTAAAGGCAGGAGAACATGAGCACTTAGTTCTCGTTCTTCCCTTCGTTTGCTGATCTGATGACATGATCCCCCTTAGCGCTGGGCCAAACTGAAGGAGGTTCCCCGCCAGGGCCAGGCCAAGTACACGCAGAAGCCGAGTCACAACAAAGCAGAACATCTCCCAGGCCTGTGACTGGACTGGTGTCTGACATGTGACCAGAGCTGGGTCAATGAGTGGCACTGGGACTTCTGGAAACACCCTGGGGCAGGCGAGACATTTTGTGGCACAGGCTGAGTTGGGAAGAGGGCTGCCTAGAGTGGCTGGTGGAATCTTGGACCCGGAGAGTATCTGCAGGGAGGAAGAAGCCAGTGGCACAAAGAGGTGGTGAGTGAGAGCCTCCATGCGATGCTGTCTGGGTTCCCAGGCCCCACCACACACGTATGTTATCGCCTGGGCCAGGCTGTGATGTGACTGAAAGGGCTCCAGTGCCACCAGTAGGGAATGGGAACAGTGTCTGCTCAAACAGCTCTATTCCATTCTTCTAGCAGGAGGATCTTCCACTCCTGTGACTCATTTGTGTGGAATTTGCTGGTCTGCAGGACTGACGAGAACCCTACGGATATCCTGGTGAGAGCTGCCCCAACTGAGATAAGGATGGACAATGCAGGCCACCCCTTTCCTATCATGCCCTCAAAACCACAGGCAGGCTGTTGTGGACTGCACAGTGTCCCTCTAATATCCATATGCTGAAGGCCTCATCTAGGACCTCAGAATGTGACTCTATCTGGAGAGTATGAAGTTGAAATGAAGTTAAAATGAGGTCATTAGGATGGGCCTTAATCCAATGAGTGGTGTCCTTATAAGAAAAGGAAATTAGGACAGAGACAACATAGAGGGAAGACCGTATGAGGACAGAGGGAAAAAGAGGCCTCAAAAGAAACCTACCCTGCAGACACCTTGTTCTCAGACTTATGGCCTCCAGGAAAATAATGGCCGTTGTTTAAGCCAATAGGCTGTGCTACTTGGTTAGGGGAGCCGAGCAAACCAACACACGGGAGTCTGAGTGAAGGCTGGGAGACCGTCCTGCCAGACACTCATGGGCCTCCAAGAGTGGGCGCACTTACGAGAGAGGTACGATGATGAGGAAGGGCCCGTTGATGCGCTTGTGCTCCATGAGGTATGTGATGAGCGCGATGGTCTGGATGGTCTTTCCCAGACCCATCTCGTCGGCCAGGATGCCGTTCAGGTTGTTGTTGTACAAGGACACCAGCCACTCCAAACCCTTGATCTGCAAGCACAGAGGTGGCCAGCACTGAAGCCCGGTTGGGTTCGGGAGCGTTCCCCGTACTTCAGAGACTCGTGTACACCAGCCACCAACTGCCCACGGCCAGCTTCATCTAGTATTTTGCTTTGATTCACCCCTCTCCTTTTTCCTTAGCCTCTTCCTCAGCAATCATTCCAATCAAAGCAGGTTGCTGCGTTAATAATATACGTACAGTGTATTTCTTTTTCAAGTTCACATCTGAACAGCTAAGTTTCTAACTGTTACAATGCCCATCTATCACTGCCTGACACCAAGCCATGCAGCGTACCAGGACACACTTGCCCATAACCATGGGACACTTGATTCAGGAGAGCGTTAGGGCTTTGGGGGAACTTGCTGATGAAACCACCACATGGCCACAACTGCTTAACCGTCACGTCAAAGCTTTCCAAAGCTTGTGAGCGCTCTGCAATACAGGCACTTAAAAAGGAGACTGATTTCAAATTGAATATAATATTATAAAAAAAATTTGGAAATTTTCTAAAAGATGAAGGAAATAACTTCTGGCTCAGTTCTGATTCCTTTGATTACACTGGCCACTGGAAATTTCCACTGGTCATTGGCTTTGTCTCTTTAAAATTTGATATTGGCATGGAGGCTTTCAAGGAAAGTTGGGGTTCAGGGATCACAACCAAAAGGAAATTCAGGGAGACGTTGGAGATAAACCAGCTGCCATTTGGGAGCTTACAGATGAGCTTGGGATGAGGGACCACAGATAAAGAAATTTCTACCATGAGCAGCTCCAACTGTTGGCTGTTCCAACCAAGCCAGACAAAAAGTTTCAGCACCAGCGTCACCTGACCCTCGCAGAAGGAAGGGCTGAGTCCTGGGCTGCTGGCTCCTGGGATCCAAACTCTCACTCCTCGCACTCTCACAGAGCTCCGGGAACATGGACCAAGCACCAGTCCGCCCACACCCGGGTCCTGTCCTGCTTTGCCACTCCAGAGCTATGTGATTTGGGGGACTCACTGTACCTCTCCGTTCTTCAGTTGCTCCTCAGCCCCGTAATGCAGAGGATGATAGTGCCTACTCAGAGCTTTTGGGGACTGAGAAGCTAACAGCACAGAACATGCTGCCATCCTGCCTGGCACAGATCAGGCACCTGGCAGACACTGATATATTATACTGCTTCATTTCCTCCTGGTGGCTAACCTAACAGATCATGTTTCTGCTTTACAGATGGGGAAACTATGGCTTAGAGGGAAAGAGCAAGGTATCCAAAAATGAAGAGTGGAACATGAACTTGGGTCTGCCTGACTTCAGCAGCTTCCCACAACCTGGGAACCCGTCTGCTGAGACTATTTGGGCAATGCCTCCTCCTGCCCTCCCGCTTCACCTGGTACTGTTTGAGGACACCGTTGACCATAAGCGCCGACTGCTTATCCACCCTCTCAGTGACGGCATGAGCCACAGCATAATAGGACTGCAGGCCACGAGCGAGTGCCTGGGACACGCCGTACTCATCATCGACATCTTGCTTGGCATTCCTGGAAGCAAACAGAACTGCAACATGAGGACACACATTCCTATTTGTGACAAAGTACTTCTGACATGAGACTCTGAAGCAGCCCTTTCTGCCTGATGACCCAGGACCTGAACCTGAACCAAAAGGTAAACAGAAGTGTACCTAGATACTCTAAGGACAGGCAAGGCAGTAAACACTAATCTGAGGAGCGGGGTGCCAAGACTGGACCCTTGTCTGTGGTCCCACACTGCCATCCAGGGAGAAGCTGGGACTCTAAGGGTCCTGCCGGCATCCCCTCACCAGAAGCTGGTGGAGCGGGAGTGTGTAGGGGTGCCTTACTCAATGATGTGCCGGGCGTCCACCTCGGAGACGTCGTCACTGTCTGGATCTGGAATCTTCTTCTTCTCCTCCACGGGCAGGGTGGGAGGCTGTGATGGCTGAGGCTGCTCTTCCTCCTCCTCCTACCAACAGACAAACCCATGTCACTTCAGGTCACCCCACGGGGAAGGGGCACGACAAGGCTCCCAGGGGTAAAACATACTTTTGGTAGCAAGTGATGTTTTTACAATTCCCACACCCTCTTCTTATCCTGGAACATATCATGACTCTTCTTTGCATGTTCTTTTAATTGCTCAGTATTCTATTTTTCATTTTCCCTGCACAGAGCCCAGACACTCCTTTTTAAGGCTATCTCAGGGTATTCTGTACTTCTGTTACCAAGAGTAGATTCCTTATGTCCCTGGCCTTCATTACACAATGTATACTACACATTTATTCCTTGTCCAACCTACTCAAGAAGTTTTTCACTTGAATCTCATGGATTTTCTAAGTATTAAACATTTTATAGCCAGTTTTCAATATTTACTGTTCTTCATTTACTTCCAGCTTTAATAACATGACTAAAACTCCTAAAGATATCAAATAATACTGATGACAGGCATCCTAGTTTACTAAGAGGTTTTCTATAAACTTGTAAATTAAGTATGAGTATTGTTTCATTAAAGGGATTTTTCAGCCTTTACTGAGCAGATGATAAAGGGATTTTGCATATGCTGATAAAATACACGATTGTATTTCCCAATATTAAACCATCCTTGTATTCCTGTATAAATGATACAAAATCCCAGTGGATTACTTTCTTTATGTATAATGGAACTGTTATAAAACTTTATGACGAAATTAGCAAAAGCAATCATTTAAGAGCTCTAGGGGACTGAGAAGTATTAATGCTTGAAAAACCACTGAACTTGGGAAAGAAGAGTTGGAACTGGTAGTGTTCTTACTGGGGATGCTTCCACCTGTCCCACTCCCAGCTCCGTCACGAAGGTTCTGCCGAGTAGAATGTGAGAACTAACAGCTGAAGCTGATGGGGGACTTAGTCATTTTGTGGCAGCGGGCAATGCCCATGCCAGTGGCACTGCAGACGGAGGTGAGTCTCTCAGTTGTCACTGGGAAAGCATATTCCTGGATGATACTGTGACGATGTGCTGAGAAAAGGAGACAGGGCCTAGCAGGAAATAAATGCCAGTGCAGACCTGAAAATGGCCCAAACTTGGAAAGTGTTTCCCCTATTCATGACGATCCACTGGCCGGAGACAGAAGCCTAACTGGCTCTAGATGTTTGAGCACAGTCTCTGCCCGATCATTAGATGACTACTAAGTTATGAAAAAACATGGCCCACTCCTTGAGAGCCAGGATTAAAACTAAAAATGAGATTAAAACCAAAACAATATACTGAGCAGAGATGCCAAAAGCAGCACACACCATAGGGAAAAGAATTCCACAGATTCAGCCCAGGCAAATCACTAAACAGGCAAACAAACAATATCACCAAAACAATCCCTCCAGGGGTGAAGTCAGCATCTGGAGTGGCTAAAATAGGCTTCCACTAAACATTACAATACCAGCAAAAAAGCGTAAAGTGTGATAAGCACTTAGGGAAAAAGTAGTTGAACCAGTCTCTAGTCCCAAATGTTGGAGTCAACATACAATCTTCGAAGCCAACTAATATCATAAATATTTTCAAAGGTACTATAAACACGTCCAAAAAACTAAAGGAAACCATCTGTAAGCACAATGAATCGATAAATTCAGAATCTCAATAGAAGACAGAAAAGATAAAACTCCCCAAATTTAACAGAAAACAAGAAACTATGCAGCCAGAAAGCTGAACAAACACCAAGGAAAATAAACACAAAGAGAGGGTTCACAAACTGCTTGCTAAAAGCCAAAGACAAATGGAAAATCTTGAAAGCAAGGAAGTGAAAAATGCATCAAGTATAGAGGAAAATCAATACAATGGGTGCCTAAGTTTTCATCTGAAACAAGAGGTCATAAAGTAGTGGAACTACGCATTCGAAAGGAAAGGCTGTCGACAAAGAATTCTATGTTAAACTGCCCTTCCAAAATGAAAGCTAAAGAAATACCTTCCCAGATAAACAAAGACTGAGAGAATCTGTTGCTAGCAAACAAGACTTAGGATAAATGCTAACAGAAGTCTTTATGCCGAAAGGAAATGACAGCAGACAGTAACTCGAATCCACAAGGAGAAATAAAGAACATCGGAAATGGTAAATACATGGACCAAAATAAAAGACTCTATTAATATATTTTCCCTTACTTCTTCTAACTTCTTTAGACTAAGGCACAAGATTACGTAAAGCATTAATAGAAGACTGCATGTAATATAAATATAATACATGTGACAATGGCACAAAAGAGCAAAGAAGTTATATCAGAGCAAAGTTTCTACATTTTACCAGAATGGAGTTATTATTAATCTTGAACTATTCTTTGATAAATTAAGACAAATATTGTAATCCCCACAGTGACTATAAAGCAAATAAATAAAGCAAATAAAAAGTTGGGTAACAACACCTAAAGAAATAAAATGCTATACTAAAAAATAGTTAACACAAAAAAAGATAGTAAAGGAGAAACAGAGGAACAAAAAAGAGGAGACAAATAGCAAAATGGCAAATGTAAACAAAATCAAATCAAAAATTAAATGTGAACAGTCTAAAACTCAATCAAAAGGCAGACACTGTCATACTAGATAATAAATCAAGATCTAGCTATCTGCTATTTAAGATTCAAATGAACACATAGATTTAAAGTAAAAAACGGAAATATACCATGCAAACAGTAACCTTTAGAAAGGGAGAGTGACTCCACTAATATTAATCAAAATAGACTTTAAAACAAGAAATATGTTACTAGAGACAAAGACAGATATTCTATAATGATAAAACATTAAACACTTCAGGAAGATACAATGACAACTAAGTATACTTATCAACAAAGCATCAAAACATATGAAATGAAAATAGAATTTAAAGGAGAAATAAGTTCAACAAACAGCTGGAGATTTTACTACTTCATTCTCAGTAACTGATAAAACTAGACAAAATTGAGCAAAGATACGCATGACTGAACAACACACTCCACCAACTCAACCACCATGTATAGAACACTCCACCCAAAGACTGCAGAATCCTTTTCCAGTGAACATGGCCAAGCCATAAAATGAGTCTCAATAAATTTAAAAGAATTAAAATCAGACAAAGTATCTTCTCGTACAAGACAATTAAAAATCAAAAACAAAAAAACCTGAGAAATTCTCAAATGCTTAAAATTTAACAACATACTTCTAAATAACCCAAGGGTCAAACAACAACAACAACAAAATCACAAGGGAAATTAGAAAATACTTTGAATTGAATGAAAACAATTTATCAAAATGCATGGACTGAAGCTTAAACAGTGCTCAAAAGAAACAGTGCTTGAATCAACATAAGTTTAGAACGACTAGCAAAAAAATGAAAGGCAAATTACTAAATTATCAAAATGAGCAATGAAATCAAAATCACTTTCAATCCCATAGAAACATAATAAGGAACTAAGATAAATAACTTCATGCCAACAAATAACTAAGATGAATTGAATAAATTCCTTGAAAGACAAATTACTAAAACTGACTCAAGAAGTAAAAAAATATGAATAAAACCTGCAACAGGTAATTGAATTAGTAACTAAAAATGCTGTCACAATGAAAAGGTCAGGCCCAGATGGCTTCACTGGTGAATTCTATCAAATATTTAATACCAATTCTTCAAAAACCCTTCTAGAAAGTAGAGGAGAGAACATTTTCTAACCCATTCTTATGAGGCCAATGTTAACTTAATGTCAAAGCCACATAAAAATATGACAAGAAAACTGCAGACCAATATGCCTCATGAACAGACCCAAAAGTCCTCATTAAAATAGTAGCAACACTGCGATATACAGAAAAGATTGTACGCCAGGACAAAGTGAACTTATCTCAGGAATGCAATCGGTTTAATATCCAAAAATTAATTTATATAATAAAGTATATTAGTAGATAAAGGACAAAAACTAGACAATTAATAGACAGGAAAAGTATAAGACAAATTTAGCCTACTCATGGTAAAAAAAACAAAAAAAACTCTCAATAAATTAGAATTAGAAGAGAATTTACTCAACCTGATAAACGGCATCTATGAAAGCTCTGCAGCTAACATCAAACAGTAGTGACGGCCTAACTGCATTATCCCTAAGACTGGAAAAAAGGCAAGGATGTCTACTCTCGACACAGCTATTCAACACTGTACTGGAGAATCTAGCCAGTACAAGAAATATGTGCAAGAAAAATAAAACTGAAGGCATATGGACAGGAAGGTAAATAGTAAAACTGGCATTATTTACAGAAAACAATCCTATGTGTGAAATCTACGAAAAACAAAAACAAAATCTAAACTATCAGAACAGTATGAGTTTATTAGCAAGTTCATAGGATACAAGATCAATATTTTAAAAAACCAGTATAAAAAACTATATTTCCGTGTAATAGCAAAATATCCAAAAAATGCAATTAAGAAAATTCTATCCATAATAGCCTCAAAAGGAATAAAATATTTAAGAATAAATTTAACAAAAGTGTAAAAATTATACTCTGAAAACTACAAAACACTGCTAAGAGAAATTAAAGATTATCGAAATAAATGGAAAGACATTTCATGTTCATGGTTTGGGAAACTAAATATTGTTAAGATGTGATTCTCCCAAAACTGATATACAGTCAATACCAAAACAATAAAAATCCCAGCAAGCATTTCTGTAGTAACTGATGAGCTGATCCTAAGCTTTATATAGGAATGCAAAGGCTCTAGAATAGACAATACGAGCAATAAAGTTAGAGAAATAATAAATACTACCTGGTTTCAAAACTAATTGTTACAATAATCAAGACAGGAGTGATCATGGCACAAAGTCAGACACAGAGAGGAACAGAATTGAGAGTCAGAAACAAATCCTTACACTTAGGTCAACTGATTTCTCACAAAAGTGTGGAGACAATTCAGTGAGGGAAAAGAATAATAGTCTTTTCATCAAGTGGGGCTGTGTAAAGTGGATATACATAGGCAAAAAAATAAACTTATCCCTCTGCCTCAAGAAATCAACACAACTATGATCCTAAATGTAAGAGATTAAACTATAAAATTTCTAGAAGAAAAACACAGGAGGAAAATCTTTGTAACTTCAAAAAGTTTTAGATACAACACTAAAAACACAACTCATAAATTAAAAAATTGAAAAACTGGATTTCACCAAAGTTAAAAATTTTTGCATTTCCAAAGAAAAAACTGAGAACAAAAAGTAAGCCAACTAGAAGATATCCACAAGTTATATATCTGATCAGGGACATGTACTGAAAATATATAAAGAATTCTTGTAGCTCAGTGCGATGACAAACAACCCAATTAAAAATGTGCAAAAGATCTGAATAGACTTTCACCAAGGAAGATACATGAACGGTGCATAAGCCTGAGAAAAGATGTTCAACATCATCAGTTACTAGGAAAATGTAATTCAAAACCACATTGAGATAGATACCACTATACACCCACTAAGGTGACTATAATCAGAAAGACAGATAATACCGAGTGGTGACAAGGATATAAGTAGAATCCATGAAATGGTACCACCACTTAAGAAAAGTTTGTCAGTTTCTTAAAAGGTTAAACATAAACTTACCATAAGACCCAGCAATGCCACACTTAGATGTCCACTCACAGACATGTCCCAAAATGTTCAAAGTAACATTATTCATAATAGCAAAAAATGGAAACACAACTGCTCAATTGGTGAAAAAGTAAACAAAATGTAGTATTAATCATACAATAAAATTTCTTTCAGGAATAGAAAGAAACAACCTTTGATATCCAGGACAATCTGGATGCACCTCACAAACATGCTAAGTGCAAAAAGCCAGACAGAATACTACATGTCATACGACTCCATTTATATGAAATACCCAGAAAAGGCAAATTTACAGAGACAGAAAGCTGATCAGTGGTCTCTTGGAACTGGAGGAGGGAGCAGGAACAAAGCGAAGATGGGCAGGAGGGAGCTTTCTGTAGTGAAGAAACGCTCTGAAGCTGGTGTGTAGCGATAAATATATAACTCCATAAATTCACTAAAAATCACTGAATTGTACACTACTATGGGTACACTTTATGGTGTGTAAATTATACCTACATACACTGTTAAAAAATTATAAAAAAATGGTACATGGGTCTAAGAATCATTAGAATGTTAAAAGAAACTGAATAGGTAGCCCTAAAAGGAGTCCAGAGCACATAAAAACCAAACATGCCACTTTTCAAAAATATCGCAGGTCAGTGGAGAAGAAGAATTACATGGTATAGCCAATTCACTTAGTACTACTGGGGAGGGGGCGGGTACACCTACACCCATACCCTATACCACATAAATTCCAGGTGACCTAATGTGGTAAGGAGGGGAGTGAAAACAGGACAAAGAGAAAGATATCTACAGGTGAACGTAGAGCTGATTTCAGGCCAGGGTAAATATATAAAGAGCGCTTGAATATTCAGTTGAAAAATACTCACAACTGATTAGAAATAAGCAAATGAAGCAAATCATTCACAGAATAAACCTAAAAGGTAACATCTAAAAAAATGTTCAATCTAATAGTAACCAAGGAAATGCCCATTAAACTTTCCTTTTTAAAAACAGAGGTGGCAAAGCTTTTTAAGGCGCTTAAAAGCCTTTTAAGACACTAACAACCACAGCTGAAGAGGGAGTGAAGGAGAACGCCCAGCTGGACGCTAACCGCGAAACGAACGCTGCCTCCAGAACCTGCAGCCTGGGCTCCCTGAATTCCCCTCCCCAAGGAGCCAATGCACGATGGACAGAGGAGCAGGCTCTTCTTCAGAGCTTTGTCACCAGGGAAAAACTAGAAATCACCTTAACATAATATAATTAAATGATTTCAAGAACATGCATAAAAAATGCAACCATTTATGTTTCCAAAGAAGAGATTATAATAAGCAAACACGTACATGATTGCATGCTCACGACTTCATTCTGATTATATTTTGGGGGCAGAAGGCTGCTGAGCACTTGAAAGGTGGCTAGTGTAACTAAGGCCATGAAGTTTAAATTCTACTTCATTCGATTAATTTAAAGTTAAAACAGCCATGTGTGGCTAGAGGCTACTGTATTAGGTAGGTAGCACAGCTCTAAAGCACCAACTTTCCACCATGACAGGCCCTCAGCTGCCCTTTGCCCACTTCTGGCCCCATGATGCCCACCTGGAGCGGGAGAGGAACATAGCATTCAGAGGTGACAAACATAAAAGGGGTAGAGGAGGTCACCGCTACAGAGTGCTGAGGGCTGCGACAGCATGAAATGGGTTCTTACCTCCTCCTCTTCTTCTGAGCCACTTTCTTCACTATCAGATCTTGGAGCTACTTCATATCTAGAAAAAAATGTTAATGTTTTAATATATAAATCTCCCCCAAACCAGCATAATTCACTGTCTTTAGCAAACTGGCTTATTTCCAAATACAAGCGAAATGCCCTCCAGCTGCCAGCCTGCTCCCACAGAATGAGGCTGACTCAGGCTCCCGGCTGCATCTGCAACTTGAGGCTCAACTCACCCTGGGTTCATCTCGAGCCAGGCCTCCAGCTGCCCTGCTTTGGGGGCATCCGTGCCCGTGAGGATCTTCCCACTCTCCACGTGGATCACTTTCACAGGCAGGTCGCTCATTTGGCTGGTCTCGTCCAGAGGCTGAAAAAGAGCCACATGCATGGCTTTACGTTCTGTGATGTCCATACTTCAGGTGTTCATGAACCATGGCCAACTAGGGAAGTGTCTTCCCAACTCCATGCCCAGAAAATGGAACACAAACGTGGCAGGTGGTTGTGAAAATGGGTTAACTGCATATTAATAAATCAGGAAATATATATAACCCATTGGTGACAGCATTTTCTTTGAGAACTGACATACATGTTTTCATTTTCAAACAAGTAATATAGCCAAATAGCTCAAAATTCAAGAATGTGGAGTGTGAACTCTTCCCCCTCCCCTGTCCCTTGGTCTGACAGCTTCTCTTTTCACAGGTGCCCACCAATATCAGTGTCTCACACGTCCTTCCACATCAGTTCCACGCATATCAAACAAGGACTGGTTTCTCCTTTTTCACAAAAATGACTACTGGTCACATTTTTCTGGCCCTTGAGTTTTTACGTTACCAAGGTTCCTCATTATTTTTTGTTAAATAGCTAACTGAAATTTTTGAAAAATAAAATAACTAACTTCCTCTTAGCATCAAATATGGAATTCTTCGATTTCTCATTCTGCGATATCAACTTTCGGACAAACATTTCCCCCTTCAAATTTCCTGCAGAAAACTTCCAGGATAAGGATGAAATTCTTAGTTTAAACCTTTGCATTGTGAAAATAAGGAAAAACTGGATCAAGTAAATTAAATTGGACTAAAACTGGAATCAGGAAGGCCTGTAGAGGGAGCTCTCATGCCCTACTATTCTACATCAATTACACCAAACAGAAAGAAGTCAATTATAGACCCCCAACAGGAAGATGCACCAAACGGAAGTGTATCCACTTTACTACCCTAGGAAGAGGAGGGTTTTCCTCCGGCCCAGCAACAAGCCCAGCCAACTGAAACCCAGCTCAGCCAAAGAGAAGCTGTCATCATCTAAACTTTTACTTTATTCCAGTGAATTTTCATTTTCCTCTTGATGATTTCCTTGCCCCACCCTCACTTCTATAAAAACCTTCCATCTTTTTATAACTTTCCAGGGTATCTCTCTGCCTGCCAGATGAGATGCTATCTGATTCATGAATCGTTTAAAGAAACCAATTAGATCTTAAAATTTACCCGGTTAACTTTTATCAACGGCATCTTCCAGGTACTTATCAGTCACCCTCCTCCTTCCAAAGTGCTGCACTCACCATCAATGCCACCGACATAGTACAGCACGTTACAACCTCACCCTCAGAGCGGCCCACAAGGGAGGAGTGACACCAACTCTTGCCACACAAACCCTCACTCAGTGACCTTCACCCCCAAGTGCTCCTTGGGAGCAGTTAACGATGCTGATGCCTGCACCTGCCCACCCCCAGAATTCTGACTCAACTGCTCTGGGGTTTTCTAAAAGCTCCCCAGGTGATGCAGATGTACAGCCAAAGCTAAGAACCACTGGCTGGGAACAGGGACAATTCACAGCCATCACCGAGCAATGCCTGTTACTAAATGAGATAAACAGCTGCCGTGATTACCCAACCAAACTCCCTGAACTGCATTCTGCCACTGTGACTTTTCCCTTGAATGTCCCAAATGGGCTTAGGAAGATTTTGTACTGTAGTAAAAGGCCAGCCCACGTTCTTCCCTAAAAATTCAATAGAACATTTTAAATAAAATCATGTGAAATAAATACATATGTGTGTTAACCACCAGTGGTTCTCTTCTGGGAAATGGCCTAAGGAAACAGTGTGCAACTGCCATGGACTGAACTGTGTCCTCCAAATTCAAATGCAGAAGCCCCAACTTTCCAATGTGACTATATCTGGAGATAGGGTGTGTGTGGGGGTGGGGGTGGGGGTAGAGTTAGATTAGGTCATGTGGGTGGGGCCCTCGTGATTGCATTAGTGCCCCTGTAAGATACCAGAGCTCATTCTCTGTCACTTCATGTGAGGCCACAATTCTACAAGCCAGGAAGAGAACCCTCACCAGGAACCGGCCTTGCTGCTCCCTGATCTTAGATTTCCAGTCTCTACAGAAATGTGAGAACATAAATGACTTAAGCCACTTAAACCACCCAGGCTATGGTGCTATATTGTTTTGTGAAGGCAGTTCAAGCTAAGAAAGCATCAAAAGGTCATGTATAAGGAGACTAATTACAACAATGTGCACAATAGGAAAAAAGGAAACAATGGAAATAGCCACCAATAGGGGAAGAAGTAAAGAGCTGCTCAGGACAGAATCTCTGTAAAAGCTACAGATGGGAAGCAACCTAGAGTTATCAGTCTGAAAGACAAAATAGATTCTAATACATCAACACAATAAAATGAAAAGAGAACTGCTGGCTTGATATGGAAAGTGGCCCAAGATATTTGGTTAAGTGTGGAAAGTCTAGCTACTGTCGAAATTAAACCAAGTAGTCCCAAAACAAAACAAAGGATATAGGCATAAAGATTTCAAGAAGTACACAGAAGACGTCAACCAGGAATCAACATGTGTCCCTGGGGCTTAATAAACATAACTAGTAATGCAGGTGTGTATGCACACAGAGACTTATTTCTTAGATCTGTCCATTGCTCACCTAAAGCAATGACACCCAAGGAGCAATGAGCACTTCTAACTCTTGGTTTCTAGACGTTCTTTTCAGAGAAAAGGAACCAGGGCTCCATGGAGAAGTAGCTGACTTCACGGCTCTAGCAAGAAAAACAGGTGAGTCTGTACCATTGTGCAAAGAAGTCAATAAGGCCCCAAAGAATGATGGGGACACCTCAAAAGAACACAGGAGTCAATATGAAGGGCTCCTACTGGCCCAAACTGGAATAATTTGAGCATGAAAACAAATAATGACCGTGAAGAATTAAACTAAGTAAATCCATTAAACTAAATTAAGAATCCATGAGTCAGCTCCAGGGGCTGGCAAACTATTATGGCCCGTGGGACAAATAGAAAAGAAGTAGTAGTTCTTCCTTCCTACAGAAAGCCCACTAAAAAAATACAGAAGAAATAATGGAGGGGAAAATCACCATTTTGTAACCACTGAAGCAAAAGCTGATGCAGAGATAATGAACGCTGAAACCAGCGGTGGAAGCGTGAGGAGCTGTAAAATGTGTACAAAGTCTCAAGTACCTCTCCACAAGGTAGTAATAATCGCAAAAGGAAAAACAGTAACTTTACAGTGGAGATGCCTTGGCCAGACACCAAGGGATCAAGGTCAATAACGCTAGTGACGGAACAAATCTACGCCATACAATCCCAATGTGACACACCAAGGACACAGCAGCATTGCAGGGTCTTCCTACCAAAAGATATAATCCGAATCTAATCACAAGGAAACATCAGTCAAACCCGAATTGAAGGCCACTGTAGGAAACAGCTAACCTGTGCTCTTCAGAAAAGCCAAGGTCATAAAAGTCAAAGAAAAAGTGAGTTTTTCAAAATTAAAGACAAAGGGGACCACCACTGAGTGCGATGTGTGACCCAGGATTTCCTGCTGCTGTGAAGGACACTAGAGGGACAAATGGCAAAACTGTACTGAGGGCTGGATTGCAGCACTGCATCTGTGTTCGTTTCCGGCTTTTGGTCATTGTACCATTACGGAAAAGAATGACACTGTTTTTAGGAAATACACACTGAAACATATGGAAGTAAATGGCCATCACGTATATATGACTCTCAAACGGTTTAGGAAAAGAGGAGGATATGCAAAAATAGGGAATCTAAGTGAAGACTATGCAGAAATTCTTTGTACTGTTCTTACACCTCTCTTGTGAGTCTAAAATTATGTTAAAGTAAAAACTGAAAAACAAATAATATGGTACGTGTATAAAAAAAGGTCTGTGAGAAACAACGAACAGTTAACAGTTTCCTCATTGAGGAGTGGGTAGGATGGTGGCAGGGGACATACATGGATTTTTACTATCATCATATACAGCTTTTGTAGTTGAAAAGAAACTTTTTGAAGGTGAAATAAACCTAAGCTTCAGGGCTGGGTTGGTATTTCTACGAGGAAAAACAACCCTGGTTCCTCACCTCGCCATCAGGTCCAATTGCGGGCGTTTGTCCTTCTGCGTTTTCTGCCTTCTGGAAGCAAAAAGACACAGTCATTCCCTAATGAAGGAGGCTGAGTCCACACACGCCCAGAAAGCCACCCCGGTCCCAACAAAGGCGAGGCACGCAGCCAGGCCCCAGCACACCTTCTTTTTTTTCTTCTTCTTCTTCTCCTTGGCAACCTGGGCAGCCTTGTGCTGCCGCACCAGCTCCGTGAGGTTAGCCACATACTCATCCGTCTGCTGCAAGAGGTAGGCCAAGCGCTTGTCCTTCTTCTGGTCGATAAGCTTGCGGTACCCTTCCTCATCTTCCGCCTGCAAAAGCGTGCAGTTATGGCGCCTGCTTGCAAGACACACTCGTCCAATAGTACCCAAGACAGGCAAATCAGAGTTGAGGTGCCCAATGGGGGTTATCGTTAACCAGCAAACACACCCGCATTTGGGGGGCACTTAGGTGCACCCAGCGCTGTGCTCTACGAAGGCCTTTCCCATAACTATTGTCTCTCCCTTCAGTACCTCCCCAACTCCTGCTCAGTGCTAGGCTCTGCAGGGACCTGCAGGACAGACATGGTCCTGCCTTGAGCTGTTTAAAATGACCAACAGCAAGTCCTGCCACAGCTCTGTCCACAAACACACCGCGAATCCAAAGCCTTCTCTTCACCTGGTCCAGCCCTCATCTCTCCCTGCAGCAAGCCCCTCTGGCTTTCCAGGAATAAATCCGATCACATTACCCCCCAGCTTACAGCCTTCCATGGCTCCCCCTCATGTTTGGAATTAAATCCAAAGCCGTCCCCATGGCCTGCAAGGCCTCAAGGGACCTGCCACTGGGGCTCCGGCTTCACTCCTCCCCCGCACCATGCCATTCCAGGGGCCACCTGCTGAGCCTTGCACTTGGCTCTTTCCCACCTCGGGCCCCTGACCGTGGTTCCTCTAAACCTAGGAGGCACTTCCTCCAGAATTCTGCACTCACGGGGCATGTCCTTCCCGGACCACCCAGTCAATCCCATCCTCGTCCTGCTTCATTCTCCTCAGTGCACTTCCCACCACCCAAAACTATTTGTTTCACTTGGGTACCTGCCTCCCTAGGACTAGCACCAGCCCCAGGAGGGTTGGGGCTGTGTCCTTCTCCCTGCTACTGTGGCTCCCAAACACACAGCAATGTCTATCAGTAGCTGCCCAATTAGAGAAACATCGAAGAATAAATGGCCGAACACAAAGGGTAGGGGTGGGAGGCTGGGATTACACCATTGGTAGCTCGCAGCCAAGAGGGGATGCCACCTCCATTTTCTGGAGAACACAGAGCAGCCAGTTAACTGGCTGAGGTCATGTGGTCACTCTGATGGTGGGCATGACCGGGTAAAGGTCTGAGGCCAGTTCTTTTAGACTCCCAAACCCAAGTCCTTTCTTTCTTTCTGTCCCACCTTGAACTCTGAGCAGCACTGTGTCCCAAAGTAACACAGGGCGATGGGTCCCTTGGCACTACAACACCCAGTGCACACACAAAGGGACACAAACACAGAATTTTACCATGAGCCTCCGCATCCTCTCCTTCTCGATTCTTTCGTTTTCCTTCTTCTGTTCCCGCTCTGTGTTGGCATGGTACGTGGCCACTGCCTTCGTGAGCTTCTGAATTTTGCCTGTGACCGATCTGTGATATTCTTTGAAATCCTTGGCATGCTGAAGAATGCTGTTGAGGTATTCCTGCAGGGACACACACGAGACAAGACTGACTACTCGACAGGAGTCACTGTAACACTCCCTAAGAGGGAGTGTAAAACTTTAAAAGAAGCCTGTTTAAAACCAAGAGGACATAAGCCAAACAATACTGTGCCACTGTCTGCCTAGGAGGTTCTGAGTTCTTTGCATGAGGATAAAACTCAGTGCTGGCGACTACGCTGAGAAGGGCCCTCTGTACACAGAGACAGGCAATCGACCTTGCTGGGACAAGCTGGCATGAACTTAACTACTTCAAAATGCTCCCACCTTCCTACCAAGTTACTCCATAGCTAGGAATTTTTAAGGAAATAGCAGAGATTGGCTGAAAAATTCAAATACGAGAATGCCTAACAGTGTTATTTTTAATACTAGAAAGCTAAGAATATGCTAGCCATCCTCAAAAAGGGAAATGGTATATAAATTACTGGATGCTGGACACACTGAGATGGACTACAACGCAGACGTTAAAAATCACGCTTCAGTCACGGGGATGCAGAGTACAGCATAGAGAATACAGGCAATAATGTAATGATTGCATATGGTGCCAAGTGAGTACCAGACTAATCGGGGGATCGCTTCATAAGTTTATATGAATGTCTGACCACTACGCTGTACACCTGAAACTAATATAATGTTCAATGTTAACTGTAATTGAAAAATTTTATTAAAATTTTAAAATAATCACATTTCGATAATAAACAAGTCAATGCGTGTGTAAATATGTTTAAAAGGCACTATTTAACTTTGATTACTATATGTACGTGTAAAAAATAAGGTTGGAATGATATATACACCAAAATGTTAACACTGGTCTACAAAATGAATGTTGATTCTTTTGTTATTTTTAAACTATATTAGTAATAGATATTGACTGGAGAAAAACTTTAAAAGATATAAATAAATGAATAAGCAGAATCATCCCAAATCCTACTTGAATAGAATAGAGATTTTGGTTCCCCTGACTGATCTCCTAACACTTTGACACCAGTCCCTCCTCTGCTCAGCACCCTCAAGGCGCCCATCTCACTCAAAGCAATAGCCCAAGTTGTCCCTAAGCCCACAAGGCCCTACACGCTCTGGCCATCCCCTCCTCATCCCCACTCTCCCCCTTGCTCACTCCGGTCTAGCTATACAGAGATCCTTGCTAGTCATAGAACACGTGGCACATTTTGGCCTCAGGGCCTTTGCACCTCTCTGTCTAGCTGACTAGCTCTTGACCACATATGCAGGTCTCTGCTCAGAGCTCACCTCCTCAGAAAAAACTTCCCAACCATCCTGTTAACAGCTCCCTGCCACTCTTCATCCCTGCTTCGTGTTTCTTTACATCCTACCACCTCCCAACCTGTTACATGCCATTGGAATATGGCCGTCTTCACCTACCACTCAGTTTTGTCCACTAATATATTCTTAGTGCCTAGAATACTATCATCATGAATGGAAAAGAGAAACAGCATGCTTAGACACAAAACGAACAAGACTCAACGTGTGGGCTCTGAGGACCCAGGTATAAGGTGGGCCTGCAGGGCGAGCCACAGAGGCACTGGGGACGCACCTGGTGCTTCTGCCGGCGCTTGCGTTCCTGCTCGATCTTCTGCTGCTTCTCCAGCTTCTCGGTGATGCGAGCCTCACGCAGGGACTGCCGCTTGCTGCGCTTGTAGGCCTTGGCATTGAGGGCCGTCTCGAGCGCCGTGTCCCTCCGCATGCACACCACCACCTCCTGCCGTAGCTTCAGGAAGGAAGACGAGAAAACTGGAGATGGGCTCACCTTGGTCACGTCCACACGACACGCACAACTACACAGTGCAAGCTAGACAGAACGCTGCTGCTTCCAGAAGGGTCCTTGTTAAATGCCCTAAGCACAAATACATGTGCGTGGGCGACATCTGGTACGTGCCCAATGGTGAGGTAAGCACAGGTCAGGAGATGGCTGCTCTGGACACCCACCCAGCAGAAGGTCCTCTTATACCTTCGGGTCTCCAGCTTTGCTCTCTCTCAGCCACACACAAAATATCCCTTAGGGGTCACTCAAAAGAACAGCACCCTCAGACACAGACCCATTTGTTTCCTGCTTCAAGCTGGTAACTGGTGCCTCAGGAAAGACCCGTACTTACTCCTATCGGGAACATCCAATGGGCTACTACTGTGCAGGCCGTGGAAAGGAAGGAAGGGACAGTGAGCTGACAAGTGTGAGTGGACACTGCTGCTCTCAATGACTGAGGTACATTTAATAATTGCCCAGTTATTTGAATCTAAGCATCGGCGTTGGCAAAAAAGGGCCCATTTCTTAAAGCAACGGGCCTGCACCTGCGCCTACCTGCCTCTGGAAGTTCAGCAGCCTGAGGGCCTTGAGCTCAATGGTTGCTTTGGTTCGCAAATCCCCGGCCAGCGACCCGGGAAGGTTTTCAAGTTCCTGAATTCGATGAGCAATGCGAGCTTGCAGCCTGGGATGCAAAGAGAGATAAAGGACAGGCCATGAGAGGTGTACTTACGTGGAGCCCACCTGTGCCCCTTTCTTTAAAGCAGGAGCCTCAGAAGAATCTATCCTTTGAGGGAGGAAGACACTGGTCATGAGGCAGGAGGTGGCTCAGAAAAGGATGGTAGCCACAAAACAGAGGAAGGCAGCCAGAGGATCCAGAGCCACAGCAAACAGGAAAGCGGACAGGACGCAGCTTGCTTACAGCATTTCAGCAGCGTGAGTTTCTGGGGTCAGGCAGGCCAGGTTCTCCTCCAGCCTGTGAGCCTCAGTGTCCTCATCTATAAACCAGGGAGATCCCTCAGAGCAACCCTACAGGTTGGGTCTGAAGTTCAGATGGGATAATCCCCTTACTCAGTCTTTCACACATTATTTGTTGAACACCTACAATGTAACCACAGCCTTATCAGGAAAACAGGCCATAAGAGAATTAAAAAATTAAATACCTATGGTAATTCCAGGGAATGGTTGGTACTTTTAGGAGGGGGCTGAAGGTGAGGTGGTGGGCAGGGCTCTAGGAGGAGGTGACCTCAGCAATGAGGCTTAAGTGAGCAAAAAGAGTCATGCAATGCCTGAGAAAAGGCCCTAATGCAGAAATAAGTCTAAGCTGTTAAACAGAAACTAAAACAAAGAGAGGAGGGTAGGTAGGGGCAGAGCATGGGGCAGGGCCTGAAGAGAAACGAGTTTACTGGATAGATAAATGGAAGCCAACAGGTTTTCACCCGGGGAAAAAACTGTAAGTAAACTGTAAAAACCGACTTCCAACTCCTGTGTGGGGAACAGACTGCATAGGCAAAGGTGAGAGCAGGGAGGCCAGGGAGGAGGTGTAGACCGCCTGCAGAATTAACAATGGAGGGAGGGGAACCACTCCTGGGTAGGAGAGGGGAGCTGAGAGGACTCCCCAGAGAAACACGGATGATGGAGAGTGAGCAAGAATCAAAGGGGCTGTGGGATGAGCTGCTGGATGGTAAGTACACATGAACAGGAACAGGAGACAAAAGCAGGAGATGCGAGGAAATCTGAACAGGCCATCTTCAAGCCATCTAGATGGAGTTGAAAACGAGGCGCCTCGGTACAGAGGCCAGAGCTCCAAGGCATGTCAAAGCTGGGACATACTCTACAGACAGTCATTAGGCCAAGTTTTACTGATGCATCTGGGGATATACAGTCAACGAGGCACAGCCCCTGCCCTCATGGAGCTTACAGTTAGCAAGGAAGGCCTGCCCTGAACAAGTTATAAATGTAGTGGGGAAACGGGACAGGTGAGGTGCTCAGGGAGTGAATCTCAGTCACCCCCAGCAGTGTGGGATGGAGTGTCACAGCCTTACTGTGCTCCAGGCATCCCACACTGTGCCTGGAGCCCAGATCTTGGCAAAGCATCCAGCAACCAGTGACATGTGAGAAGGATCCACTGCAGAGCTTACAGTTTTTGTGTGTGGTTTTTTGTGTTTGTTTGAGTGCTGATGAACCAAAAGTTGGACCCACTGTGTTGGCAAGGAGAAACACACTTTAATTCCAACGTAAATCTGTACGATCTCTGTACGAGGGCAGTTTTGCAGAATCTAAGAAATTTCCCTGTGCACATTCCCTACACCACAGCAATGTCACTTTCAGGGATTTACTCTGACATATGTGCACACATGTGAAATGAGAAACACGTGCAAGGGGACTTTTTTTATGGCATTGTCTTGATGACAGATTAGAAACAATCTAATGAGCAGACGGAATAGTCTGAATAAATGACGACAGTGCCACTAGGAAAAAGAAAAGCTTCTTTTGGACAGATGGGGGATGATCTCTATAACGTGTTTCTATGGGAGAAACGGTGCACATATCATGAACCATTTGAGGACAGTTCGGCTACCTGGACCTGTCTGCCTGCATACGCACTGAATTTCTCTGTAAGGATACATGCCAACCAGGGAACTGGGACCCTGGGGACAGAGGCAGAGGGTGATTTCTGGTTGCATATCCTGTTGGCCTTTAGCACTGTGAACCACACCAATGCGTTGGGGCCGACCTGGTTGGGGGCGGCCCCCAGGGGTGGTCTTAGACAGCGGCAGCGCCCTCACCTGTACTCCCGCTCCTGCAGAATCTCAACAGGGTCCAGGCCCCGCGGCTTCTGGATGGGGGTGATGCGGCTCTGCTTCTGGTGCAGCGGCACCATGGGGGCAGGCTGGGCTGGCTGCCCTGGTGACTGCGTCTGCGGTGGCATCACAGGGGAGGCAGCAGGCGGGACGGCTGGGGGCGCAGGTGAGGGGCGGCCCGTAGGCTGAGGGGGGATCAGCTTCTGAGGTGTGCTCGTGGGGGCAGCAGCATTCGCCATAGGTCCTGGGGACAGTCAAGCAGCAGGGGCACAGAGCTGAGCTCCAGGACAACTCCGAATGCAAACGAAATCCTGCTGGGCGTTCGTGGCCTTGGGAACAAACTGCAAGGGCCACCGTTCCCCACCTCTCCATCCCTCACTGAACTGGCAGGCAGCTTCTCTCTCAGGGGTCTCCGCATTCCTGCTACCTCAAGGTTCAAGCCTCTTCCAGCTCTCAGCCTACCTGCCCTTCCCTGAAGCCCCACACTGAGCTAAGGACCAACCCTGAATTTGGTCTTTCTGGGTTGTGGCCTCGCAGGACCAGCATTTTCCTGACTTCCTTCTACCATGATTCCTACAGAATCTGATTTAATAATTAGCTCATCAATACCCATCACTAAACCTCAGGCTCTAAGAGAATGGGAAATGAGTCCATTTTGCCCACTGTTTGACTCGACAGAAGTGACCCCCAAATACCTGCAGACTACATTTGACAGAAGCCAGAGAAGCCTCACATGGTGAGGAGACAGAACTCTGAGCCGCCCTGGCACTGTCTCCCACAGTGTTGCGGGGGCATTCTGAGGAAGGAAGATGGGTCAGCGGAGACTTCTAGATTCAGAGGCACCACATCCTAAAGGAGTATGTCTGTGGCTGCAGCATTGTCTCCCCACAGCCTCTCACTGGTGTCACGGTGGACTCATTCTTTCATATCCTCCTTTTCCTGGTATCAAATTAAACCCCAAAATCTCTGCAACCCACAGAATGAGGGTGGGCAAGAATCATGGAATGGAACCAACCCAAACCTTTGGAAAATAACCAGGGACAGGTGAGACCCAAAGACATCAGAAGTGAGGATTTGTCCTTCAGCTGTCTCTCTCTCTCTGACCAGGCTTATTTCAGGGTCTCCATGGCGCAAGCTTGTGACAGGAGTCAAGGCACTGACATGTCACCAAGACAGAGGGAACTCACCTTCAGGCCAGGGCTTAGGAGGCCCTCCGGGGGGCTGGCCTGGCATCCCAGGGGGCACACCTGAGGGTCCTGGGGGGGGCATGTTGGGCCCTCCCATGCCTACACACAGAAAGAAACAAGTAAGAGGATAAAATGTATCCTGTGCTCCTACCGACACGCACCCCCAAGACAGCCCTATCTCCAGGGGACACACCCAACAAGCCCTTCGGTGTGGACATCAGGGGAGAGAGGGAGAGCTGCAGAAAAAGCACTTATCTTGACAACAGCCCTGCTGCCCAAGTGCCGGGCACTGTGCCATCCCCAAAGGGGAAACCCATGGGCAGCAGAGCCTAGGTCTGCCCGACGCTGCTGCCCTGGCTCTGGTCAGTTTGCTGAGAGATCCATCCCTCCCGAGGGCTATGAATGGTGGGCCTTACCATGAGGCCTGCTGTAATTTGGAGGCGCTGGTCCTGGGCCTGGCCCAGGGCCGGGGCCGGGGCCGGGGCCAGGTCCTGTTGCAGACACAGAGGGTGGAGGTAGTGTTGGCACCTGCTGCTGCATCCCAGGCATCGGCCGCTTGCCCTGCACTGCCATCTGCAGGTGGTCAGGCAGGGGCTGTCCCCTGGCCAGCATCTTGTAGGCCATGATCTGAGCTCTGAGCTGGTGCAGCTGGTTCTGGTTAAATGGAGTTGGGCCCCGGTTCTGCTGCCCCAAAGCCTGAGGGTCAGCACCATCCAGTGGGGCTCCTCCTGGCCCGGATGACATCTGAGGGCCTGAGGCTGGGCCACTAGCTGGAACCGGACTAGAAGCGTGCTCGGAGCCACCCAGGGGTGAGGGGTAACCTGCAGGGAAATGCAGATCCGAAAGGTCACTTGGTAGTACATGTCCAATGACTTTTAAAGCAAAAATGTCATCTTTCCTCCAGTAGGCTTATACTGGCACCTACCCTGAGACATGGGATGGCCAAATTTTGTCCTTCTTGTTCAAACAAGAGAAACCCAGAAGGTATACACCAGCAGCCAGACCGGAGGCCCAAGTGGTGGGTTTTGTTTGGTTTACCTGTCAGTAAGCTGCTGATGGTTCACGTAGAGAGGTTTATACAGATTCAGGCTTTCTGTGGGCCTGCTAGCCTACCCCTTGCTTGGCCAGACCCATTCCCCTCACTTCCGTTACCTGGGGAGCCCCTGACAACAGGATGTCAACTACTCCATCGCTTCTCAAACTTCCAGAAAAACCACCTGGGAATGCTTCTTAACGCAGAGACTGGGCCCCACACCCAAGATTCCGAGTCAGCTGGTCTAGAATGGGGCCAGGAATCTGCATTTCTAATACGCTCCTGGATGGCACCAGAGGTGCTAGCCTGAGAAGCCCGCCCTGCCCAGCTGCCATCTCACACTCGGCACTGAACACGGTTCCTTCCCACCAGCGTTCGCTCTTCTGGGGCCAATCTGAGACAAGACATGTCGAACAGGCACTGGCCAAGCCCAAGCCCAATCACCTTCCATGGCAGGGTCTCCCACTGTCCTGGGTCCTCCCTGTCCACTTGTGGGAGACCTGATTAGGAAAATGAACTCAGAACTCCTAGAGGGTGACAAACAAAAGGAAATAATGGAAGCAAAACAATACCTTGGGAGTGCTGGTCCATGGGGCTTGGCGGGGGCCCCATGCCTGTGTGGCCCCCTGACCGCATCCCCATTCCCTTCATCTGGTTGTAGCGGGGGTCATCCGACATGCCTTTCTCATGCATGGACTCCATTGGCTACGAGGGGACAATGACAAGGCAGGATCAGCCAGGGGGGACGTGAGGAGGTGGCAAAGCAAAGCACTGCCCGAGAGAAGTTCAATGTCACTGAAAAAGTCCACCAATGTTGCCGTGGCATTTCCTGCATTGCCCACATAACCGAGAAGCTTAGGTCTAAGACACGGTCCTGACAGCTACTTAGGTGTCAAGCAGATGCATGAAATAATGCCACCCAATGGAGGATGACTGCCTAGGAGACTGGTAGTCAGGAGCAAGGGGACAACTGGATCAGGGCACCTGGTGAAAGCAAGGAGACAGTTTCAGATGGCCAAACTCCAACAAGGAAAAAACATGAGTGACAGCTCCTGGTCAGGGGCAGTTTTAGCTAGAACTCGAGACTCTGTTGTCACAAGGAGACCTTGTAACCACAAATCTTTGGTTCAGGGAACCTCTTCCTTGGGAGACCGTACATTAGAGGGAGAAACAGAAACTTCTGCCCAGGAGTAAGTTAATAATACATCAGATGCTCTCACTGATCCAGAATCAGCCTCCTGCCTGCTAGCTCGGAGGAAGGCCGTCTGTGGCATCTTGCTGTGCCTCCTAGGAAGCACTATCAGACGTTGGCAGAACGACACCTATTTTCCCTCCTAGTGCTCACCACTAAGCACTTCCCCTTGGGAATGGCTAGTAAAGTGGACATTTTCCAAGACCCGTCCAAGGCACTCTGCTAGGCCCTGGTCAACGCAATGTCCTGTTCTCTGGGAACTTAGTCTAATGGGTGACCCAGCCAAATCAACTGCAGCTGTGTGTGTGCAGTGAGAGGAAGCCGAGAGGGTGCCTGGCTGGGACATGAGGAGCAGCAGCCTACGCCAGACAAGGGTGGGGCCCTCGAGAGGCGGACAGGAGCCCTGGGTGTGGAACGGGGTGCAAGCACATGGACGGCCCTGGCAGGGAGCCCAGACGGTTACCAGGGGTCCCTGGCCCCAGGCCGCACCATTTGCATCTTCTACCTGAGGGCCTCCTGTGGTCCCTGAGGCTAGAAAACGGCAGCCCTTCCTGCCGATGCCAGTATGTACAAGAAGAAAGTTCCTCATGCCCTCCAATCGCTTCCCAGGAACAGAGAAAGGAAGGAAAACTATTTGTGTTAACGGAGGTTTTCTCACCTCACTCGCAAGAGCATCCCTGGTCAGGTCAGGTAAGTGGTGAGACAGTAACAACTGAGTGGGACCAAATGGGAACAAAGGGCGCCCACTGCCTGCTCCACGGGTTACATGGGTACGCAGAGCAAACAACGTAGACGAGACCACGTGCCCTAAGCTGTATTTTAGGGACTTGGACCTTTTTATTTGATAACAAAAGGCAACTTAGGAGCCATGTTACCACATTTCCCATCAGAATGGGGTGAGGGGACATGGCTCACCCTCCCAGCTCTGACTGCATGGACCCCATCAGGGCAGTGGGCCCCCAGGGCTCCCTACCTTGTGCATCTGGTGCATGTTGTCCTGAGGGTACCCTCCAGGCCCCTGGCTTGGGATGGGGTGTCCTGCTGAGGGAGGCCCCGGGCTGGGCCCCATCATGCTGTGGGCAGAGCCGGGGGAGGGACCCGGGCTAGGGCCCAACATGGCTCCAGGAGATGGGCCAGGGCCTGGAGAAGGGCCTGGCCGAGGAGTTCCACCCAGAGGTGGGTCTGGAGTGGACATCTTCACAGGAGCTGCGGACAGTGGTCTCCTGCTGGAAAGAAGTCCCGGTTAGTCTGTGGATCACGGCCATCGGCTGCGTGGGTCAGGGCATTGCGGGAAGACTACAGTCATGTCAGAAGCACCCATCTGACAGGGGACTGGTACCTTTGACATACAAGCCCCCGTCACGCAGACCTTTCTCCTCCATTCCTCTGGACGGAGGTCATACATCAGGCATACAAAATCAGAGTGAAGTCCCCTGAGGAAAAGGTGGGACTCAGGAGGCAGGGGGACTTCGCTTCCCTCGCCATCTTTCTGATTACAATAAAGGGTGACCCTGATCAGCACTTCACACCATACTGCTCTAATGCTTGCTCACCTCCCAATTTAACAAAAAAGGAGAGCATGACTAAGGCTCAAAGCCTTTGCTGGCAAGAGCATCTGACTGGTTTCTCATAAACTCAACAGAAACAAATAACTGTGGAAAGTGACACTGGTTTTCCATTTAAGACAGCGAGACCAAGTTTCCTTTAAAATAAATGAATTTGAAAAAATAGGTTCACTTAAAAAGAGGTATTACATGAATGATGGCACTCGGATATATCAAATACTTCAAGAGCGATAATCAAGTGTCTACAGTTTGATAAATATTGCTGAAAACTAAAAACTGACACCCAGAACTATTACCCAGAGCCTCCAACAAGATCCATAAAAGAGCTTAAAAATCACCCAATGATGTTAAATTATGCTTGCTAAAATAGGACAATGAGCTGATAAATTTTATCAATCCTTTCTACAATAAGGGCTCAATTTTCAGGTAACCCTTAATCTGTTATGTAGTTACAGGGCCTTAAGCAAAATTCTTTTTAACAACCTCTTTCATCATGATGGAGTAATACAGTCTCAGTGCTGAAATCTGGAAAACATAAAAAAAAAATATAGAAGCTTAAAATCACCCATCATCCCACTAGAAACAGAAGTACCTGCTGGTCCTGCAGAGGGGAAGAAAGAGGCAGCGCTGCCCTTCCGACCCCTCCCAGCAGGGCAGAGAGGAGGTGTGCCAGGAGAGGAACAGGGGGCTCCTCAAAGACCCCAGAGCCCCCAGAGTAGTGAGGATGGACCTGAGCCATCCAGGATGGGCCCTGCCACATTTCAATGCCTTCCTTCTTCTAGACTGTTCCACATACAGACACATACACACACTCTTAACAGAATCATTTAATACACTGTAGGCAAGCTTTTCTTCATATAATCATATCTATGACCATTTTTATCATTTAATAGTCTTCGAAACATGAACTCGAATGGCTCCACCTCCCCTTCTCTTGTTCTGCATGTCCTGAGTTACTGAAAAGCCTCTCTTCTGATGGCATGTCACGAATCTGGATTTCGTTTCTGTGGACTTTTGGGGTTTGGGATAGAATCTCATTGCCCCTCAACTTTACTGGGCACTTCTCGTGCTAAGGGGTGAATTCTGTCAAGAAGTGTAGGAACATTTTTAATTCTTTTTTTTTTTTTTTTTAGTTCATGTCTTTTATTAACCCATATAAAATTATTTGTCTTCCAGTTTATTGAAGCAATAGGTCAGACAACATTAGCCACAATAATGTGTCAAAGTGGCTGGCCATAAAAACTCCAGCACCACATTCGTCTGAAGAGCACTCCCAACAAAGGTGACTGATTTTGCCATTCTCGTCTACTTTACAGTATTTCAGAACAGCCAGCTTAACCTTCTTCCTCTTGCACTTATTCCTCTCGGAGAGTGGCAGAAGACTTCTTCCTTTTCTCAGCACCAGCACAAAGTCTCAACACAAGGTGTGGACTCCTTTTGAATGCTGTAGTCAGACAAGGTACGTCTGTCTTCCAGTTGCTTGTCAGCAAAGGTCAGTCTTTGCTGATCAGGAGGAGTTCCTTCCTTATCCTGGATCTTGGCCTTTACATTTTCTATTGTAACCGAGGGTTCAACCTCAAGAGTGAAGGACTTCCCGGTAAGGGTTTTCACAAAAATCTGCATCTTGGCTGCGGTTCCACTGCAGATGGTGGATCGGAAAGTAATTCTCTTTTTTCAAAAAAAGGTTTAATTTTAAAGGTTGGGAGTATTTTCCTCAATAATAGATCAAAAGCCCAAACGTCTTCATTCCAGTTTCATAACCAAACAGATGGAGCAGAGAGGATCAGAAACCTCAACAGGATGTGGACCAGGGTCTGGCTGGACCCGAACGTGCGAGAAAACGCTTCTCTGTCCTCCGGGCACCCTGGATTTCCCCCAAAGCTCAAGGAGCCTCAGTGCTGGACCGTAAACCAGCCTCACAAGAGTGCTGGAGAACTGGTGTCTGCTCACAATGCCTTCCCCACAAATCCAATCCAATAAGCTCATGGAAAAAAAAAAAATCAAACTTTAAGAAAATATATTTGAGACAAATTCATTTGGAAGCAAAATCTGACCTGATTCAGCTGTGTGAATATTCGCGCATCCTGCCACAGAAACAAGATCCTGTTTGATGCCGAGACACTGCCTCAGTCTGCTATGGGATAGTGGTCTGTGACCTGTATCTCCTTTGCTAAGAATGCCGATTCTGGAGTCCAAAACCTCTCGTCTGGGGAAGGAAGCACCTGAAGTCACATTTCACAGGTGGGAAGCCGAACAACATGGACATGGCTGTGGCTGGTGGACAATGATGGCCCTCCAGGGCTCCCGTCTGGCCCCTTCACCTCCACAGGCCTCCTCAGACCTACAGAGCACTGTGGTGAGGCGAGAAGAGGGACAGTGACCCTGCGAATCCTTAAGGAACCCTGCAGCGCCCGGCAGCTCAGGGTTTCCTTCTCACCTGGAGGTCGCTATTCTAAGTCAGACCTACTGAAACTGACAGCAAAACAATCCACACCACCTAGAGAACATCGCCTCTCTGGCTAAAGGTGGACATGACGACGAGCAAACACTGGGAAGTGCCTTTGGAATGACGGCTCCTAAAGTAGTTTACACTTAGAATCAAACCTTCGTCCCATCAAAGCGTTTGGTACCTCTAGGAATTAACTGCCTCCGCTCAGCAGTGCTAACTTCATCAAAGACACACAGCAGCCACCAAAGATACTAGAAGGCACTGAAAAAGACTTTTGTGCTCAAATATGGCAACGTCCGCTTTTGAGAAGCATGGGGTTTTACACCACACTTTTTAAAATATTTGCTTCAGAAGTTGCCACCTCTGAAGGGTCAGGCTGAAACAAAGCAGGTAAGTAAGTGCATGCCCGGCAAACCTGTTTCTGGAGTGAGAGCTCAGACACAGGTGGGGAGTAACAACAGTAAAGGAGACTCAAAGAAGTACAGACACAGCACAAAACCGTCCCAAGCAGCACAGCGGGCAGGGCTCCATCAAACACTGAGGTGCCCGATGAGGGTGCTGGTGCCGCACGTGGACACGCACCATCATGGTGGACAGAACAGGTAAATGGAACCAGGAGTGGCTCTCTGGTACTCAGGGTAGTACCGAGGAGGGACTTTTTACTTTTACTCATATGAGTTGTAGCATATCTAAAGTGCCCCAACTGTAGGTACACAGTTGGATAAATCTTAGATCAGACATGGCGTGTCCGACATCCCAGAAGGCACCCCTGGCCCCACAGCCAGTCAAGACCACCCTCCTGGGCAGAACCACAGCGTTGACTCCATCACTGTAGGTTGGTTCCACCTGTTATTGAACCACATCTTAAAAGAAAATCACACAGCAGTGTCCTTTCGCTCAACTGGGATGAACTTCCATGTTACTGGGTGTAGTGGTCATTTGTTCATACGTCCTGTTCACAGATGTTGAACTACAGGTTTGGGCTAGAGTGAATAAAGTGGCTATGAACAATGTCATCTGGAAAACACGGGTGTTCCTTTTTCTTGGGTGTCCAATAGTGAAACTGTTGGTCATAAGGAATGCTTAAATATAGCTTTGGTAGATATTGCCAGTTTTCCAAATTAGGACTATTATTCCACACCCCCGCCCCCCAGCAGTGCGTAAGCATTCCAGTTCCTCTACATCAACACCAGCACTTGGTGCTGTCGTTCTTTTTAATCTGTTAACGTTCTGGTGGGTGTATGATCATACCTTATTATGGTCTTAATTTGCATTTCCCTTGTGACTACTGGTGTGGAACACCTTTCCACAGTCTTACTGCCCATCGCTTCTATAAAGGCTGTACATTTTTGCTAACATTTTACTGGGAATAAGTAGTTGCAATTACTGTATCCTAGTCCTGTTTTAAGAGCTGTTTGTGCTCTTACTGGTACCTTGTGATGATCAGAAGTTCTCAATTTTAATGATGTCTGATTTTTCAAGTTTGTTCTTTTATGGTTGTTTTGGGGTCCTGTTTAAGAAATCTTTGTCTACCTGTGACATAATGAGAAAACACATATTTGGTTTTTACCTTCTGTTCCTGACATAGAACTTCTAAAACCCTTGTAATTTCCCAAGTGACTGGGGAATATCTTGTTCATTGACCCTGGATCCTGAAAAAGCTCCTAAAACCCTTGTAATTTCGTAAGTGACAGAAGTGATGGGAGTATCTTACACAGAGCTCCAAAATCCCTTAAGAGTTTCCTGGGTGATAGATGTGTCTTTTATCTAATGAGGCTTCTCTTGGTTGGCGGCTCCTAGAGGGCTTCAGGACAGGGACTGGTCGCCAAAAAGTCCAAGCCATGCTAGAAGCTTAGAACTTTCAGCCCAACCCCCTATCCTTTGGGGAGGGGAGAAGGGCTAGAGATTGAGTTAATCAATCATGCTTATATGATGAAGCTTCCATAAAAACTAAACCACACAGTCAGAACACTTCTGGGTTGGTGAACATGTCCACATGCCAGGAGGGTAGTGCACCCCAACTCCACAGGGACAGAAGCTCCTGTGCCCAGGACCCTTCCAGACTTCACCTTATGTTTCTCTTCATCTGGCTGTTCATCTGCATCCTTTATAATAAACTGGTAAACATAAGTAAATGTCTCCTTGAAATTTATCAGCTGTTCCAGCATATTTTCAAAACTGAGAAGGGGGTTCTGAGAACTCCCGAGTTGTAGCTAAGTGTGGTAACCTGAGGGCCCACTACTTGTGACTGGCATCAGCAGTGAGGAACAGCCCTGTAGAACTGAGCCCTTCACCTGTGGGGTCTGCACCAATTCCAGTTCGTTAGTCTTGCCAGAACTGAAGCCAGCTGATGTCCATAAAAACTTGGAGAATTGCTTGGTGTGAAAAACCATGTTTAGTGTCAGAAGTATGAACAGAAGAAACAGGTTTTCCTCTACTACTTCAAGATCATGGGAAAGAAAAGAAGGAATAGTTTAATATCCAGGGGGATTGTGACTTGCCCCTGCCCCTGGTGGTTTACCACTGCTGAGGATGTATCAGTCACAAAGAAATCACAGGGAGGAAGAGCCAGCCAGAGAGGGAAGCAGGGCTGTGGGCCCATTTGGCGGGGAGGACCACCACACTACGCAAAAGGACTATCATTGGCCCTGCAGACAGAGAGGTCCCTGAGGCTCAGAAGCCACAAGGCAGGTCAGTGGAGGAGCTGGGGTCACAAAGACAAGGTCATGGTGCAACTCACTGCTGTGGAACCCAAACTCTGAGCATGAACTCTGTCATCTGCCAAGTGCATGACACCAGATGAGTGACTTAACCTCTCTGAGCCTCTGTTTCTTCTTCTGCAGGCTAGAGCTGAGGCCAGTTCTTCCCTTGGGAGTCACAGCCAGCATCAAATGAGTTAACACACGCAAGGCACATACAGGCAGGAAGAGCGACCACACTGCTGGTGAAATCAAAGGTCTTCACATTTACTGAGCAGCTGCTTACTGCTTGTTGCTACTGCCTCATAAGTGTCATGCACATTAAGTCCTTTCACCTTCCTCCTCCACACAGAGATGAGTAAACCAGCCACATAATAAGTAACCATTCTGGAGAATTTGCTTCCTAAATTTAGCCTCCTGGCTGGACAAACCTTGATTAATGCTCCCATCCCTCAGCGCTCAAGACAAAAGGCTCCCTCCTCCCCTTAAGGAGCAGAGACTGCACAAGGCAGTTTTGCTGAACTGGAGGAGCAGTGGCTGCCTGAAGACCAGCACGGCCCTGTGCAAACGATGTCCAGCCTGGCAATCGATGGGCAGGATTTGGGCTGCTGCAAACTCTCCCTCGCCCTCTTGGTTCCCACTGTCACAAAATTTGCTTAGCCTTTATCAACTTTTCGGCCAGCCAACCCTTTCTGAGGTGTGGGCCTGGTTCTGCTGAGAGCTGGAGAGGATATGGGAGGGGGTACCACTATACTCCAGCGAGATGCCTACCCAGGAGGGCGAGACAGGAATTTCAGAAGAGGTGGAATCTGAGGGTAAGGAATACCCCTCTTCCCTACCCCTTTTTCCCTCATCACCAAACACCCCTGCCCTTTCTTTACAGGAAATTAAAGAATTGGCTTTTCCAGAAAATTCCTTGGGTCCCCAAGGTCATCCTAAGGCCTTGGGGTTTCGGGTGGCTTCTATGGTGCTGCCTGGTCTTTCATGACAAGTCTCTCTTGGACAAGTCACTTGGTATCTGGGCTGGGAAAGGAGGGCGACTTCACACAACACTGAAGTCCATCTCAAACCAGACAGCTACACCTAGGCAGATGAGAAAAAAATGAAGGACAAAGGGATGCAGGGGCCAAAATGGCGAAACCACCAGCACGTGTGTCTGGGAGCCTAACTGATGTGCGTATGGCCCATAGGCTGGGTGCATTTGGGGCTCCACAATAAGGGAACCAGGGAACCCAGATGGGCAGCCTGAAAGGATGTGATGGGAAGTCAAACAACTCAGGGCAACAAACAAAAAGTTGAAAACTAAGACATTCAGGAGGCCACACAATGGAAACAGGCTCCCAGGCTCCCAGGGCCAAAGGATCTGGAAATGACTTGGCCATATCACCTCACTTGCCAATCAGAACGCCCACACAATCCGCAATCCATGCTGCAGTAGTTGTGGCACCATTAAAAATGACTGTGGTAACTCCGTGCACGTAACTCTATGGATATGAATAAAGAAAGACGGTCCAAAACGAAGCAGAGAGAAGAAAGTCAAAGTGTTTGGCCTGAATCCCACTTTGGTAAGAATAATACAGCTGACCCTTGAACCACAAGTTTTGAAATGTGCAGGCTGACTTATATGCAGATTTTTTCAATAAATACTGTAAACATATTTTCTCTTCATGATTTTCTTAATAACATTTCTCTAAATTACTGTATAAGAATACAGCATATAATACATATAACGTATATATTAATCGATTGTTATTAGTAAGGCTTCCGATCGACAGTAGGCTATTAATAGTTAAATTCTGGAGGAGTCAAAATTACATGTGGATTTTTGACTGTGCAGGAAAGAGCGGGGTACCCCAAACGCCACATGTTCAAGAGTCAACCATATTGTATACAGTTAATCCTCGCACAGAAGCCGGCCCAAAGAAAACATACACCAAACTGTCTTCAGCAGTGGCCAGGTCTTTCTGGATGGAGAACTTACATTTTCCACAGCACAGATTTCTGATGTTTTTATCTTTGTGTTGTTGTTTTTTTTAATAACCACCTATTACTTTTGTAATAAGAGTTTTATTTATTTTTATTATTTATGCCTACAGCACCTGGTCTTCCTAGGTGGTCTCCCATCCAAGTACTAACCAGGCTCGACTCTGCTTATCTTCCGAGATCAGACATGGGCTTGTTCAAGGTGGCACGGACCGTGGCTTCACTGGGGCACGAACCCAGGACATTCTGCATGTAAAGCAGACGTGCTAACCGCTACACTACAGAACCACGTCCTGTAATAAGAGTTTTAGAAAACACTTTTTAAGAAAAGAAAAATCTAAATCAGAAAAGTACCAGGGAACTAAATACCCAGAAAAGATGCCCAGCGAGTATCTTTGTGGAAATAAAAGAGAAAGATGAAACATTACTTTCCATCTACTTTCAACTTCATCAAAATTATTATTTAAAATAGAAATGTCTGTCGACATTCAAATGAGGAACCAGACTGCTGGAGAATTAAAAGTCTAGTTTCTTTTTTCATAACACCCTTGCCTTTTTCTTATAAATAAAAAAGAACCCTGGTGGCCAGCCACCATGGCAGGACAGACTGCTAACAAGCAATCACGACCCTCTAATATCTGCTTGCTGGAATTGTTGTTGTTGTTTTAAAATCTTGCCAGAGAAACAGCATTATATTTCAGGTTGGCCTGAGGATGTCTGCTATGTTGTTTTGAGGCGTGGAGAAATTCATTCATGGACAGGGTTCAGCAGCAGACAAAACACGGCAGGTAAGTCACAGCGGGGTGCTCAAAAACCCACCCACGGCAGCTGGGCAAAACCAGCCCATTCATTATATTTAAAATACAAACCATTTCCCTCTGGAACCTCTACTAAGAAAACTCCCACACTAGAGCGATGGTGTGGGGTGCTCAAGTCCACATACCTGGAAGGACTTAAGGAGCGGGGCATTTGTGGTCTTAGGGACCCTGCAGAAATGGCTTATTCCTGAGACTGCGCTTCCTCAATGCTGGGTGTCCTGTAGCATTTTCCTTACAATATAATTAATGTATTCCCTTTTAAGTGTAGGGCAAGGTTTTGCCCTACACTTAAAAGGGAATACATTTCAGAAAGGAAAAAGTCATGTCATGAAGATCAATTACAGTGTCTTCTCAGTTCTACCTAAAAGGTAGACAAACCAAATTGTTACCAAGTTTTATTTTTAGCACTGGGAATTTATTCTCTGAAATCTACCCCTACCTTTAAAAACTTTTTCACTAACTTGAAAACCACTGAAGAGCACCTCTCCATTTATAACACACCAGAAGAAAATGACAACCTCGCTGCTTTTCTGCCCCGAGGGAGTTCACACTCTAATCACGCAGGGAGGTACAGTGTCTATGCTGCAAGACTACAAACAGATCCTATTTATCCACTAGATGGATGTTTCCCAAACTCTTTTGACTATGACCCACATCGACATAAACATATCAAGTAACTGCAACAAATTTTACAAATCTGTCCTGACCCTGCTCCCCTTTTAAGGCTGGTCAAGCATAGACAGATGGCATGACTCCCCACTGGGTCTGCTGTGGTGCCTCCTATATACGCACTGCTGAGCAAGATACGTGAGCCGTGGAGAGGGGAACAGAGCACTCCCGCAAGCTCGGAAAGTGAAAGAATGGGTGAGGAGGTATGGTACACTTGAGACAGGCCCTCCCAGCCACCACAAATCCCAACTCTGGGCTGAGCAAGGTTCCAGATGCTGGGCATCCAGCAGAGAACAAAGTCCCTGCCTTGTGAGACTTATAACCGAATGACAGAGATGAGCACAGAAATAACAGGACATCATGTAGTGGAAGTGCTATGAAAAAACAATCAAGCAGAGTTAACGGTCCAGCCGACGGAGGTGCTCTTGCAATCACAGTGGCCAGGGGTGATCTTAGCGATCAGGACATATCTGAGCAGAAACCAGAAGTGAAATAGGAGCCACACGGCTACCAATAGGCAGAAGTGCAAAAGCCCTGGGGTGGGACCTGGCTGAAGCAGAGCAGGTGAAAGGAGTATGGCAGACGAGGTCAGACATGGGTGGGAGAGCAGACCATAGGCCTTGAGGGCAATGGTGAGGAGGCAGAAGGCTACTCAAGGCGCAATGGGAAACCACTGGAATGTTCTGGGCAAGGCAAAGACTTGATGTGATGATGGTGTCAGAAGATTTCCCTGGACAGGTTGATGGAACAGATATGGGGGTGAGAGGAGTCAAAGATGATCAAGGTGACCAACTCACCTCCCCTTTGTTTGATACTGACAACTGGGGAGACTACGGGAGGAGCGGAATTGTATGCTCAGAGAAGCTAAGTCATCCGCCCACAGCCACACAGGGAGTAGAGTCTTGCCTCAGGTCTGACTGAGCAACTGACTCAGGCTGAGGGTCAGAAAGTATAAGAGGAGAACCTGGAAGGGTGTGGGGTGCAGACAAAGAGAAGCCCTCCGACAGGGAGGAGCATGCAGGGAGTGTTCTGTGGAGGGTGGCAAGGCCGCTCAGTGTACCCGCAGCCCAGGCTGTGATCCACGGTCACCAGGGCTAGATGCAGCTCCCAGGCCACAGTGAGTGGCCTCCTGTGCTTCAGCGTCACCATTAAGACAGTAAAACCATCCACCGTGCTACTTTACTGGGACCCTCCAGGCAAGTCAGGGTGGCACACATCAAACTCTGCCCCCTCAAGCCTCCAACTGTAACAGGTGAGGCAGCAACTGCCATGCGGCCACCTGTTTCCTGAGCTAGTGGGGCGTGACCTGCAGTTAAAGAACTTAAACCAGCCCAAGGAGCCATTTTAAAGGCCACCGCCACTAAAAATGGGGTCCATTCTACTTTATTACACTCACGGCTGGTTAACTTTACATTGGGCAAAACTCAGACTATTCCCAGTAACAAGCGTCCACGTGAAAAAATGAAGACATTCCCCTTTAGCAAAGTAATCGAGTCTCAAAGTGAAGCTCTGGAAACTCACTGGGGTGCAAAGGCCAGGAAGGGGCCAGGCAGGTTTATGCCCTGCTAACATGTACCTGTTTTCTAAAGAAAGCCTCTGCCCTGAAAGAACTGGAGAGAAGCCGATGCATCCCCTCCCTTACCTCTGTTTTGTGAAATCTGATCTCCCCACAAACCCTGCTACACCTGACATTCCCCTCCAGGCCCTTTCCCACGAAGGAAGGTGAGTAGAGGCTGAATTTCTCATGCCCACCAATCCATATCCCTAAAAGTTAATAGCAGAAGAAGGCAACTAACAGAAAATTCTGCCCAAGATATCACTGGTGATATTCCTGAACCTAATATTTCCGGATGACATCTATAAGGGCGACAGCAACAGCAGCTCCATTTAGCCTCAGACTCCATTTTGACATGTTCTCCCTCGAACATTTCCCCCCATATTCTAGCAGTGTTACTTCCTTTTTATAGGTTTTCCACATTTCTTCAATCCTAATTTTTTAAAAAAACTTTGATTTGCTCTGGTGTTCCAATCATTGTTACAAGTTATGAGAAAATATGTGAAATGGACAATGAACGTTTGACATTTTTCGAAAGCCATGCCACTAAACACATTTCCCCCTTTCCAATGCCTTATGGTGAAATTGGAAAGCACACATTTTTAAGTATTAAGGACAAGATGGAGGAGCTAATACCTTCGTTACCATCTTGAAAACACAGGGAACTATTACAATGGAGCAAAAATAAATTCTATACCCACCGACATGTTGTAGGCGTCCAGCACAGGGTGCCAGGCACCCTACTAAGCACTTTACATTTGTCATTTAGTCCTTGAAACTAATCCTACAAGTTGGATACTATTATTGTCCCCCTTTGCAAATAAGGAGATGGATAAAAGCGAACCAGAACAGGGCTCTTGTCTGCCTGTTCCCAGCTGAATCACCAGCCCCCAGCAGTGCCTGGCTCGTGGGAGGCACTCAGCGCACATTTGTTCGCTGTATGAATGGGGAATGAGTGGTTGGGCTGCTTCTTGCACAACTCCATTCACACTGTGTTCTCTCTGTGGTCAGTGTGAATGGGTCCCTCGTGGGCCACTTTCTGAACAACTCCAGGGGGCACCATTCACATTATGTTCAGTCTACTGTCAATGTGAACAGGTCCCTTTGTGCCACAGAAGCCCTGATAACTGAGGCCAAAATTAGCTGGAAAATCTGAGAACCTATTATGTGCCAGGCATTGTCACCTCCATTTCTCTAAGGCACCAAAAAGACAAATGGCAAAGCCGGGAGTCAAACCCAGGGTGGCTGACTGGAGCACCCCCAGTGAAGCAATATCCCTGGATGTCAGTTTCTTCAGCAGAATTCTGTTCTCATCAGACATTCACCCAAAATACCTAGTTCCTCGCACATCTGCTCTAGGGTTACCTCCTAGTGTTTCGAGGGTTCACAAGGAATGGCAAAGGTATGTAAATAAAAATGAGTTTATGTGGGGTGCTCTTCACAAAGTTTGGAGACCACACTGATAATGTCTCCACAGCTCTGATGTCACCCCACCCCCAACACAAAAACCTGCAAGATTAACGTCTCCTGAAGAGTTGGACACAAAATGATTTTAGAGGGTACATGGAGAAACATTTGTTATTTTCACAATTATGTCTGCATTTATTTTTAAGGCAAATTAGGGAAATATATATAACTAGCTGACTATATGACAGATGCTGCAGTGTGTTAAGCCGCTTCACATGTTATCTCATTAAACCCTTACAACCACTGTTTGACATCACTCATACCTGTTTCATAAGTGGGGAAACCTACTGGTAAGTGCCTTGCTAGAGGTCAAGCTAAGATTTGGAGAGGTGAGTGTGAATCCAGGCGGTCTGATTCCAGAAACGAAACTCATCTCCATCACCCTACACTACCTACCTGCCCTGCACTCTCCTTCTGGGGAAATGAGGTTCGGGAAACAATGGCCTGGAAAGTTAAAAACCAACAACAGCAACTAATGTTTATTGTTCACAACCCAGGCCCCATCCTGTGCCAAGCACTGGACACACATGTTCAGTCAATGCTCCCAAAGGCCCTTCATTCGTTGCACAAATGTTTGTTAAGGGCCCACCATGCTGGCCAGGCCCAGAGAATACTGCAGGAGACACCATCCCTGCTCTGATAGCCCTCAAAGAAGAACGGATGGATGTGTAATTACAAACTGGAGTTAACTTCTAAATGGGAAAGGATCAAGACAATGAGCCAATGCAGCAAGGGAATAATGACTGTTACAGGGTAGTCAAAATATGAGCCTGCGCATCCTCTCTGATTCTGAGTCAAGGACCCCTCTTCCACGAAACCTCCCTGATCTCTGACTGGAACCACTTCCCTGGACAGCCACTGTGTTCCCCTCACAGATCTGTGAGGATTAAATGATGGGCCAAGGAGAGTTGTTCCACATTTACCTTAACACTGTTCCCCTACAAGACTGGAGAGAACCCTGAGGGCATCTGACCTCCAACCATCTGACAGCCAGTAGGGACTCAGAGGATATTTGCTGAACAATGAAGGAGGGCTTCCCACTTGCCAGGAACCATTTTACAAGGTTTAATCAGCTCCATTTGTGACATTATTCCCATTTCACAAAGGAGGAAACTAAGAGGTTCAGGGAGATTAACTATTTGTCTAAAGTCACACAGCTAAATGACCGGACAGCGCCAGGAACTGAACCCTAATTCGGTCAATTCGAACTGAAAACTTGTTTCAAATTCCTGGGAAGTGGCTCTTACTTTCCCAAGGATTCACTGAGGGTAAAAAATCAAGACTGGTGGCTTCAAGACCGGCACAAAACACTCTCCTGAAAGCTCTGTTTTAAATAAAAGGCTTAATCTGGAAAATCAAATGGGAAGGGGAAAAAAGGATGCAAACACACACACACACACACACACACACACACACAGAGCTTTCAATAGCAGTTCCCGAGTCTTTCTCCACTTGCCGACACCCCACTCAAGGCAAACATTTTGAAGTCACTACTTGCAAGGGATGGGGTGAGACATTTATCCTTCCTTGAAAATCTAGAGTAGTTGATTTTTAAAATAAAATTTTAGGTCGGCTAACACAAGGGGGCTGGTGTCCAGGCGACACTGAACACATCTGAGGTTTTTCCTACTGAGCTGAGATCGCAGCCTCGCCAAAAAGGTAATATTCGGGTCGGACGCTTTACAACATAGCCAGAAAATCCCAGACGCCTGGCTATTGTTACAGCCGTCGCGGAGACCTCTGGCCGGCCGAGGGGGCGGCAAGCTTTGTCCGGCGACCCCGGCGAGCGCGCGCGCAGGGGACGCGCGACCTCCACGCGGCCCGGGCCCCCACCCCGCCAGCCCGCCGGCCCGCGGATGCTGCAGCCGCGGCCTCGCTACACTGTGGTTTTCCCCGCGCGCGGTACCGGCCGAGCTTCTTGACCCTCGGGCGCCGCCGTACCCCGACCCCGTTCCGGGAGCCAGCGGCCCCCACCCCCCTTGGCGCTTCGGATCCATTCAAACCGTCCTCCCAAGCCCCGTGCCGCGCTCCCCCCGCGGCCCGCGTTCCTTACCCGGAGCTGCCGGCGCCGCCGCCTTCCCGGCGCCGCCCCCGCCCCTCTGCGCAAGGGCCGGGGGCAGAGTGGGCTTCTCGCCTCTCCTCACGAAACAAAGAAGCCGCCGCCGGCGCCACGGAGCGAGGGTAAGGCTCGCGCGCGCGCCCGCCTCAGCCGCCCCCCCCTTACGGCTCCCGCGCCCCCGCTGCGCGCGCACTCACCGACTCCCCTCCCCCCGCAGACGGCCTCTCCCGCTTCCGCCGCCCGCTTGGTCTCGTGCGCGCGCCCGCCCGCTCTTCCGCTCTCAGTGCGCAGGCGCGTCCGCTCGAGCCCAGGGAAGGTGGGTCCGGACAGAAAGAGCACACCCCACGGACGCACCACCCACCTCTGTCCAGGAAGGATCTGCGCCTGCGCACAGGGGTCTCCGTCTTCCGCACGCCGCTCGTCTCCACGCCGCCGAGCGTGCGCAGAGCGGGCGCCACTGCGGCGGTGGCGGCGTTGGAGGCGTGTGTTTGGGGGATGGGATAGAGAGGCGGTGGTGTTTACCTGGAACGGGTCGCGGAGTGGCTTTAAGAGTCGGAATGAAGACCTGAGACCCAGCGTGAGGCTGGACTGAAGTTGAGCAGAGTCGGCCCAGCGCGGGCCTCGGCGTCTCTTTCATCCCTGGTCGGGGGATGGCAGGGCTTGTTCGGTGAGGCCAGGTGGGCCCCGACAGGTCGCTGCCTTTTCTGCTAAGCCTACCTATTGCTGTTAATTTAGCAAATATTCGTTAACCCGCTGTGTCCCAGACGGAGTTCTGCAGCACGGAACAGACAAAAAACTGCCTAGTGGTGCAGTTTAAAATACATTGTGTTGATCCGGAGACTTGGCAGGCTTGGAAATTTTAAATGAAGCAGTGAGGGAGAGATCCTGGGCCCAGGATCCTGTATGTGGTCTCTTATGTGTTCTGAAAGTATCTCCAGCGCCACCTCATTTAGTCCCCCAACTGGACAAGCGTTCCCCAAGGTCACTTTCCACAGCCTGTGACTGTGTCTACCCTTGTCTCTTACTCATTTTTAGGTGACTCACCACCTCAAGCTTTGCCTTCTGTATCACTGCCTCCTTTTCCCTTCCTTCACATTTCTTGGGTACCCTCTTTCTGTTGTCTCCATGACAAAGATGTTAATTTCAGTCACTAGTGAATACCCAGCATCTAGCATGGTTCCTGTCACCTCTGCATATTAGATACTAAACATTTTTTTAAATGGAAATAATAAAGAGACTGCCTACTGAGTGTGTATCATACCTGCATCAGCTAGTTGAGTCTTTCAAAGCCCAAGGTAAACCACTTGGAAGATAGAGCAGAAGGTGAGATCTCATGCTGAAGTCAAAAAGGTCTGGATTTGAAACCTGATTCCATTGTAAATAGCTGGGGGTCATTAGGCAAGTTTATTTGACTTGCCTACACTTCCCTTTCTTCACCTGTAAAATGGAAACAATGGCATCTATGAAAAGCAGGCCTCCTGGGAGGTTTTTAAACCTTAGCTCCTAATGTTAAGTATTGCACACAGTAAATTGGCCAGTGGGGTCCAAACATCAGTCTCTCATTTAAATAATGTTACTTAAGTGCTCAACATGCTAAGCACTGAGGTGGTCATAGGCCTACAGTGATGCACCGAGAAGGCAGGGTTCCTGACCATGAAGCAGTCCATGAGTACAGTTGACTATCTGCCATAGTGATCATACTAATACACAATAGGAAAATCTAAGTGCAATGAAAGAAAAACCTAGGGTGTGATGAGGTCATAAAATGAGACCTTCCTAGGACTGAGGAATCAGCTAGACCTCTGAGGAAGAGGTATATCTGCCAAAACCCAAAGGATGAGTGAAAGCCAAGAAGAAGATGACACAAGGTGGAGGAAACAGGATGTGCCAAGACCTTTAATAGGAAAAGAACATGGGAACAGAAAAAGGCCCATGTGGCGCTGAAGGAGAGATCAGCAGACACACCAGGCAGGGCCCTGTGGACTGTGGTGAGGTTCTTCAGCATTTTCTGGAGCACAGATGGAAGCAGTTGAAAGGTTTTAATCAGAATCCCATGGCTGCTTTGGTTGCTGGGTGGAGACTGGGCTGGCGGAGAGGATGAAGAAGTGGAGAGAGGAAGTGGGGAGGTCCTTAGGCCATAGCAGTGGCCCAGAGTAGAGAAAGTGGTGGTTTGCACTAGAGTGAATGTGGTAGAGGTAGAGAGAGTTGGAGGAAGAATAGGTAGAAATTGGAAGTGTGGACCTGAGAGGTAAAGGAGGGTCAAGAGTAAACTCCAGGGTGGCTGAATGGATAAGAAAGCAAGAACCTTACATATCCTGTCCACAAGAGACTCACTTCAGATCAAAAGACAGACTGAAAGTAAAGGAATGGAAAAAGATACTTTGTGAAAATAGAAATTAAAAAAAAAAAAAACTGGGCTAGCAATACTTACACAGACAAAATAGACTTTAAAACAAAGGCTATAACAAGAGACAAGAATGGACCCCGTAATCCCACTTCTGGGTATTTATCTGAAGAAACACAAAATACTGCTTCGAAGGGACATGTGCATCCATATGTTCATTGCAGTATTATTTACAGTAGCCAAGATATGGAGGCAACCTGAATGTCCATCAATGGGTAAATGGGTGAAAAAGAAGTGGTACATACATGTAATGGAATATTAGCCATAAAAAAAGAATGAAATATTGCCATCTGTAACAACATGAGTGAACCTAGAGGGTATTGTGCTGAGTGGAGTAAGTCTGACAGAGAAAGATAAATGTCAGGATTTAATTTACACCTGGATAAATTAACAAAACAGAAACAAACTCATAGCATTTTGATGTTGCTGGATTAAGGTGGGCAGGGCCATGGTGAAGGGGGACGAGGATTAAGAGGTACAAATTAGTAGTTATAAACTAGTCATAGGGATGTAGAGCAGGGCTCACCAACCCCTAGGCTGTGGACCAGTACTGGTCCATGGCCTGTTAGGAACTGGCTCACACAGCAGGAGGTGAGCAGTGGGTGAGCAAGTGAAGTTTCATCTGTATTTGCAGCCACTCCCCAGCGCTAGCATCACCACCTCAGCTCCACCTCAGCTCATCAGGCATTAGATTCTCATAGGAGCACCAGTCCCTGGTGTGAAAAAAGTTGGGGACCGCTTATGTAGAGTATAGCATGGGGAATATAGTCAGTAGTATTGTAATAACTATGTATGGTGTCAGACAAGTACATTTGTACAAGTACATCCAGACATTTATCCGGATGATCACGTCGTAAGTTATATAAATATCTAATCACTGTGTTATACACCTGAAACTAATATAATGTATGTCAACCGTAATTGAAAAATTAAAAAAAATTATTTAAAAAAGTTAACTCCAGCTTTCTCTGCAGCTGGGACAATGGGGACATGGAAACTCTGGCAAGGAAGTATCAGGAGTTCCGTTTGAAAGATAAGATGTCCACTGGGGACAATCCTAAAGGCATCCATTTTGCTTAATCTGGATTCCAGTGTTCATGACTGTACATTGAAATCCAGGTTAAGCAAAACAGATGCCATTAACACTTATATTTATATCTATGATACTTTTCCAGTTAATTTTTGTACATGATATGAGGTAAGATTACAGTTCATTGTTTTCCAAAGGGATATTCAGTTATTGCAGCACCAGTTTTTCCAGACTAGCTGCTTACCCATTGAATTACCTTGGCATTTTTGTCAAAATCAGTTGAGTCTGTTTCTAGACTCTGTTCTATTCATTGATCAATAAGGTCTACCCTTATGCTAAGACCACACCATCCTGATTACTGTAGCTTTATAATAAGTCTTGAAATCAGGTAGTCTTCCAACTTTGGTCTTTTAAAAAATTGTTTTGGCTACTCTAGGCCCTTTGCATTACCATATAAATTTTAGATTCAGCTTGTCGATTTTTACCCAAGAAAGTGTGATGAGATTTTGATTGGGATTGCTTTGAATATGTAGAGCAGTTTGGGGAAAATCGCCATCTTAACACTATTAAGTCTTCCATGAACATGGTATATCTCTCTATTTAAGTCTTTTCTAATTTCCATTAAACTTGCTCTTTTGGGGCCTTTCCTACTCCACAGAAATGACTCTTGCCAAAGTCACAAGGACCTACTATTTCTGAATTCAGGGATCTGTTCTCATCTTGACCTGTTGGCAATGGTTGACACATTCCCTCAGAACAGTCACCTCGCTTGGCTTCCAGAGCACCACACACTCCTGGATTTCTTCCCACCCCATCGGCTACTCCTTCCCAGGGTCTTTATAGCTTCCTCCTCTTCATACTGGCCTCTTAAAAATGAACTGCCCCAGAACTCAGGCCTTGGTCTTCATTTACCCATTAACATTTACCCATTTAGCTTCCAGTCTTGTGACCTTAAAAAAAAAATCCACATCCTAGGTATCTACCCAAAAGAATTGAAAACAGGTACTCAAACAAATACTCCTAAACAAATGTTCATTGCTGCTGCAGTATTCACAGTAGCCGAGAGGTGGAACCAGTCCAAATGTTCCTCGACAAACAAATGGATAAATTGTGGTATTACCCATTCAATGGAATATTTCGCCATGAAAAGAAATGTAGTTCTAAAGCACGCTACACTGTGGATGAACCTTGAAAACGTGCTAAGCAAAAGAAGTCAGACAGAAAAGACTATATTGTATGATTTTATTTATTTCAAATGTCCAGAATAGGCAAATCCATAGAGACAGAAAGCAAATTGTTGGGGGCTGAAAGTAGTAGAGGGAGTAACTACTTAAGGGTAAAAGATTTTATTTTGGGACAATAAAAATATTTTGGAACTAGATAGAGGTGGTGCTTACACAACATTGTGAATATACTAAATATCACCGAATCGTTCATTTAAAAATATTTAATTTTATGTTATATGACTCTTAATTTAAGAAAAAAAATCTACATGATGATGATTTCCAAATTTATCTCTTGCCTGGACCTTACCCTTGAGCTCCAGAAAATTGCCGCTCAAACACCACCACTTGGATATTATACAGTAGTTAAAATTTCAGTTCCATCATGTCCCTTTTTTGCTCAAAACCCTCCAATGGCTCCCATCTTGCCAAGAATAAAAGGCAAAGACCATCAAAAGAATTGGAAGACAAGCCACAGACTGAGACAAGATGTTTGAGAAGACAGATCTGATAAATGACTGTTATCCAAAATACACAAAGAACTCTTAAAACTCCACAATAAGAAAATGAACAACCTAATTTAAAAATGGACAAACCTGAACAGACACCTCACCAAGGAAGGTATACAGATGACAAGCATATGAAAAGGTGTTGAACATTATATATCATTACAGAATTGCAAATTAAAGCAACAGTGTGCTACTACTCTATAGCTATCAGAATGAGAAAAATCCAAAATTCTTAAAACACCAAATGCTGGCGAGGAGGTGAGCAACAGGAGCTCTCATTCCTTGCCGATGGGAATGCGAAATGGTTCAGCCACTTTGGAAGATAGTTTGGCAGTTTCTTACAAAACTAAACATTCTCTTACCATATGACCCAGAAATCATGCTCCTTGGTGCTCAACCAAAGGAGTTGAAAACATGTCCACACTGAAACCTACAGCTTTATTCATAATTGCCAACTTGAAAGTGATCGAGAAATCTTGCAGGGGGTGACTCCATAGTGTAGTGGTTAGCACATCGGCTTTACACGCAGAATGTCCTGGGTTCACGCCCCAGGTGGAGCCACGGACCATACCCCATGTGCCAGGCCCCGGGTGCACCCCACGAGCGCGTGGGAGGAGACACCTGGCCTTCAGAGATCCAGTTCTTAAAAGGGAAATGGCAACATCCATGGGTCGGAGGTGGAAGTGGGGGCGGGGAGGAATTAAAGAGGAGGAAAAAATAAAAATCAAAAAATAAAAAAAAAGAGAGAAATCTTGCAACAGGTGAATGGATAAACAAACAGTGGTACATCCCAGGCAACGGACTATTATTATTCAGTGCTAAAAAGAAATGACCCTTAAATACATATTACTAGGTCAAAGAAGGTGATCTGGACAGGTTACATACTGTATCATTCCAACTGTATGAAATTCTGGAGAAAGGCAAAACGATGGACAGTAAAAAGATCAGTGGTTGCCAGGGATTAGAGGAGAGGGGGAGATGAACAGGTAGAGCACAGAGGATGTTTAGGGCAGTGAAACTGTTCTGTGGAATGCTACAGTGGTGGTAGAGACACGTCACTCTATGCTTGTCCAAACCCATAGAATGTACAACATCAAGAGTGAACCCAAATATAAACTGTGGCCTTTGGGTGATGATGATGTGTCAGTGTACGTTTCCTCACTGGTAACAAATACACCACTCTGGTGGGGGATATGGACGGTGGGGGAGTCTGTACACCGTGGGGGCGGGGAGTATATGGGAATACTATGCTTTCTGCTCACTTTTGCTATGAACCTAAAACTGCTCTAAAAAAATAAAGTTTATTTTAAAAATGTAAACAAATAAGCAAAAGTTGGTAATCACAGGGGCCTACAGGCCCTTTGCTCCTTCCCTGACTGGGTCTCCTGTTACCCTCTTCCTGCCTCAGTCTACTTCCGACGCTGGCCTCCTTGCTCACTGTTCTTCAAACCCGGCTCATTCCTGCCTCAGGGCCTTTGCCCATGTGCTCCCAACACCTCTCCCAGAGGCCCTGCGTAATGTCACAGATGCCCCATCCTGCATTCCCAGTTTATTTCCTTCATGGTTCTCATCCCCCATGGTAGAACATAAGCTTTGTGTCTGTCACCATCACCCATGTATCCAGCACCTAGCACAACACCAGATTCCTGGTGCATGGATGAGAGGAAGATGAGCGCACAGGTGCCAAGAGGGGAGCTCTCGGGGTGGCTTGATGCGGCCTCTGCCTCTCACGTGGAATTTGTGCCTACAAGATGCTTCCTGAGGACTCAGTATTATACCCCCAGCTTCTCAGAGGCCAGTAAGGGGAATGCGCGGACCCTGGCCTGGAGTTATATCACATTAGGCTCCACCTACATCTCATGTGTCCTTGACCAAGTGACCTTCCCCATCTGCCACATGGGGCCATGACACCAGCCCCTGCTGCCTTCCCAGGTGGGAAGGATAATGTGAGGTGCATGGGGAAGGGTGTGCTGTGAATGCAGAGGTGTACAAAAGACCAGATGTTCACAGCATCACTCCCCACGAGGAGAAAATAAAATTCACTCTTGGTTTTAACAATCTCAAAGTCTGTGTTCATGTCTACATCCTGCATATCTGTTGGCCTATGAAGTGGGAGTTTCTCATAGTTTTCACATGGCTCAGAGGATGTGTTAGGATTCTCTAGATACAGAATCAGTAAGGTGTTGGTTATACATATATACATCCTATTGATTCTGCTTCTCTGGAGAAACAAAATACAGAGAGACTATATTCTCGAGGAGGGGAGGGGGGAGGAGAGAGTATACATATATATTTAGATGGATAAAGGTTTATTTTAATGTGATTGTAGGAACTGGCAAGTCTGAAATCTCACCTGTAAGGCAGGCCCCCAGCCTGGAAATTCAAGGAAGAGTTGGTGTTGCAGTCTTGAGTCCAAATTCTGCAGGGCAGGAGCTGGAAACTCAGGCAGAATTTCCATACTAGAGTCTCGAAGAGAGCTTCTTCTTTGAGAAACCTCAGTCTTTGCTCTAAAGACCTTCAACTGATTGGATGAGGCCCACCTACATTATGTCCACTTTACTCAATGTCAACTGATCTAAATGTTAATCACATCTAAAAAATACCTCCACAGCAACATATAGATTGGTAGTTGACCAAACAACTAGGCACCATGGCCTAGCCACATTGATGCATAGAATTAACCATCACAGAGAAAAACTGATTTCTCTCTTTTGACTCAACATCAAGGGCTTGAAGAAAAAAGTTCATGTCCAGTGTGTGGAAACGTAAAATGCATCCTCTTCAGTTGCCACTGTAAACCGAATAATTTTTGAGTAATCTTTTCAGATCTTACTTGTAACATGAAATCATTTATTTATTAATCAAACACGACCTACTGCCCTGAAAAACAGGCCTCACAAGAAAGCAGTTTTCCCAAATCAAGCAGTGAGATGTGTAGTGTGAGAAAACACGAAGCAGTCCTTTCAAATTACAAACCCAGGACAATAGGTTTATTTTAGCAAGCAACCATGGTTTTAATTCAACACAGCAGATAACCAGCATGTCACATTATGCTTGCACTAAACCATGCCACTTCCTATAACTATAGGTGGAAGCCTAAGTACCCATATTTGCCATAGTTTTATAGGTGTTTTATTCTCGGTATGATATGTTTTATTTTAGGTTGAATTTATTAAGCTCTTATAAAACACTAGTTCTGAATCACTAAACTTTGGGTAGTCGGCAATAGGTTACACACACACACACACACACACACACACCCCAAACATATTTGGGCTAGGTTTGATATATTTAGACATTTGACCAAAGAGGATATACAGATGGCAAATAGGCACAAGAAAAGATGTTTAGTGTCATTCGCCATTAAGGAAATGTAAATTAAGACCACAATGAGAAATCGCTAAACACCTATTAGAATGACTAAAATAAAAATTAGTGACAACACCAAATGCTGGCAGAGATGTGGAGAAACTGGGCAGGTGGGGATGTAAGTGAAAACAGTTTGGCAGTTTCAGAAGAAAACTAAACAGACAACCATCACATGACCCAGTAAGTATACTGCTGGGAATTTATCCTAGAGAAATGAAAACATATGTGCATGCAGAAATCTGTGCATGAATGTTCATAGCAGCTTTATCTATAATAGACAAAAACTAAAAACAGACCAGGTCGTTCACACAGGTGAATGGTTAAACAATCTGGTCCATCTGAACAGTGGAATACTACTCAGTAACAAAAATGAACTATTGATTCATGCAACAATCAGTATGAACCTCCAGGAAATTATGCTGAGCAAAAAAAAAAAAAAATTCTCAAAAAGCTTACATACAGTCATATAGTCTACAGCCATGCCGCCCCGAATAAGCCCGATTCTGTCTGATCTCGGAAGCTAAGAAGGGTCGGGCCTGGTTAGTACTTGGATGAGAGACCACCTAGGAAGACCAGGTGCTGTAGGTGTAAAAAATAAAAATATAAAAATAAATAAAAAATAAGGGGTTGTAAACTGACAAGGTCCTTGCAATCTGTGAGATCAACCAAGGGTTGCCTCACCCTCACCCCCCAAAAATAATAAAAATAAATAAATTAATTTTTATTTTTAAAAAAATGTTACATGCAGTATGATTTCATTTATATATCATTTTTGAAAGGGTAACATTTTCAAATGGTTAGTCGACAGATTAGCAGTCGACTGCCATGGTAGATACTCTGCACCCATAAAATTCATATGGAACTTAGTGCATGCACACACACGAACACACACCTGCACAAATGAGTACAAGTAAACCTGGGAAAGTCTGAATAAGATCAATGAAGAGTATCAATGTCAATGTGCTGACTGTTATTCTCAGTAAAGCTGGGGTGGGAGTAATGGAGTTATTTATGTTAAATAAATATAAATATATCCTAGCTGTGATATCATACTATCATTTTACAAAAGATTTCCATTGGGGACTCAAACAAATAATTGTATACTCATGTTCGTAATAGCATTATTTGCGATATACAAGATGTAGAATCAACCAAAGTGTCTGTTGACACATGACTAGATAAACAAAATGTGGTCCATCCATACAATGGAATATCATTCAGCTTTAAAAAGAAAGGAAATTCTGACACATGCTACGATGTGGAGGAAATTCTGACACATGCTATGATGTGGACCAACCCTGAAGACATCATGCTCATGAAATAAGCCAGATGCAAAAGGACCAATACTGTGTGATTCTACTTATCTGAGGTACCAAGAACAGGCCAATAAATAGAGACAGAAAGTAGAATAGAGGTTATCTGGGGCTGGGGGAGGAGCAATGGGAGTTAGTGTTTAATGGGGACAGAGTTTCAGTTTGAGAAGGTGAATGATCTCTGCGGATGGATAGCAGTGATGTTTGCACAGCAATGTGGATGTCCTGAATGTCACTAAACTGTCCACTTAACAATGGTAAATTTTATGTATATTCTGCCACAACAGGAAAGCGGGGGTACCACTGAGAGAAACTGAGAAAGTGTCTGAGGAATCCCTATTATTTCTTACAGCTACTTCTGAATGAACAATGATCTCAAAATTTCCCATTAAAAACTTAAGTCAACATGCAGATAATTAATCGATCCTAACATTATTGTATGCTTTGACTACTATACAAAGTCTTATTCAGACTTTCCCAGGTTTACTTGTACTCATTGTTTATTTCTAATGCAGCGTAAGGGTCTCCTTCAAATATTTTTAAACATATATATGAAGATCTTAAAGATCCTTGGGATAAAATTTTCATAAACATTAACATGATCGATGTTTATGTTGAACAAAGCAATGATAAGATTAAAGAAAGCAAAACTGGGGATCACTTGCATTTTTTCGGATAACCAGCAAGGTAACCAGCAAGGTGCTTAGGTTAACGTTTACAAGGAAAACTTGGGCTCAGTGGCCTGCCATATTCATTTGGGCATGTTTGGTCTCTCTCATTCTTGTGAGAGAACGAGAGAAAAAAATTACAGTCCTCGTTGCCTTCCTTAATGGTTATCCCTGAAGAAGCAGCAGGAGCAGCAGTGAGCTCTGGCCAGTACACTTGGCTTCCTGTCCTCCCAGCTCCTTCAGGACGAGGGTACAGTTTAAACTCTGACTGTGCCACTCTCCCTCTGAGGTCTGTAGGAACAATGCACAATATTCTAAAGTCTGTAGAACTCAGCACCCCAGGACAGAAAACAGAGTTCCTCTGCCAGCCCTGGGGACAATTCAACAAAAAGGACTTAATTCGTCACTTGGTATCTTTATATGTACTGCGCACCTCCTCTGCCCTGATGGATGTTATGTTCTAGAGAAATATAGGAAGAAAGGACATTAGCCTGGGCAGCGCTTCCCAAGTTCCCTGGGTGGGTGAACTATTGAGGGGACCTGGATAGTCTCCTGCAGGTCCTGAGACCCTCGTGGTGGGGCTCCAGAATTCATTAATAAAAAGCGCCCCAGGTGAGTCTCACTATCCCAAAAGACTGTCAACAGCTGAGAAAGCAGTGTTTTCAGTGGGGCAGATGCACAGGCTCACGGACACACCCCACTTCCTTGCCGATACTCAGAGAAAGGTGGGAGTACTCCAATAAGGTATTCCCACATATCATCGTGGCCATGTGATTAATTTAAAATGACCTTTTAAAAAAAAATTCTATATTTAAATGTGTGCTAGAAAACACATTTTTAGTGTGACTGTCAGAATCACCTGGAAGACCTCTTAACACAGGTCTCCAACCCCCAGGCCACGGACCGGTACCCGTCAGTGGCCCATAAGGAACCGGGCTGTGGCGGGAGAGTGAGCAAAGCTTCATCTGCATTTGCAGCCGCTCCCCAGCGCCAGCATCACTGCATCAGCTCCACCTCAGATCATCAGGCACTAGATTCTCATAGGAGCACTGGTCCCTGGTGCCAAAAAGATTGGAGACCACTGTCTTAACACACAGATTGCTAGGCCCTACACACAGGGCATCCTATTCAGCAAATCTGGGGCAGGGCCTGGTAAACTGCATTGCTAGTGAGCTCCCAGGTGATGCTGTCATTGCTGGCTAGGGACCGCTGTGTTAGGTGATGAAATCCTCTTGGCAATCTGGTGAACGTCGGGCTATTGTCACCCAGTGCCCTTTACATGGGGTGAGGCACTGAACGCATGGGTTAAGAAACTGGTCCCGGATCAACACATCAGGGCTGGGGGGCTGGGGGGGCAGCAGGCCCTGTCTAAGCAGAGCTTCGATCTGGTCCCCGGGAGGAGCCATGGTCTGGAAAGGGAGACTGCTACACCCTTTGGGACTGAGTGCCCATATCACCTGTTTAAACAAATCCTTGACAGCTCAGAATGAGGCCCTGACTTTTTAATGTGGCCCACAAGTCCCTGCTCCCTTCGGCCTCTCACCTTGGGGTTCTTTCTCCTCCTGCTTCAGAACAGCGGCCGTGCACGCCTACTGACATGCACACACGAGTCCTCAGCATGAATGCCCTCTCTGCTTCCCTCCTTGGCTTGCTTACTGCATCCAGACTCAGCTTAGATTTTGCTTCTACCCACCTCCCCCAGACTGGTTAGATACCCTTCTTTTGTTGGGAGAAATAGGGACACTTAGGAGAGACTCCTTTTTTAAAGGTGTTGGAAAGATGGATGAGCTCAGCAAACCAAAGGGTATGTGCTGAGCGGATTCGGTGTTAAAGGGCCAGGTATTAATATCAGCAGTAGTTGCTAACACTTGTTGTGTAGCACTTCCTGGGGTCCAGCTGCTATTTTAAGCCTTGAATATGTAAATTCAGATATAAGGGGAATGTAGAGTGACCCTCACAACAGAGGGTTATTTTACTCAAAATGTCAACGACACTGGCTGAGAACCCTTGCCTTAGATTGCCTTCTAACAAACCCTTGAGAAAAAGGGCCCAAGTGGGCCAAGCCCTGACTCACCTCCTGCTGATTTTCTCCACAGGGAAGGGGGATAAATGCCACATTGCAGATGTATTCAGTCCACATTCCCTGTGGCCAGCTTCCCCCTGGCAAAGGACAGAAAACAGAGTTCCTCTGCCAGCCCTGGGGACAAAGATTGAACTTGTCGGTATGTCCACTTTGGAAAGCATTTTTGGCAGTTTCTTCCAAAATGAAATGTACTTGTATATGGTCCAGCAATCGTGCTCCTAGGTATTTACCCGAATGAGTTAAAAACTGATGTCTGCACAACAACTTGCACGTGAATGTTTATAGCAGCTTTATTCACAATTGTGAAAACTTGGAAGCAACCAAGATGTCCCTCAATAAGTGAATGGATAAATAAACCCGATATGTCCAGGCGATGGAAGATGTCCATGTCAAAGTTGTCCAGACAGTGTTCAGCGAACAGTGTCCTGTGCCCACATGTTTCTAGTCTATTTTGGTGATGTTATGGTTAATTTTATATGTCAACTAAGCTGGGCCACAGTGCCAGATATTTGATCAAACATTATTCCGGATGTTTCTGTGAGGGTGTTTTTGGATAAGATTCACATTAAAATCATCAGTAGACTTTGAGTAAAGCAGATTGCCCTTCATAGTGTGGGTGGGCCTCGTCCAGTCAGTTGAAGACCTGGATAGAGCAAACGACTGACTTCCCCTCAGCAAGAGGGAGTTCTGCCAGCAGATGGCCTTAGCATCGGCTCTTCCCGGGTCTTCAGATTTTGGACTTGCCAGTCTCCATAACCACCTGAGCCAATTCCTTAAACTTGATCTTGTATTAGCCTGCTCAGGTTTGGCCCACATCGGGTCCATTTTCGCAAGGGTTTCTTGGAAGGCAATCCAAGGCAAGGGTTCTCAGGCAGTTTCATTGACGTTTTGAGTCAAATAATTCCCTGTTGCGGGGGCATCTAGTGACTGTAGGATGTCGAGCAAACACCTCCAACCTCTATTTGTTACTAGTCAGCTCTGAGGCCAGAGCCCTGACCTGCCCCCGGGTGCCACCGTGGGGCTCAAGTCTTTGTCTGGCCTTCCCTATAGAAGCTTCCCCTGCCAGTATGCCCAGTGTTCCTGTTCTTTTTTTCTTTTCAGACCTGCACTGTGACTAACCATTCCACTTTCTGGCGGCTGCTCAGATGATTGTTGGTTTGGTGTGGGCCAGTGAAGGAGAGACGAGATTGGGTTTGTGTCCCTCTACCATGTCCACTCTCCTCCATGTCTGCTCTCTAGAACGACCTAGGCCCCCACCACCAGGACCCTGTCAGTTGTTTAAAACACCAAGGATAAAAAGGAGAGATAGCAGCCTCAGTCATGGCAGGTCCCTCCAGCCTCCAGCTAGCAGTCCAAAAACAAGAACAATCCTTTAAAGGCTTCTTCTCCCTCCCGCTGCCCTGCCCTCCCCACTTCCTCTGGGCATGTGTTCTAGACTCTGAGCTCCCTCCCCTTACTGATGTCTGTACACTGACTTGGGGACAGAGGCTGGGCCAACTGGAGGTGGGACTATCTCTACATGTTTGATGGACAGAACTTTAACAGTCTACAAGACAAATTAAATTATGAAAATTCAGTGACTAGTATTTAATGCCTATCCACTATTATGAAGTATTTTATATTTATATGACTTCAGAGACTCTTACGTGATAATGGACGTCCTCTCTCCAGTGTCCAACATCTAATTCCAGCCCCAGAGTGGGGATAGATTTGCATATTTATTTGTTCGTAGGCTTACATGTTTAGAATCCTGTTTAAGGTATTAGGATGCCTTCAATACTTTTCAAAATAAAAATATTTCTTATTAAAAAAAATTCCTACCCCTTCAAACCCCAGAATTCTGACCACTAAAAAATATCTCCAGACATAGCCAGATGTCTCTCGGAGGGCAAAATTGCCCCCATTGAGAAGCACTGATTTGGGTGGCTTCTAACCTTCCCTTTACCTTCACCTGTTCATGGGAGGGTCACAGCAGGAATGACTTGCCACCCTGGCCCGGCGTTTGTGCAGATCCTGCAGCAGGGCATGGGTGGGACAGAGCTAAGTTGTCCCACTGGCCCCTCTCCTTCTGCCTCCTCTTTGCCCCTCCTGTACTTTCTCCTCCCTTTCTTCCACTGACCTCATTTGCAGTGCAAATTAAGCCTGGGAGTGGCATCTGTGGGACTGTGGCAGAACAGGTTGTCCCACCCTGAACTGGAGAAACGAGAACCTGTCTCCACCGGAGCTGGGGTTCCATGAACCTCACCTGCACTTGTGCTCCTTCCTGACTGCAGAGTGACCTTGGGAAGGGCTTGTGGCTCTGCTTCTCCCGGGGGAGGAGTTTCACTCTCCTGGGTCTCACTGGCTGTTACTTCTCTCCAGGGCTGCTCACCAGTTCTTCTAATGATTTTATAAACCCAAGACACATTTCTAGGAAGGCAGAAGCAGACTCAACACTGGGACGTGACTACCACCTCCCCCCGCAAAGGATGACTACTACCAAGAAAACAGAAATAACAAACGTCAGTGAGGATGTGGAGAAACCGGAGCCCTTGTACACTGCCAGTGGGAATGTAAAGTGGTGCAGCCGCTGTGGAAAACAGTCTGGCAGTTCTTCAAAAACTTAGAGATACAATTACCATATGGTCTGGCAATTCTGCTTTTGGGTATATGACCAAAAGAATGGAAAGCAGGCTCTCAAAGAGACATTTGTACATTCACATTCATAGCAGTGTTGACCTTAAAAATAAAACAGTTATTTTACTAGCAAAAATGGATTTAGTCAGAAACAGCAGAAAATTGCAATTTAGGACATGTGGACTATGGCAAAACCATAAGCCAGTTGGAGAACAAAGGACAAGAATTATTCTTTTATAGACGAAAGGAGTTAGTTAGGAAGAACTGTTATAAACTAAGAGCCCATCGGAGGAAACTGAGTGCAGTGGCTTTTCATTGGCTGGGTTGTGACAGTCTCTCATTGGCTGAGCTGTTGCCAGGGAAAGAGAAAATCTCCCTCCTTCTGGGGTAGTAGAGTAGAAAACATCTTCCTCTTGGAGATGCAGTGTACATCTTCTGTTTGGGGCAATCAATGATGAGTGGTAGAACATGAGAGCTCCCCCCACAGGTCCTCCCTACTCCAACGTTAGGTTTCTTTTATTAATTTTCACAACAGCATTTTTCACAACAGCCAAAAGGTGGAAACAACCCCAGTGTCCATTGAGGGCTGAATGGATAAACTATAAGTATATCCATGCAATAGAATATTATTCAGCCTTAAAAATGGGCATTCTGACATATGTTACATCTCGGATGAACCTTGAGGACATTATGCTTTGTGAAATGAGCCAGACACAAATATCGTACGATTCCACTTATAGGAGATCCCTAGAGGAGTCAGATTCTAAGACAGAAAGTAGAGGGGTGGGTGCCAGGGGCTGGGAGAGGGGAATCAAGAGTTAGCGTTTAATGAACAAAGTTTTAGTTTTGCAAAATGAAGAGTTCTGGAGAAGGCTGGTGGTGGCGGTGGCACAACGATGTGAATGTGCATAATGTCACTGAACTGGATACTAAGAAATGGTTATGATGGTAAATTTTATGCATATTTTACCTGAATTTTGTAAAAACCTTATAAGCAATAATACAAGTCACTCAGCAGCCAGGTCCGCATGACCAACCTCAAGTGCAGGCTGAGAGATGTGAAGAATCTCCAAATGAGGAGCATCAGCCAGATAATTAAGAATAGATTCTGCTGGTTTATCTGGTTGCTCTGAAAAATCATAGAGACTATTTTCATCTGATCAAGGTCACAACAGCTATATTTGTGGAGGGGACATGGAAGTCCCCTTCAAAATGCTCTCGTTGGCCCTTTTGAGATCAGTTCCACATCCCAACTAACAGGATGGAATTATGAAAGCTCCAGCCGGGCCCCGAGTCAGCTCCAGCCGGACCCCGAGTCAGCGCACACATGTGGTAATTACTGCTAGAAGTTGAATCAACCACCAATGGCCAATGATTTCATCAATTACGCGTTTGTAATGAGGCCTCCACAAAAACTCAGAGGACAGAGTTCAAAGAGCTTCCAGGTTGGCAAACCAGATGCATCCATGTGCTGAGCTCCAAACGCCATGGGGACGGAAGGACCTCACCCTAGGTATCTTTTCATCTGGCTGTTCATTTGTACCCTTTAATACCCTTTATAATAAACCGTAATCTAATAAGTAAAATTTTTCTCAGAGTTCTGTGAGCCGCTCTAGCAAATTAATCAAACCCAAGGAGCGGGGTCATGGCTATGTCTCTGATTTATAGCCTGAGGGTTAGAAGCACAGGTGATAACCTGGACTTGTGATTGGCATCAAAGGGGCGAGGAGGCAGCCTTGTGGGATAAAATCCTTAACCTGTGGGGTTGGATGCTATCTCCAGCTGTGTGTGAGGTGCAATATGGATCTCATTCTCAAAAAACTGGTTGTGCATTTTGACCTGCCCTCGGTCCCCTCTCCCCAGGGACTAGCACAGAAGCTTGCTTTTGTTTCATTACCCTCAGAGTAGTCCCAAGGCTGAGGCAACTTCCCAGGTAGCATCTGTCAAAAGCTATAAAGACATATCCTATCCACAGCCATCTGGGGCAAGGGATGGCAGAAGCTGCCAAGCAGCAGACAGATCAAAAGCCTATGAAAAGAAAATGATGATGGAATCAAAATGGTATACTAGGGGGACAAAACAGTCACACAAAAGAAGGCAGCACTGGAGGAATTAAGGAGCAAGAAGAAGATAAGACAAAGAAAAATATTATACCTGTGTATCTCTCAGCACATGATTCTCCAGCACTGACCATGACCAAGACAGTGGAGATTTAACATCGAGATGTTTCTGTTGTCCTCCGGGGTGCGTTGTCCTCTGGGGTAGCAAAAATTAATCAGCAAAAATAAGCAAAGATTATCGCCAACCAGAGAAGCGCACCAAAGATTTATCGTTCAGAGTTTTTACTGGGGTTTCATTAGGTAGGCATCATTGATTGAACTGTTACATGATTGATTGAATAGTTGCCAACTCCCCTTCCCTTCTCTGGAGGTTGGGCTGATATCACGTGGTTCATCCATCTAATCATGTGGGTGCTCTTTCTGGTATGGCCAGCTCTCATTCCGAGTGTTTCCTTAGCCTAAACTATACAAGGCCAACCCTGAGTCATCTAGATAGCATAAACTATCAAGTGTGGTCATAGGGGCCCATCATGAAGCCAACACACTCCTGTCATGAGAAATCCCAAGGGTTTAGAGGTTACCTCCCAGAAGCCAGGCCAGAGGCAAGACCTCTCTAGGTAATTCTTCTCTAGGTAATAATTATATAGTGTTATATTTCAATTTAAAATTTATCAAAATGGTAACTCCCCACCTAGAATAATTGTAATAAAACCGTAGCGCATCAAAAGCGGAGAGTTGACTTTCAGATCAGCCAGAATATGAATATTACCCTCAAAGAAACAACATGTATACTGACAGCTGACATTGCAAGAGCACCATTGGAAGCCAAAAGACAGCGAATCATATCTTTAGTAAACCGATTTTAAAACAGCAAAGTCAACTTTGCGTCAAAAATTGTCTTCAAGAACACAGTGAAACGAAGACATTTTCAGGCAAATAAAACAGAGCTTGCTACCACCTGCTGAAGTGGAATAGCTCCAAGCTATCAAGCTATCAAGTGCAGAGACCATTAAGAATCTTAGTCTTTGGAAAATAAGTAGCATTTTGATGACAAGAAGCCTAAATATAATCTATGGTCACCGGGACCTAATGCCTTGGATCCAGTAAGTGTCATTTATCATCTCTCAATGATTGGACAGGATTTTCCATTTGCAGCAAATCAGGCTGTCATTTTTGGTCACCTCAAAGCCCTCTCTACAAAATATCAGGTGCAGGATGTAAATTCATACATTTAACTAGAAATAATGACTCCCTTAGTCTGTGCAGGACGCTATGACAGAACACCATAGACTGGGTAGCTTATAAACAACAGAAAGTTATTTCTCTCAGCTCAGGAGGCTGGAAGTACGAGATCAAGATGTTGACAGATTTGATGTCTCGTGAGAGCTCACTTCACTGGGGGGATGGTAGTGAACAGGAGAGGCAGGTCCCTGCTCCTTCAGACCTTCTTCCAGTGTGGGAGATGGACGGAGAAAACATTAATGAGGAGCAAGAAGCTAGAGAGTGAGTTCAGGCAGAGTGGTCAGGTAACACCTTTTTAGTAAGAATGAAGGGAGTGAGCCAGCCAGATATATGGGAAAGACAGCTTTTGGGTGGAAGAAATGGCAAATACAAAGACCCTGAGGCGTGCCCATGCTTTGCGCACTTGTGTTTGAAAAGAGCTAGGAAGTGCATAGGCAAGGGGAGTGAAGCGCAAGACGAACCAGGAGGGGTTTACAGACCACCATGAAGGTATCGGTGGTTACCAGATAGTCTTTGCTGCCCTCACAGGCACCTAGGAAGCATTTAGCAAGTGCTGAGGGATGAAGAAAAGGGGCCGTCTCGTTTTATCCCCCAGTGTGGTATGTGCTGAAAATTAATTACCCTGAATTGCTTTCTGAACCAGGTGGAGAGAGGTTTTTGTTGTATTTTTTGTTTTAGATTTTTCTAACGCTAAGATGCATGGTCTCACTTTAACACAGGCCACTTTATGGGGTTTCTTGCCTTCTGGGCTTTGTATCCTCTTAGGTAAGTAACTGGGAAGTCCCAGGGTGATATGCACTGCAGAAATGAACTAATGCAGAATCCATTGCCAGGGCAAGAAGAAGCAATGGTTAAGACCTTGGATTTGAACCAGACTGCTGAGGTCTGAATTCAGGTCCTGCCACTTCCCTATAAAATGAGGACAAGGGGACGGCAAGATGGTAGATAAAGAGATAGAAAACCTAAATAGAAATTCTAGTGCAGATTTGAGCAAGTAGAAGACAGAATCAGCAAAAATTATGACAGGACAACAGTAATTATTGAGTCTGAGGAACAGAAAAAAAAAATGAAGAAGAAAAACAAACAAAGCTTGAGGGTCTTGTGGGAAACCATCAAGTGAACCAACATAGTCATGATTTTCCAGAAGAGAGAAAGGGGCAGAGAGAATATTTGAAGAAATAATGGCTGAAAACTTCCCAAATTTGATGAAAGACATGAATATAAACATCTAAGAAACTCAGTAAACATCTAAGAAGCTCAATGAACTCTAAGAAGAATGAACTCAAACAAACCCACACTGAGATATATTATAATTGAACTATGAAAAGCCAGAGACAGAGAGAACCTTGAAAGCAGCAGGGGAGAAGCAACTCATCACATACAAAAGATTCTCAAGATCATCAGCAGATTTCTCATCAGAAACTGTAGAGGACAGAAAGCAGTGGCCTGACATATTTACAGTGCAAAATAAAGAAAACTGTCAATCAGGAATCCTATATATGGCAAAACTGTCCTTCGAAAGCGAGAGAGAAATTAAGACATTCCCAGATAAACTAAAGCTGAGGGAGTTTGTTACCACTGGACCTGCAAGATATGCTCAAGGGCGTCCTGCTGGGCGAAATGAAAGGACACTGGACTGGACATAACTCAAAGCCACATGGAGAAATAAAATGCTCAATAAAGGTAAATGCATAAAAGCATTTTAACAATGGTGCGTAACTCCACTGTTTGTTTTCTACATGATGTAAGAGATTAATACATTTTTTAAAAAATGAATCGTCAGCCTAAAAGCCAGGATTATTGTAATGTTGGTGTGTAAGTCTATATTTTTCTACATAATTTAAGTGACTAATACATTTCAGAAATTAATGGTTTATTGTTTTGGACACACAATATAAAGATGTAATTTTTTGACATCGACGACTGAAAGGAGTGGAGATGGAGATGGAAAAAAAGCACGGTTTTTGTATGTTATTGACATGAAGCTGGAATAAATCCATATTACAGTATTATAGCTTTAGGGTATTAAATGTAATCCCCATGGTAACCAGAAAGAAAATAGCTATAGAATATACACAAGAGGAAGTGAGAAAGGAATTTAAATGTTTCACTACAATCAGTTAACACAAAAGAAGACAGTAATGCAGGGAATAAGGGACAAAAAAACAGCTATACATGTATAGAAAACAAATAGCGATGTGACAGAGGTAAGCCCTTTCTTATCAATCATCTTTAAGAAGGAAGGAAATTCTGACATGTACAATAACATAGATGAACCTTGAGGACGTTATGCTCAGTGAAATAAGCCAGACATGAAAAGATAAATACCGTGTGATTCCACTCACAGGAGGTCCCTCGAGGAGTCAGTTTCATAGAGACAGAAAGTAGATGTTGGGAGCCAGGAGTTGGGGAAGAGGGATGGGGACTTAGTGTTTAATCGGGACAGAGTGTCAGTTTGAAAAGATGAGAAAGTTCTGGAGACAGATGGTGGGGATGATTGGACAATCACATGAATGTGCTTAATGCCACTGAACTGTACACTTGAGAATGGTTAAGATGGTATATTTTTTGATATGTGTATTTTGCCACTTTTTTTAATTGAGAAAAAAAAATGTATTTAGTGAGGACAGAGCTTCAGTTTGGGAAAATGAAGAAAGTCCTGGGGTTGGACAGTGGGGACAGCTACACCACATTGTGAACGCACTTAATGCCGCTGACACGAACACTTAAAGATGATTACGATTGTAAGTTTTATGTGTATCTCACCACAATTAACAAAAAAGTATGTGAGAACTAAAAAGAAAAAAATAAGCACCGTCAACCCACGAAAAGCCATGGAGGTGCCTTAAATGCATATTGCTTAGTGAAAGAAGCCAGTCCGAGAACACTGCACACTGTGTGGTTTCAACTGTGGGACATCCTGGGAAAAGGCAAAGCTACAGAGACGATAAAGATCAGTATTTTCCAGGAGTTCAGAGGTGATGGAGGAATAGGTGGAGCCCCGGGGATTTTCACAGTGGTGGAGCTATTCTATACGATGCTGTGATGGTGGGTGCGTGTCATCATACATTTGTCCAAACACAGAACTGCATAATGCTGAGTCAACTGTAATGTAAATAAATTATGGGCTTCAGTTAATAATAGTAATATATCAATATTGGTTCATTCTTTATCACTAATGCAAGATGTTAATATCTGGAGATAGTGGGGTGGAGAAGAGAAGCTGGCGGGGGGTATATGGAAACTCCTTGTACTTACTACTAGGTTTTTCCAAAAACCTAAAACTATTCTAAAAACTAAAGGCTATTAATTTTCACAAAATGCGTGTCCCATCTCAACTGCGTAGAACCAAGTCCAGCTCTGTACCAGGCCCAACGTCCAGTGACCCGGTGGTCTTAGCACACAATACTGCTCCTGCCTGGGATGCCTTTCCTTACCCTGGAGGCCTCCTGGACCCCCAGGCCAGGCTCCCTCACAATCTCCCCTGTGATCTGCGGTCCCTCCGGCTCCTGGACGCAGGCGGTGATCCAGGCAAGATGTCTTCTAAGAGTCTAAGGAACCCAAGTACCATGGATGTGGCTGGGAGCTGGATTTTTTTAAAGTTCCCTTCAGGTTCAATTTATTTTGGTTCAAGTTGCTCTGGATTCATTTCCCTTTAAAAAGGATGAGAGAGAGAGAGAGAGAGAGAGAGAGAGAGAGACACACACACCAGGAAATAAAGACTGAAAAAGAATTAAAAGAGTTCTGACTTCACTCAGGTTTCCATGGAAACACTTAAGTGGCTTTAAATGCCCTATTTCTCCTCAATTAGATTCAGTGTGTAATAATACATCATGGATTAATAATTAAAAACCTATGCGTGGGTATAAATTCATGCCCTTTATCATCCTAGGCCCTTAATAAACACATTCTTAAAAACTGATCAGCATTTGGGGAACAAGCAATATCCTGTGAAAACACAGGGCGAATGAGGCGTCACTGCCGTGCTGGCCCGTCACACCTACATTGGAATCCACCGGGGGGTGGTCTGCACACACTTGGGGAGGAAGCTCGATATGCAGCTGGCAATAGCCACTCGACATGCTCACTAGATAGAGGAAGGCATCCTCTCTAGGTGGGTCCCTCAGACCAGAGTGAACCCACACAATTCCCAAGTCATCCCCTCTTCTGCTCAGCTCCTGATTTCTCATCCAACCAGACACAAGCATCCAATGCAAGGAGTTGGTGGCATCGCACTCATTGGGAATTGGACGTGGGGCTTTTTTCCCCCACTGCTCATCTCTACAGAGGGAGATTCAGGTGGCACTTCAGTCAGTTTCTTTGAGGGCAAGATTCTAGACAAGATGCATAAATACTGACGCAAGTACCCCCCACAACCCCCAATCAATTCCAAGGAAAACATCTAGTCATGAAACCCTGGATTTTATTTCAAAGGAAAGCAAGTCCAGTCCCTTTCAGTGCCTTTACTCTGCCTCTCACTGTCTCTCTCGGCCTCTGAAAGAAGACCACGCTGTCTGCGGAGTGTTATTCCTTTTCTAATAAACTTTCCTTTTGACTCCAACTTTGGCGTGTGTGTTGAACTCCACCGAAGGACCCTCTTCTCTTAGTACAGGGCTTGGTCTCCCATCACTTGGGGAAATTTGCCCTGTCCTGCATCATCTTTTCTGGCTAACCATGAAGGGACCAAAGGACATAAACTTGCCATGGCTCCTCTCATCTAAGAGTGGCTGGGATTCATTTCCCTACATGCAGATCAGCTGGCCTTGGGCAAACAGTTGAGCCTTTTCCAGGAGGCTGGTGAGAGACTCGTTCTCTAACTGAGCAGGAGTCCACGGGTCCTGTCTGCTTTTCCTACTTTTCTTCCTCTAACTTCCCTGACTTGGTGTCACCAGGTTGGGATGACAGAGAAGACCTGCCACGAGACCCCGTCTAAACCTCAAAGACTACGCAGCTCCTTTCGGCCACAACAGGACAGGCTGCAAGGCTTCCTATCACTCTATGTTGCGGCGAATGACCTCACATTCTCTGCCTCCGGGGCCCTTAAAATAGGCTTCCAGAGATTTTTATTCCCAGTAGGCGGGGACTATAGCCCTATCTCAGCTTTGAAGAAGTTACCGAAGACAGACAGACCTTTGTCCCTCAACACTCCTTAAGAATAAGGGAATAAAATCTCTGAGGAGGAATAATGTAGGGAAGAGGCAAGAGAATTAAAATGTTAATTTTAATGAACACAATCAGAGATTGCAGTGTGCTGATCAGCCCTGCAGCCAAACCAAGAGTACACCTGCAGAACAAAGGAAGATTTCTGCTGGGACTGCTGACAGCGCATGCTCACATCTGTGAAGGAGAAACGGGAACCAAGAGTCATTCCCTGTGGCTAAAACAATAGGGCACCTATAGATTAAAGACTGGGAACTGCCATCTGGACTTTCACTCTACACATTCTTACCTTTTCAGCCACATACTCTTCCTTTTCCTCATTGTATGTCCATATCAAAGGAAATGAAAACTAAGAAATATATAAACTGAATTCCCTGAGCATTCATGGATGGTCCCTCTCAGTGCCTTTACTCTGCCTCTCTCACTGTCCTCGTCTCTCTCTGTCACTGTCTCTCTCAGGGCCTTTACTCTGTCTCTCACTGTCTCTTTCACTGTCTCACCCTCTGCCTCAGAGGAGACCACACTCTGTCTGTGGTTACCCCTATTCTAATAAACTTTCCTTTTGACTCTAAAAAAAAAGAAGAAGAAAAAAAGAGGAAAGCAAGTCCAACTTAATTTTTCCCACAAGCGGTTTCCAGATCAATTCCAGTTCGAGGCAAAAATCAGATCAACCATAATGCAGCAAACAGTGGATTAGAACAGTCGGGCGGTGGGTGGCGCCCACCCCAGGAGAGGGAAAAGGGGGATCTGATGCCCTCTGGTGGTCGCCGATTGCCATGGCCCCACCGCCACCCATAACTCACCCAGGCAACTGATATCTCCAAGATGTCCTTCAATAGATGAATAGATAAACTGTGGTAATCCAACTAATGAAATATATTTAATGATCTTTAAAACTTAGTTATTAAGCTCCTAAAAGACATGCAGGAACCTTAAATGCATATTACTAAGTGAAAGAAGCCAATCTGAAAAGGCTACAAACTGTATGATTCTAACTCTATGACATTCTGGAAAAGGCAAAACTATGGAGAGAGTGAAAATATCAGTGGTTGCCAGGGGCTGAGGAGGGAGGGATGAGCAGGCGGAGCACAGGGGATTTTTAAGGCAGTAAAACTATTCTGTCTGATACTGTAATACTAGATATATGTCATGATACCTTTGTCCAAAGCCACAGAATATACAACACAGAGGACAGACTCTATGTAAACTGTGGACTTTAGACAATAATAATGTATCAGTATCGGTACATCAGTTGTAACAAATGTTTCCCCACTGAAGCAAGATGTTAATTATAGAGGGAACTAGAGGGTGGGGGAGAGAGGGTCTCTGGAGACTTCCCTACCATGTGCTCACTTTTTCTGTAAACCTAAAATGGAAATCTATTTAAAAAACAATTTTATTGAGGATAACTGGCATGAAAACTGACACAAAAGGACAATTACTGTATTAAACCACTTATATGAGGTCCCTAGAGAGGTCGAATTCATTGAGACTGAAAGAATAAGGGTGATCAGGGCCTGGGGAGGGGGATGGGGAGTGAGTGTGTAATGAGGACAGAGTTTCAGTTCTGGAAGATGGAAAGAGTTCTGGGGATGGACGGATGGTAGAGACGATTGCACAACAACATGGATGTGCTTGATGCCACCGAACTGGACACCTAAAAATGGTTAATATGGTACATTTTATGTGTATTTTAACACAATTTTTTTTAAAAAGCTTAGAGGGGAAAAATAAGGAATCACACAACTATTTGAAGAAACTTTGGGGAAATCCTTTCTAAAGTTGGCATGGGAAAAGCCTTTCTAGCTATGGCTCTAAAGCTAGAAGTTAAAATGTTGATAAGTTCAACTATATAGAAATAAACTTTTTTGTGGCCATATAATAACTAATTAGGGAAAATATTCACAGCTCAGGCCAGAGAGAAAAACCTAACATGTTAATATGAAGAATTCTCATCGGTAAGTTAAGATTAACAACCAAAGAGGGAAAGAGCAAAGAATGTGATCAACCTCTTCACAGAAGGCAAAATGAAACCAAACCCCAAATAAGCCCATGAGAAAATTCTCAACCTCACTCATAAAAGGAATGCAAATTCAAAGAACAACGAGCCACCATTTTTCAACTATCGTGTTGGCGAAACCCAAAAGCTTGACAACAGGCTCAGTGGTGGAGGCTATGGGACAACTGGCAGTCGCATACATTGCTGGCAGGAGAGGAGGACGGGCTGACCCCTGTGGGACATGGCACAACCGACCAAAATGACAATTGCACACATGCGTGTGTCTGTATGTGTGGGGGAAATACATACAACATTAAATTTACCATCACAACCATTTTTAAGTGGCATTTAAGCACATTCACATTTGTTGTGCAGCCATCACCACCATTCATCCCTGGAACTCTTTTCATCTTGTAAATCTGATGCTCTGTCCCCACTAAATGCTAACTCCCCAGCTCCCTCCCCTGGGCCTTGGCACCCACCATTCCACTTTCTTTCTTCATGATTTTGACTACTCTAAATAGCTCATATGAGTAGAATTATACAGTATTTCTCCTTTTGTGTCTGGCTTATTTCACTCAACAAAATGTCCCCAGGTTTATCTATTCATAGCACATTCAGAATGTTTTTCCTTTCAAGGCTGAATAATATTTCATTGAATGGATATGCTCATATTTTCTTTCTTCGTCCATCAGTGAGCACTTGGGTTGTTTCCACTTCTTGGCTATTGTGAATAACACTGCTGTGAACATAGGTGTGCAAATATCTATTTGTGTCCCCACTTCCATTTCTTTGGTTGTACACCTAGGAGTGGAATTGCTGTGTCACACAGTGATTGTGTGCTTGACTCTTTATGGAACCACCAAACCATTTCTCATAGCAGCCGCACTGTTTCGCATCCCTACGAATAGTACAGAGGGATTCAGTTTCTCCGTATCCTCGCCAGCACTCTTCATTTCCAGTATTTTGATTAAAGACTCCCTAATGGGTGTATATGCACACATCTTTTAACCTAGCATTTCCACTTTAGGGAATTTACTTTCAACCTCTGCTGAAACCTGCTCTTGTTAGTTCATTCCATATCCTGGCCACACTTCTACGTCGATGCATGTAATCTCGCCCTCTTGTTAATTTCTGTGGCATTCCATAAGGAGGCTGGGCCTGGAGTTAACTGTCGTTTCCTTGTGGACGTTTATACTCATTTCGGTTTTTAGACATGTCTACATATTTAGACAAATATACCCTTTATGGGGATATTTCAAAAAATAGTCTTTATAACCTACTTCCAAAAATCCAGCTTTCACTCTTAATTGTCTAGGTGCCATGAAAAGCCTGGAGTCCATGGGCTGTATATGCTCTCACACCGTGGCTACATGAGAGCTGCTGTCACATGCAGAGTCATTTGGTCTCTGAAAACTCTTCTCCAGAATAATAGAGCTTTGGTGCCTGGACCCAAATTTCTGCGTTAATGTGTCTGCTAAGGGGATAAAGGTAGTTCCAGGCTCATCCTTACTTCTAAACTAGGATCCCCCTGTGACCCCACGCTTGAGCCGCACTGAGTGGCTGAGCCCATCCGGTGAAAAATGGAAGGCCACCCAGCTACTTGGCTGTTCTTCCTTGAACCACTCGCAGTTTTGATGTTCTAGATTTTACTATACAAAATTTAAAAGATGCAAAATGTATCAAGATTAATACAACCAACATCCAAATACTCACCACTCAGCTCTTCCAAAAGCTGTTCTCCAGCGCGCCTCTCCCCAGTTTCCCGCCCTGGACCATCTCAGAGAGAGAGCAGCCATTCTGAATCTGGTGTTAATCTGGTTTTTAACACGTCTTTATATCGTTATGGGTTTTATAGTCTTTTAACTGTTATTGCTTTTCAAATGCAAGTCTTTCTGATGGGATGGACTCTTTCGACAATATGGTGTTCTCTCTAAAATCAGTTGCTAGTTGAGTGAATAAAATTTTCATATAAAAAGGCTGGTTCCTTACAAATATTCTTAAAGTTTCTCCCGCAGATTCTCAAGGTGATGACCCTGTGAGGGTTTCCTCTCAGCTGGCTGTCAGCTTAGCACTCTGCTATTGTTGGCAATGATTTAAAGCTCTGTTGTCCATGTATTTTGTTTTGTTTGTCGTTTCTCTTTGAAGTTTTGCTTTATTTGATGTTATTTGAACGTGTTTTGAAGCTTTCAATAAAAGGCGTTATGACACATGTCGTCCATGACAACTTCCGTCCCACCCTGTTATGTCTGGGTCGGGCCTGTGGAGGCACACGGATGTGGTTCATTCACCTTCACTGCCTGCAGTACCTGCCGTGGTCTGACTGTTCGTGTCCCCCCGAGGTTCGTACATGGACATGCTTAGCGTGGAGCCTTCATGAGTGAGACTGGTGCCCGACAAGGGGTTCCAGGGGGTTCCTTTGTCCCTTCCAGACGTGAGGACACCGAGACATCTACAACCCAGAAGAGGCCCTCGCCTGGCACTGAGATCTCAGACTTCAGCCTCCAGAGCCGTGAGAAGTAAATTTCTGTTGTCTGTCAGCCACGTGGACTGTGGTGTTTCGTTATAGCAGCCCGAACAGAGTAAGGCGGTGCCCCCGCATTGGCACGTACCACACGTACAGTGCACAGATAGCTACATATTGGTGGAGACAGTAATTTGCTTTGGACATCTTGAGTGTCTGCAGGCGTACACGGAGTGCAGGAGAATCTCACATGTGCTCACAGCAGCCAAAGACACACCGTCCTTTGACTCTGTTGTCATGCAGTTCTCCCAGACAGCTGCGCCGATGTCCCTTCCCACCAACTGTTAGAACTCCTGTTTCTCCACGTCCGCACACTCCGTATTTATTGTCAGACTTTCGCTTTTCCCATCTGATGCCTGTGAAATGGCCTTTGCATTGGGATCCGCTGCCTGCTTTTCCAAGCTGGCTCAGGTCTGCGTGGGTGTCCCAGTGACACTGGCTAAAGAGTAAAGACGATGTGACTTCTGGTCTCCACTTACCCGGTTGCACTGCCTCATCTGGAGACTCACCAGAGGCCGGGGACTGTGGCCTTCGAGAGCCTCTGAAATTCTTAAAGAGTATACAAAGGTCTATCGCTGAGCCAATTTTTTTGGGCGGCGGGGGAAATGTCTGGTTATATAATTAGCATTTCTTACAATATCCAATCCGATGATATCCTGTCATTGGAATATCTACCAAACAGCTTACTTAGGTAGATTTTTTGGTTGTTGTTCCATTTAACTTTACTTCCTGTCTTTGGTAAAAATATATGTGTGTGTGTGTATTGTAACAATAGGTTCTGGTAAATGTCTGGAAGAATATGAGATTCGGGGACCTAATTTCTTTTACTACTTTCTGTATTGTTTTGATTTTGTACAGCAAGCATACTGCCTTGGGAAAAAAGAAGAGTTAAAAACAACTTTCTGGGAAAGGATATCAAAGAAATACTTGTACACAAGCGTTCATAGCAGTCCTAGTCACACTAGACACAACCTAAATGTTCATCTTTGGGCGAATAAACAAAAGACGGTGTGGTCACACAGTGGAATGTCACTCTGCCATAGAACAGGAAGAAGGCCCCAACACACGCCACAAGATGGATGAACCTCGAACACATTAGGCTGAATAGGTCAGACATAAAAAGTCACACATTGTATGATTTCATTTATATGAACTATCCAGAATCAGTAAATCTTTAGAGACAAAAAAGCAGATTGGTGGTTGACAGGGGCCAGATGGGAGGGGAATGGGGAGTGGCTGTTTAATGGGCATAGGGTTTCATTTTGGGGTGATAAAAATGCTTTGGAAATAGAAAGACGTGGTGGTCACATAACGACGAGAATGTTCTAAACACCCCTGCGTTGTACACATTAAAGTAGTTAATTTGATGTTGTGAGTTTCACCTCAATAAAAACAAAAGTAAAAAATTTACAGCCTTAGCAATGCTATAGCATTTTCCCCCTTATTCAAAGTGAGTCACAGAAGGAAAAAGGGGCGGGGGGAAAGGAACCCCTGGGACATCTCTGACAACTGCGGTGGATCCAAGAAAATATTTTCTGCGGGCCCTCTCTGGCTGCATAAGATGTTTGCAGTCCCCAAGGCAGCTTCAGGTCCCAGCTCACTCTAGGCTAGTTCCTGACTGTTACTCTCATTCTGGCCTCACCTGGCCCAGAGGTGGCCTTCCTCACGGTATCGTTTGTGATAATGAATGACTATTCGTTACAGCCATCTATCTGGTCTGCCTCGAGATGGAGGAAGAAACAAAGCACCCTTGCAGCCGCCCTCCGGGAATTCTCAAAAGGGCAAATCTGGGACTCGTCATGAGGATGGCAGCGATTTCTCCAGAAGCTGTATCTGGTAGGTCATGGTGAGTCAGTGACAGCACATTGGGTTGCCTGTGACTCATCAGCTCCAAATAAGATTGCAGGATTGAAAGTGCTGCGCTCTATGTCACAGACCCTAATGACATGATTGATTCATGCATTGATGGAAAATGATAAAACTGTTAGAAGAAAGGCTGACAGGAAACCTAACCGGAGGAACTTAGATAGTGGGGCGGCCAGACATGCTGTGCCTCTGGATGAGATGCGCAAATAAGAAGCAGTGCCCCCTGGGAAGGAAGGCGCTGGAACAGTTGAATGGGATACTAATCAAACCTCTTGAGCAGCGGTTCTCAGATGCGGGTGTTTATCGTGTCATCTGGAGAGATTTAAAAGCTGGTTGCCTGGGGCCCGCCCCAGGACATTGTGTTAAGTGGCCTAGGGCCTAGACACAGGCCGCCCTCGGGAGATGTTGGTGTGTTTGGTTCTAGACCACCAATGAAGCAAGTATCAAAATACAGCGAGTCATCATCTTTTTGCTGGTGGAGGGTCTCGCCTTCGATTTGGAAAAAATACATCTGTGAAGCGCAATAAAACGAGGTCTGCCTGTAGATAACATTCTCCAGATGGACCCACCGTGCATTCTGAGTTGAGAGTTGATTTACAGGAGCTATGGGGGTTAAAGGAACAAGTTCAGAGACAAAGCTGACAAATCCGATAGGCGGGATGCTTCTCAAAATGGCAGAACCCGTTTCTGCAGTAGGTCAAAAGTTTGTGTGTTGGGGGGGTGGGGGGACTTCTCTAGATTAAAAGGGATTTAAAAGACACAACAACCAAATACAATGTGTGGACCTTATTTGGATCTAAATTCAAATAAACTAAAGTGTAAGAAGACGTTTTAAGACTACTAGGGAAAGGTGATCATGAATTGCTGTCAGATGAAACCAAAAAGAATTATTGTGAATTTTGTTAGGTGTGACATTTGTATGGTCATTATGTAAAGAAACACATACTGAAATTTTAAGGGTGAGCTGATGTGAAGTGTGGGATTTGCTTTAAAATAATTCAGAGAAAAATGAGCTGGTGTAAATGCGGCAAAATCTTAACCGTCAAATTGGATGATGAGTGTATGTGGGCTCTGACATACTTGCGTGTTTGGAATTTTTCACACAACAGAGTTTCAGAATGTCGTTAGCTGTTCCCAAATCTTAAAGTTCCATTGTCCTTCCTCTCCTCTCTCTAGTGTCTCCCAAATAAGTACAGATACGCCTCATTTTATTGCATTCCACAGATGTGGCTTTTTTTACAAATTAGAAGACAAGTCTCCACCAGCAAAAAGATAACTTGCTTAATTCCAATACGCCCTTTATTGCGGTGTTCAGGAACCAACCGCAATATCTCAGAGGTTTGCCTGTATCTGCCATGTGACCAAACCTGGAGGAGGGTGATTGGCTGAGAGTTAAAAATAAAAAGTCAGATGGTGGTTCATGCCCTCGCACCTGTGGCTTGAACATAAGTTTAAGAAGAGCTTGTGGCATCAGGGCCAAGCAAGTATGGAAAAGCCCAATGGGCACACTTGGGTGATTGTCATTGAGCATGCTACGAGGCCAGGACTAGAGTGAGGGCTCCAGGTGCCTCAGGCACAGGATTTAAGGAGGTATCCCCTCTGGGGAGAGACCTTGTGCTTGCTGGACCCTGAGAGGGGTCCCTCCTTAAATCCTGTGACTGAGGCACATGGCTTGCCTTACCCTGGTCCAGGGCCTAGCACGTTGGGCGCCTCAATTCAACTCCCAGAAAACTAGGGAGTTTTACAAGCTTCCAGGGCTAGCCAGGCGATCCTGCCCCTCCCTGCAGAAGTGTCAACGGTAGGACACTGGCTTCCTCTGCTAACAAGGTAGGTACAAGTTCTAGGGATGGATGTGGCCCGTCTCTGCAGCCCTGACTTTGGCCACCATCTACCTACCATCTTGAAAGAGCGGTAAACAGCCAAGTATGCTGACTGCACTACCTCCACGCTACTCCTCAGGACAAAAGCAAACTGGCCAGCCCTTCCTACTGGTAAGGATAGAGGAGCCAGCCAGCTTCTCTGAACAAAACCTCGGGTGCCCTCTGCTGGTCTCTCTGATTACGACAGCCGGCACTGAGGACGTAACTGGTGGCCAATTGCTGTCCTGGCCTGGAAAATGGAAATGATTAAAGCTAATCAAGAATAAATTTTAAGAGAAAGGGAGAACTGGAAATGTTCACATTAGATTCGAGCATCTTTAGGCTCCAAGGGACGCCCACACTTAGGCTTCAGGCTCTATTGGTCCTCCATTTACTGAGCTCTCCTCATGGAGCAGCCCGGGCCACCTCTATCCCAGTAGGCTGGGCTGTCTATAGCTGAGGAGCAGCCGCCCTTCCAAGGGAACAGGAGGGCAGGGCATAGACTCAGAGCCTCAGTCCTCCCCACATGGCCACACCAGAGACTCCGAATGCTTTCGTGTGATTTTTTTTTCTAACAGTCCTGAGCAGAACCGTTCCCATTTATACCTAGGTAAGGAAGTTAAGGCATGGAGCTGTCACTTTACCTGTCCCAGGTCAGTCACAAAGCGAGTGCGAAAGCCGGATTCAAATGCTACTTTTTTAGACATGTGATCTAGTATTATCAAGGAGTGTCACCATGCTATACATGACATTCCTATGACTTATTTGTGACTTGAAGTTTGTGCCTTTTGACTCCCTTCACCCATTTTCCCTACCCCTACCCCCCAACCCTCTGGCAGCAACTAATCTGTTCTATGAGCTCATTTACGTTCTTTTTTCTTTTTTAGATTCCACATGTAAGAGAGATTAGTATTTGTCTCTGACTTATTTCACAGAGTATAATGCCCTCAAGGTCCATCCATACTGTTGCAAATGGCAAAATTTCTTTCTTTTCATGGCTGAATAACATTCCATTGTGTGTATATATACCACATTTTTATCCATTCATTTATTGATAAACATCCTCGTGGTTTCCATATCTATTGCAAATAATACTGCAATAAATATGAAGGTGCAGATATCTTTTCAAGCTAGTGTTTATTTCAGGTAAATACCCAGAAGTGTGATTGCTGGATCATATGGTAGTCCTATTCTTAATTTTTGGAGGAACCTCCATGCTGTTTTCTATCCTGGCTGCACCAATTCACATTCCCACCAACAGTGCACCAACATGTGTTATTTCTTGTCTTTTTGATAATAGCCATTCTGACAGGTGTGAGGTGATATCTCATTGAGGTTTTGATTTGCATTTCCCTAATAGCTAGTGAAATTGGGCATCTTTTCATAAGTCTGTTGGCTGTATGTCTTCTTTGGAAAAACGTCTATTCAGACCCTTTGCCCATTTTTTAATTGGATTGGGTTTGTTGTTTTGCTGTTGAGCTGTATGAGTTCTTTATTACTTTTGGATATTAACCCTTTATGAGGTATATGACTTGCAAATATCTTCTCCCATTCATCAGGTTGCCTTTTTATTTTGTTGGTTTCTTTTGCTGTGCAGAAGCTTTTTAGTCTGAGGTAGCCCCATCCGTTTTTGTTTTTGTTTTTCTTTTCTTTTTTTGCTTACCCACTTGTTTTTCTTTTGTTGTCCTTGCTTTTGGTGTCAAATCTAAAAAATCATCAAGACCGATGCCAAGGAACTTACTGTCTATCTTCTTTAAGTTTTATAAATTCAGGTCTTACTTTCAAGTCTTTAATCCATTTTGAGTTGATTTTTATTTGTGATGTAAGATAATGATCCAGTTTCATTCTTTTGTGTGTGGCTGTTAAGTTTCCTAACACCGTTTATCGAATAGATTGTCCTTTGCCCATTGTGTATTCTTGACTCCTTTGTTGTAAACTACTTGACCATTTATGTGCAAGTCTATTTCTGGGCTCTCTATTCTGTTCCATTGATTTATATGTCTGTTTTTATGCCAGTTACCATGCCGGTTTGATTACTATAGCTTTGTAATATAGTTTGAAATCAGGGAGTGGAATGCCTCCAGCTTTGTTCTTTCAAGATTTCTTTGGCTATTCGGGGTTTTGTGATTCCATACAAATGTTAGGATTGTTCTATTTCTATGAAAATACCATTGAGATTTTAATAGAGATTGCATTGAATCTGTAGATTGTTTCCAGTAGTATGGATATTTTAACAATATTAAATCTCCCAATCCACAAGCATGGAACATCTTTTCATTTGTGTGTTCTTCAATTTCTTTCAACAATGTCTTACAATTTTTGGTGTACAAGTCTTTCACTTCCTTAAATTTATTTCTAGATATTTTATTTGCTTTGCTGTAATTGTAGACGGAATTGTTTTCTTAATCTCTCTTTCCGATAGTTTATAGTGTGTAGAAATAATAGATTTTTGTATATTCATTATGCATCCTGCAACTTTACTGAATTCATTTATTAGTTCCAAGAGCCTTTTTGGTGGAGTCTTCAGGGTTTTCTATATATATGTAATCTGCAAATAGTCATGTGCTGCATAAGAATGTTTCAGTCAACAGCAGACCACATATACCACAGTATCTCATAAGATTATAATGGAGCTGAAAATTTCCTATTGCCTAATAACGTCGTAGCCATTGTAAGGCTGTAGCGCAACACATCACTCACGTGTTTGTGGTGATGCTAACAAATCTACTATGCTGCCAGCCATAGAAAAGTATAGCACATACTTTTATAGTATAGCACACAACATATATTTGTAGCGAAGTATAAACGTATGGTTATGTACAGTACTTAATATTTGAAAATTCACAACTATGTTGTATTTACAATACTTTTGTTACTTTGGAGTGTACTCTTATATAAAAAGCTTGCTGTAAAGCAGTGTGCCCTGTTATGCAGGCAGCAGTCTCATACATCCTATGTTTACCACGGCTTTTGATTGCATTTTTTTCTGTGCTTGATTTCATCTTGTGCAGCCTAAGTGCACAGCGTTTATAAAGTCCACAGTAGTGAACAGTGATGCAGTCATGTCCTCAGCCTTCACACTCACTCGCCACTCTCTCACCGATTCACTTAAGAGCACCTTCCAGTACTGTGAGCTCCATTCATGGTTAGTGCCTTATACAGGTGCGCCATTTTTTATCTTGTACACCATTATTTTTACTGTATCTTTTATGTTTAGATTCACAAATACCACCATTGTGTTATAACTGCCTACAGTGTTCAGTACACTACCATGCTGTATAGGTTTGTAGCCTAGGAGCAATAGGCTGTAATATAGCCTAGGTGTGTAGTGGGGTAGACCACCTAGGTGTGTTTAAGTACTCTGTGATGTTTGCACAATGACAAAACCCCCTAATGATGCATTTCTCAGAATGTATCCCCATCATTAAGTGGCACGTGACTATAGTGACAGTTTAACATTTAGATGCCTTTTTTCCTTGCCCCAATTGCCCTGACCTGGGTCTTGTCACAAAGCTAGAAAGTATGAGAGCTGAGTATCAAACCCCACTTTCCCAGATCCTACTACTCTTATGGAAACAGATACAGTATGTCCACTTTGCTGTTTCTGGTACTGGGCAGGGCTGACGCCAGAGGGCCTCTTCCCCTGGGCTGGCCAATGGATGAAGCACCAACCTCAGTCCGCTTGTCATTCCCCAGCTGGACCATACCAGCTCCCACCCACAATGGGCATGCACAGCATCTAAGTCTTTCCACATTTGCTAGGGCTCACACTGGGCTGAGCACTGTGGGGAGCTGGGGGCTCGCTAGTGAACAAGGAGACCTGGACCTGTCCTGTGGGAGCCTGTGTATGCCCCAAGATGCACAGCATGAGGACTACCTGGTCGACCCACTGTCCAATCTAACAGCTCCTGTGCACACACCTTATATCAAACTCAGGAGGCCAACGCTGCCAGAGTCGGGAATGAACAAATGTTAGAACTCCTCTGGGAAAGGCCAACCATCCTACCAAAGACAAGAGCACATGGCCTCCAGGCCTATACCAAACCCCTCAATTCCTATCAATGTGCTGAGTGTTGTTTAGTTTGTTGCCAACCACTGTTGAGCTTCACAGCTACCGGGGGTCTGCATGGAACACACTCTGGCAGAAAGTCAAAAGTGGCACTTCGTAACTGACTCAAGCAGTGGAGATGTGCAGTCCTCTTTCAAAACTTCTGATTATGGTGAGGAACAAGTGTCACTCTGATGCCAGTGTGCCTTAAACCCTTCCTTGAAGTTGGCTAATCCCTCTCTCTTGAACAAAAACGTCAGGATTTAGGTCCAGAGCTTTGGCAGGCAACAATATAGGATTACAATTTAGTATTTTCTTCATTGCATTTTTTAATATTCATTTACGTTTGTATTCAAGTTTTACTTATGGCTAGTGATAGCAGTATTTACTAGTTACTGGCAGGATGTTGTTAGGATCAAAGAGAGTGCCGTGAATGTGAGAATGAAGTGACAGCGTTGGGAGTTACAGTTTGAATCATGGCTCTGCCACGGTCTTGGAAAAATAACAAACTTTTCGAACCTCATTTTTTCCTTCATAAAATGGATGTGCTGACTTGGAAGATACTCCCCTGCTTCCAAAAATAAGGATATAAAAAGTACTGTGTGTCCAGCGCACTCATAGTACGAATGGAACGGAAGGTTCTAGTACTGAAACTCAACAGCGAAGCACATGAACATAAATGTCACAACAAAGCTGGTTTCATCTCTGGTTTTATTAACTAGCCACAGGCCACCTAGGTGAAAGTCACTCTCATTTCTCTAATAGCTTAGTTTTTAAGGTATAATTACCATAACCTAGCTAAGTACCAGCTATGTACATGAACATATTCCTTTCCATAGGACTCTGTGTTTTCAAGGTTACTTAAATATAACATAACCAGAATCCATAATTCCGTATATATTTCCACAACAGAAAATGTTTTATCCTTCCAAGTCATTTAACATCACTATCAATACACAAATGATAAAAAGCACAATGTTTTTGCAAAAATTTTCCCTGTACAATCCAAATAGTCATACCAATGTCATCAGTCTCTAGATTGGTATTGCTTATGCAAAATGTTATCATTTGGAAGAAGCAGGGTGAAGGGAAAACAGGATGTCTCTATTATTTTTCCATTTTCAAAATAAGTTAAAGTTAAAAAAATGTTACTCATGAAAATGACAGTATAAACATTGCAGCTCAAAATTTAAGACAAAAATTTGAATGGCCTTAGGAGAGCTTGGGAGTCACCTGACAGAGGTGATACCTCAGTCAGTGGGACAGTGAGGCTCAATGAAAAAGGCTTACTTATGTATAAGGCTCATTTCTAATTCTGGCAGTGATAAACATTACACGGTCTGCTCTCCCCAACTGCTAGACCAAGAAGCCCCCGAACTGGCTTCAGCTAACAAGGAAGAATGTGAGAGGGAGACAGGCCCCCTAATTTTGTGAAAACTGAGCGAGGGAATACTCTCTCTATAATTTATTTCAGGCACTGTGCACTTGAAACTCACTCAATGACTTGCGCAATCCCGGGCTGACAGTGTGCCAGGGCTCGGAGCCGGATCGGGACCCAGGCCTCACTGGGTTTCATCTCGGGCCCTGCGACTGCACCAGCGAGTCGGCCTGGCTCAGGGCCAGCTTGTCCTTTTTCTCTTTCTGCAAGACCTGCTCCTCCCACAGCGCCTGGTCCACCTGATCGTCGGTAAGCACGACGGGCTGGTACTTTTCATCGAAGAGACGCTCGTTGGCCTCCGAGTGTAGCTGATGGGACCCGACGACGCGCAAATGTGCCGGCAGATGGAGGAACTCGTCATCGTTGATGTCGCAGTCGCGCATCCGAGCCCCCAGCACCCACCAGCGGCCCACGAAACCCACGTCCAGGATCCGGTCCGGGAACTCAGCCCAGCGGGGCTGCAGATAGCGGCAGCGGGCTTGGTAGAGGCTGGCCTGGGCGTCGTAGGGCGCCTCGTACACCAGCGAACACAGGCCCAAGTTCACGTGGCGCAGGCGACCGCGGCCCCGCAGCCAAAGCAACCGTTGCACATAGGCTTCTGAGTCGCGGTTGCGCGTGGAGGGCGCCAGCAGCAGGAGGGCCCCCGAAGCATCAAGCAGCGCCTCCTCAAAGGCCGCCTCGCTCGGCGCCAGCGCGCAGCAGGTCGCCGCGCCGCCCAACAGCCCCACGTACACGGCTGCCCGTCCCGGCCGGGCCCGCGCCGCCGCCGCCGCGTCCCCACAGGCCTCCGCGTAGTCCCTTAACAGCGCGCGGGCCCAGGTGCCTGAAGGGAGAGAAGCGTGGTGACAGGAGTTCAGCCGCTGCGGCCACCTAACCCACCGCTTCCTGACACTCGCCGCTACTCACCCAACCGCGCCCACACGCCCGGCTTCGCGGCTGCCGCGTTCCCAGCCTCTCCGCGGCTTCGCGACCAAAGTCTCTTCAGAGCGGCGGCCGCCATCCTCTTCCGGCTTGGTGTCCGTTCTCCGAAGAGAAACGCCAGCGATTCGAAATAAAAGGCCCCGCGAGTCTCATTTGCGCAAGCGCCAATATCGCCGGAAATGGTTTCCCATCGGAAGATGAAAGAACACGGACCGTCGCCGGATGTTGCTGTCTGGGATAAGTGGGATTGAACGGCGAGTAGGCGGGTCGCGCAGGCGCAGCAACTCTTGGCCACGCCGCCAGAGACGGCCTCAGGTGAGACGGCGTCAGGTGGGGAGCTTCGTCCTTTTCATCTGTGGGTTAGGGGCGGTGAGTTCATGCCCTCGTGGGTGCGGTTAGACGCCAGACCAAGCTCGGGGCTGAGGGAGGGGTACCGAGTGGGGTTGGGGGCGGACTCGATCGACCTCTGTCCTCAGAGCGGGATGCAGTGACACCCCTGGACGACCATGGCAGCGGCCGACGAGCTGGCTTTCCATGGTGAGTGCAGCTGCGACCTGGCTCGACCTTCTACTCCCTCCGCCGGCCAGAATTTCCTATCCAGGTCCCACCTCATATCACGAGCCGCAGTCAGTTGTGAACCCCGACCCCAGCCACGAAACCCAGCCCTAACTCGAAGCCCACTTCATCCCTGAACTCAGACCACAAACCCGGACCGCCACTCCAAATCAGACTCCATCCCAGAACCAGCCCTCATTTGTCACCCCAAATCCCCAAAATCGAGGAAGCTGGGCCCTGAATTGGGGAGAACACTTGAGGTGGCCATGGTTAGAGTCATGGACCCCAGGTGAGCCATGGGTCAAACTAAATTGTCTTGACCTCCCAAACATGCCTGTGTCCCATAATTGTTCTCGATAGAGTTTGAGGAAGCCACTAATCTGCTGGCTGAGACCCCAGATGCGGCCACCACCAGCAGAAGTGATGAGCTGACCCCACAGGGGCACGTGGCTGTGGCCATGGGCTCGGATGGCAGCTATGGAGCTGAGAATGAAGTGGAGGAGAGTGACAAGACCGCGGTGAGTCCTTGTGCCCTGCCTCTGTTCAGCGCCCAGTTGACCCAGGCTGGAAGGGCAAGCACTGAAAGCCTGCGCTGTGCAGCTTCTACAGGAGGAGAAGCAGCAGCCCGGGTTCTGGACCTTTGGCTACTATCAGAGCTTCTTTGATGTGGACACCTCACAGGTCAGGCCCGGGAAGCTGGTGGGATGGGGCTCGGAGTCACGCTTGGGGTTCACCTATTCACTGAGCACTGTGTACCAGGCCCTGGGCAGGTTGCTGGGGATACACATGTAGGGGAACAAGAGCTTCCCCCCAGGCTTGCAGAAGTTAACTGGTGTGCAGTAAGGATTGTGGTGTGGTGACTCGGGCTTTAGGTAATACAGCGGATGCACATGATAGGATGACTTAGAGAAAGGTTTTCTCAAGAAAGTGAGGAGTTTGCTGAGACTTAAAGGAGAAGGAAGACTTGGCTGGGCAGAGTGGAAGGCAGCATAAGTATGTTTCAGGCACAGAAAACATCATGTACAGTGGACCAAAGATGGGGGAAGGCATGAACTATCACAGAAGCTACCTGTCAATCTGGTTGGAGAGTGAGAGGTGGAGAATAGGCAGGTAGAAGCCAGATCACAGAGGGCCTTGTGAGCTATGGTAAGGAATTTGGGTTTTATCCCGGGGATGCTCTTGGGAGTCATGGAGAAGAGAGGATTGAGTGGAACAAGGAGATAGGCAATGTGGAAGGTGCAACAGAGGCCCCAGGCCAGGGCAGGAGATGGTAAACCAGGGCTGCCGAGTAGAGGACCTATTGGAGATGTGGGAAGGAAAATGCCCAGGACTTGTTGACCTTCCTTACTGGGATTGGGGGAGGCAACAAGGACAGCCTAGTAAAGAGGAAGGTGGCAGGCCTGGAAGTTGTCAGAGTGGTGGGACACTGGAATACTGAATGGAGGCTGGCCAGGGGAAGGGCCCCCAGGCCATGCGAACAGCCTATCAATCCTAGAGAGAAGAGCCGATTCCTTTCAGTATGGAGAGAGGTGGAAGGGCAGCAGAGAGGGAGCCTCTAAGGTCGGGGCAGGAGCTTGGCCTCTTTCCTCTGTGGGTGGTGAGGAGCCCCGACAGGTTTCCATCCTGGGCCCTGGATGTGCCCCCCAGGTCCTGGACCGGATCAAAGGCTCACTGCTGCCCCGACCTGGCCACAACTTTGTACGGCACCATCTGCGGAATCGGCCTGACCTATATGGTGAGTAAGGTTGTGCTTTAAGCTCTTTCAATTATTCATTTAGCAGATGGGGACTGAGAGCCTGGAGTATAGCTGAGAAGAAAGCAGAGTCACTCATGGAGAGCATGGAATTTACACTGTTCAGTGAGACAGAGACATAAAAGGTTGCAGAGGGTGACAGGGTTAGGAAGAGAAGCAGTTGGTCTACAGGATGAGAGTGGCTACTTTACATGGGTTGGTCACCCTCTGAGAAGGGTGAAGGAATGAGCCTTATTGGTGTCAGGATTGGGGTTGGAAAGACCTAAGGAAAGAGCATTCCAGGGGGGTATAAACTCTGGCAGAAACACCTGAACCGGAGGGCAGCACTGTCATTAGAGCAGAGTGAGGTGCCAAGAGGCCATCGAGGTGACAGATTACAGGCCTCCTAAGCTTTGGTGAGAAGGGATCTGGGATCTTAGCTAAATGTTCTTAGGTGCCCTCTGGCCACTGTGGGGGATGAGGGCGGATGACAGGAGACCAGGGAAGATGTGCCCGCCGTGGTCCAGCTGCGGGATGGTGTTGGGGCCTGGCCCGGGGGGAGAGGACTGGTTGGATTTAGGCCTATGCCTTGAAGGTAAAGCTGACAGAATTCGCCAACTCCCTAGATGTGTGGTGGAGAGGCACCAAAGAGGGCACCAAGGTTATTTCCTGGACTATGAGAAAGATGGAGTTGTTATTTATTCATGGGAAAAGCTGGGCAGGTTTGAGAGGAAAGAGCAAGTATGGTGGAGTGGAGAGGGAGATATGCACATGGAAACGTTGCCTGTAAACCTGAGGTTCCAGGCAGAGACCCAGACTTGAGACGTTTGGGAGTCTTCAGCCTAGAGGTGGCACAAAACCCTGAGGTTGGACAAGGTCATGCAAGAGGTGAGGAGAGAGGGGCCGAGAACTGGGCCTAGCCGGCTCCCTATCATTAAAGAGGTCAGGGAGTCAAAGAAGTTGAGGAATTTCCAGTGACGTGAGACAGAAGCCAAGAGCGTGAAGTGGCGGGCGGCAGAGGAGGTCAGCTTCATCAAAGGCTGTTGAAAGGCCAAGAAAGGTGAGGGGTGAGAGCCAGCACTGGATTCGCCACATGGTCGTCGTCGAGTAGTTAGCCCAGGGCTTGGAAGGAGGCTGGACAAAATAGGACAAGTCACCTGTCCTGGGAGCTCTGGGTCTGGAACCAGACTGCACCCCATCTACAGGCCCTTTCTGGATCTGTGCCACACTGGCCTTCGTCCTGGCCATTACTGGCAACCTGACACTGGTGCTGGCCCAACAGAGGGACCCCTCCATCCACTACAGCCCCCAGTTCCACAAGGGTAAGCAAAGTGGGCAAGGCCCAGCACCTGGTGGGGCAGAGTCACCATAGGGCCCCGGGGTCACAGAACTATCTGCCTTGCCCTGCAGTGACCATGGCTGGCATCACCATCTACTGCTACGCCTGGCTGGTGCCACTGGCGCTGTGGGGCTTTCTGCGGTGGCGCAAGGGTGTCCGGGAGCGCGTGGGGCCCTTCACCTTCCTGGAGACCGTGTGTGTCTACGGCTACTCGCTCTTTGTCTTCATCCCAACCGTGGTGAGTGCGGCCCAGGGGTCGGGGCAGCAGGTGCCATGGAAACACACTTGTTAGTCAGCTGCCCATGTCGCCCCCAGGTTCTTTGGCTGATCCCTGTCCCATGGCTACAGTGGCTCCTTGGGGCGCTGGCTCTGGCACTGTCAGCCACTGGCCTAGTGTTCACCCTGTGGCCCATCGTCCGTGAGGACACCAGGTTGGTGGCCTCTCTGCTGCTGTCTGCCGTTGTGCTGCTCCATGCCCTCCTGGCCATGGGCTGTAAGGTATGGGTCTGGGGTGGTCATGGCTGGACCTTGGGGTCAGCTTGCTGGCCCTGATGCTGACCCCAGGTGGGTCTTGGTTCAGTTTTATTTCTTCCAGCCGCTGCCTCCAGTGCACGTGGCACCTCCACTTCAGGCCACATCCCTGCCTCCAAACGTACTCCTGATATCCACCCTGCCGAGGACCATGGCAACTTAGGAAGGCCCAAGTAAGGAACTGTTTCCAGCTATGGCATAGGGGCTTCCAGCTCCCTTCCCTCTCCCCTTCCCTGGCAGGGTGTGACATCACAGGGCCACTGCTAGGAGTCTCTCTCTTTCAGGTCCAACCTGAGGAGATACCTTTGCCTGCCCTTCCCCCCAATGGCTGAAGGCCCTTTGACACTTCAAGATCACTCTGCTACTTTCCAGACTTTTCTTACAAAGCAAACACTTTTATTTTCTATGCAAAGGTGATTCAGAGAATTTATATAAAGGCGGGAGAGGGGTGGCTGAGCAGGGAGCTTCCAGTGCAGTTGTCACCCCATGGGCCACCTGCTGGGCCTTCTGCTTCCCCTGACTTGGACAGGCAGAAGAGCAAATGGGGCCATCCCAGCTTAGCCAGGACTGCCTTCCTGTTGGAGACAGGCACCCAAGGATGTGGCAGTGGCTGCTCCCTGCCACCCAGGGTGCCCAGTTAGCAGGGCCTAGCCTCAGCTCCAGCACATCCGATTTTGGGGTGTTAGAAAGAGGGAACAGAAATAGAAGAAAATTGCCTGTGCTGAAACATACATTTCCTTGTTTATTTTTTTCTATTTTTTGGAGGGAAAGGTCCCTGCAAAACCCCTTCCCAGGCTGGGAGGGGACCAAAATGCCATCATCGTAGTAGGGACTGGAACATCTACAAATATTGAGGGAAATACATAGGCCTAATGTTAGCTACAAGGAAAAAAAGACTCCTTCCATGACAGATCCTTGAGGTTTCTGCGTCTGCCCCCAATGGCTGACAGTGACCCGCCCCTCCAGGCCCACAGGCCATCTGTTTTGGTGAGGTTGGGGAACCCGCAGGGGCTCAGGGACAGGACAGCAGCAAGAGGCAAGGGCCAAGGACGGAGGGCCTTCCCGACAGCTGGGGTGGGTTGTACATTCAAGTGTGAGGTGAACCCTTTTGTGGGAGGGGGCTGGGGGCTGCACAGGCCTGGCCCCACTCTGTCCTGAAGACCCGGCAGGGCTGCCCCTCACCACTAAGCCTCTGAGTTGGGAGAGGGGCTGCTGGCTCGGCCCGGCCGGCCTGGTTTCTCAGAGGGTCTGTGGATTGACACTGGTTCTTTTCGTAAAAAAATAAAATTAAAAAAAGCAGCATGTCACGCCCATTGTGACCAAGGCCTGGTAGTTGAAAGGGAGGCCCTGCCTAGCCAGGACTGCCATCCTGCTGGAGACAGGCAAGGGGCAGGTGCCCAAGGATGGGGTGGCGGCTGTGCCTTGCCACCCGCCCCACAGGGCCTGCAGCTGTCAGGCCTGGACACGCCTGTTACGGAAGATGTTAAACCGGGGGCACGGGGGGACAGAGCTCCCACAACATGATCTTCTGTAAAGTACGGCAGCGACACACGCTCAGGGCCAAGATGTAGGTGGATGGTGGGGCAGGGGTGGCGGCGGCAACATTGTGTAAAAAAGTGTCCGAGTTCCCATAGCAAAGAGGGCTGTGACCGGTGTTTGGGCTTCTCCAGTACAGGGGTGAAAGCCGCCGGGGTGGAGGGGTGGGTGGGCAGGTCTTCATTTGGTTTCCTGGTGCTGTCAGTCTGGTCCCCGCTGGAGGGGCCTAGCTCCCGTAGTGCATGGTGTTGGTTGGGATGGACATGGGCGAGGCCATCGAGATGGCGGGGCCACCCATGGTGAACTGGCTGTTGACCGCGTAGTGGGCACTGGAGCTGCTGCCACTGCTGCCCTGGGCGCCGGAGGACCCTGTGGGGCGGGGCATGAACGCTGAGGACCAGCTCAGCCCCCTCGCCCGCCCAGCCCCACAGCAGAGTCAGAGGGAGAGACAGAGCAGGCGAGAGGGCAGGTGGGCCACCCAGCAGTCATAGCGCTCACTCCCGCGGGACCCGCTCCCTCCATTACCTTGGACAATCCCTGTGCTCATTATGGAGCCCATCCGGGAGTGGGTGTGATTGACAATCCCCGTGTTGGCTGCGCAGCAGAGGGAGGAAGGAAGGGAGACGATGTCACCGCCCCCGGCTGGCCCCGGCCCATGTTCTGCCCGCAGTGGGCGCTCCCACTCGCGATTTCACACCAGGGCACAGGGAGGGTGGACACAGCGGTGGCAGAGTGAGGCAGAGAAGAATGGAGGACCTCAGCCAGGAGCCCCAGGAAGAGGAAAAGGTGACAACAGCGATGCTAATGCAGAAGGTCCAAGCACGTGGGCCGTCCCTGGCGGCCTTCCCCCACAGCACCCAGTCTGGGCGACACTTACCTAAAGGAATCAGGTTGTTGTGGCCCACACTGGAGCCACTGGCGATAACACTGCTCAGGTCATAGGCAGTCGGCATCCCTGTGCCCAGAGAGGGAGATGTCAGGGGTGGGGACAGTGTCCTGTGCGGAGTGCAAGAAGCCAGAACTGCCAGCTTTGCCCAGGGAGCTCTGGCAGGTGTGACCAAGAAATGACCCTGCCCACCCACCCCAGCAGCACAGGGGTGACTGCTCACCAGCCACGGCCATCCCACTGCTGAGGTTGTACGTGCTGCCTGTATTCCACATGTTCTCTGAGGGGGACGTGTAGTGAGAGCCAGGCGGGGGCGAGGGCGTCGTGCCTGTGTACCTGCAGCAGACACGGACCCGTGGGCAGGGCAGAGGGGCTGCGGGCCCAGAAGGTGCCCCCCATGCAGGCCAAGTGCCCACCCTACCTGAAGAAGGGGTTCTTCAGATCCAGGAGGTTACTGGATTTGGAGCCTGTCTGGTCTACCTGGGCCACAATACTGATGTCGTAGCTCTGTCTGTGGAGAGGGCCAGGGAGGGTGGCCATGAGCGAGTTGGGTAACGGAGCCCTGCCTCCCTCAGCCCCCAGTGGCAGCTCATACCTTTTGTTGGCAATAAGCAGACATGTCCCTGAGAGCGTGTCCCCGGCCTTGGCAAACAGTGGTGACTGGAACAGGCACCGGACCTGGTACCAGTGGGTCAGGGGCTCCGTCGGGGCCGTAGACAGCCACACGGTCATTCTGCCGAGCAAGGACAGGCACATACTTGACGGCTGGAGCCACCACCCTGTGCACCTTGAGCTCTCCTCAGGTGTCTGCCCCATTTCATGGATCCCCCAGGGCCCTGGAGCTAAGACAGGCTGGCCACACAGGCCACTACACACACACACATAACACACATGAGGGGACCACAGCCGTGGGGCTTCCATCCACCCTGACACACATCTCATGAAGGACAGTCACTCAACAGGGTAAACACACTCCCTCAATAGTCAAAGGCAATCTCTCACTGCCATTTGGAAGGGACAGGAACCTGGAGGGGTCCCCAGCTCAGCTTCCAAACCAGCCGGGCCCGGGGTTCACAATTGCAAGCAGGTCCCGGGGGCTAGGACAGCAGGCTCTGCTCTATTGCACTCACATGGAGCCAATGAACGCCACGTCAAACCAGAAAGCCAGACCATGAACCAGCCCAGAATGCAGCATGTGGAATTTGAATGGGATTTCTATCCTGGAAGGCAAAAGACAGTGATTGCTGGGGAAGCTGAAGAGGGGTTGGCAGGTGCAGACTCCCAGACCTGGGTTTGCCCACCTGCACAGTGGAATGTCCGTGGGAGCCAGCAGTGGCCCAGGAGAAGGGGCATAGGGGACGGTACCTGTGCAAATCCCCTTCTTTGGCTTCTAAGAAGTTCACCGTGTACTTCACAGACTTGGCCATCAGGATCCGGATGTCAAATGTGTCCTGAGAGAGACCACAAGGTGACCTGGCTTCAGGCTTAGGCAGCGAAGCAGGGGAATCCTGTCTCTCTCCCTGAGTCTGGCTACATACACCTTCTAGGCCAGGGTCCCCACCCACCGGGCTGCGGGCCGGTAGCAGTCTGTGGCCTATTAAGAACTGGGCTGCACAGCAGGCAGTGAACAAAGCTTTATCTGTATTTACAGCCACTCCCCAGCCTCAGCTCCATCTCAGATCATCAGGCACTAGACTCTCATAGGAGCACCGATCTCGTGCCAAAAAACTTGGGGACTACTGCTCCAGGCCATTCAGCTCAAACCAGTTTGCCCTTCTTAGATATGCTGGGGAAGGATGAATTGGTACCTCATGGGGGACAATTAGATGACAGCTCTCAAAATGACAAGCGTTCATACACATTAAAGACCTAGCCGTTCCACTTCCAGTTCAACCTACGTGTGTACACATGTACAAACTCACACATGTAACTAAAGTAGCGACACTGGAAATCATCTAATTAAACCAGCGCTGGCCTCCATACAAGGCTGTGCGGACATGAAAAAAAATGAAGAAGCTCTTTGTGAACATACAGGGAACGATCTCTGAGATAAAGTGTTAAGCAAGTCCATGAAAAGGCAAGTTAGTTAGAGAACTGCTGCTGTCCATTCCCAGCTACGATGGAGATTTTCATTAGACAAACACTCCTCCCCAAAACTATGAGCCAAATAAAATAGTTGTTTGAAAGCACTGGAGAGAGACTGCAGGAGCCACGGCTTTGGAGACCAAGATCCGAGAAAGAAGGGAGATGCTTTCTGGCCTGCGCCTTTTCCCCTTGGGATGGGACATTTCAGCAGCCTCCTTGGGTGGGGAAAGCAAGGTGGGGGCTCAGGGCTGCCAATGCAGTTGGGACTCAAGGGGCCAATGCGCTAAAGAAAAGGGAAATGTGGGACTGTGAGGTGGGCGTTCACTATATATCACTTTGTAGCATTTGCCAATTCCTGAGCTGTGGGATGGGGGTTAGAGGCCAAGAAACCAAGCAGAAAGCCACTCCTGAGACACTGAAATGCTAAGGAAAGGTTCAGCAGCATATCTGGTGCTGGGAAGCTGCGGCGAGGGGCCCTGTGAACTGTGCCCTAAAAGCAGTGGTTCTCAAACTGTGGTCCCTTCCAGAGCATCAAGGTCTAAACTATTTTCATAATAAGACTCAGATATTCTCTGCCTCTTTAATTCGTTCACTCACCTGTAATATCACAACAGAGGAATGAGGAAGCACAATCCAACTGCCTTGTTAAGCCAGACATCAAGAGATTTGCAAATTAAAAATGCTGCTATTCTTCCTGAAAAGTTTTGGACGTAGTTTTTTTCTTGAAAATTCTACTTATGTTAACAGGTAATGATTTTACTATTTTTTTTTCTTTTGAAATGGATACATATTTTTAAATTTCCTGGGCTTAAGTTTTTAATACCAATATACATTGACAGTATATCAATAGATATAAGGCACATTAACAAATTTCTTTTGGATTCTCTCTTTTTAAGAATGTAAAGGGGTCCTGAGACCAAAATTTTTGAGAACTGCTGCCCTATAGGGAAATCAGGAAACATACCAGCCAAGGAGAGTTGGAAAAGCAGCCACCAAATATCTCAAATACATGATAGGACCAAGGTGATCTATCCATATGGCTACCTGCCTGAAGAAAAACAAACCCTTGGAAGGAAAAACATCACCCAGAACCTCTAAAATTTTCATTCTGGCATCTGATGACCAGGCACCAAGAGATAGGACTGAAGGATGAGAACCAAAAACCAAGAGAATAAACAAAACAATGGATATACACTTACCAAGGAAAAAAAGGTAAAAGTATAGAGAATTTCACAGAGAACTGAAATAAAAAATAAGCAAAATAAAATTCTAGAACTAAAATTAAGAATTAGGAAATAAGATTAGACATAGGAAAGAGAGGACTGGAACTGGAAGATGAACCGGTAGAATATATGAAAATGAAGCAATTGAGAGAAAAAAGGATGGAAATACAGAAGAGTTAAAATCAGCTGAGACATGGTGAAAAGATCTAATGCACATGTCATTAGAATCTTAGAAGAAAAAGAGAATGGTGTAGAGTTAAGCATGTAAAGAGATACTGCCCGAAGGTCTCTCGAAAGTAGTGAAAGACATCAAAAGGGAAAAACAATACTATATACCATATTAAAACGAAAGAAGGCAAGAGTTAAAAAGAAACAATAGAAAAATAGTTAAATGATATTTATACCCCTAAAGGACAGTAATTACATTAAATTTCAATAGTCTAAATAGTCTAATTAAAAGAAAACATCTGGTTAAAAAATAAAACCCAAATTACACTACTTACATAAGACAAATCTTAAATAATAAGAACACCAAAAGGTTACAATTAGGACAGAGAAATATATATTGTACAAAGATTAACCAATATAAAGCCAGAGTAGCTGAACTATGTCAGAAAAAAATAGACTTTAAGGCAAGAAATACCACTCGAGATAGACTTTTAATAATGACAAAAGGATCAATCCAACAGGAAGATATAACAATCCTAAACCTGTACACACCTAATAATGTAGTGTCTTGAAGATATAAAGCAAGACTTACCAGAACTAAATGGAAAAATAAATCTACAATCAGTAATAAATGGGAAAAGCAGATCAGAAAATCACTAGACAGAGATTTGACCAACATGATTAACAGTTGCGACCTGACAAAATAAGTGATTAATATACATTTTTCTCAAGTACACATAGAACATAAAAAGAGACCACATACAGCAACTCTCAACAAATTTCAAAGAACTAAAATCATAGAGTGTATGTTCTCTGACCACAGAGAAAGACAGAACAGTATGTTTATTATGCTATATGTTTTTTGAGAAAAAGATTTAAGTATATATATATATATATGTATATGTACATTTGTATAAAACTTCTGGAAAGATATACAAGAAATACTGTTTGCCTATAGGAAGGAGAACTGCATGTCTTGGGACAGAAGTGGAGAGGTTTTTCATTTTTATACTTTTCTGATTTGTGAACTGTGGGTCTATATAATCAGTTCAAAAATCTCTAATGAAAATCGATCAAATAAAATCAGTACACCAAGGATCAATTCACCTAACAGTTCACCTATATTGCATGCTTCCTCTGTGCTAAGCACTCTGCATGCATTGCCACTTTGTTCCCAACAGCTCAGAGAGCTCTGTGCAGGGGCTGAAGTGAGAGTTGAGAAGGTAAGTGGCTTCGCCTGGGCTGCAGGCTTACACCAGGCCTGACAGGAAAGCCCACACCCCACTCCCATCATCCCAGAGGGGGCCATGCCCAGTGCTAACTGCGATAGCGCCCTAGGCGCCCCACTCACCACCACAGGCTGCCGGAAGTACTCGTCCACAGCGGCGCCTCGGAGGGCCGACAGGTCCACTCCATGGAAGGATGGCTGGTACCTGCAGAAAGTCCCCGCCCCCCACCGCAAGGTCACCAGCAGCAGAAGAGGCAGGTGGGGCAGCCTGCCTTCTTTCCCAGCTGGCCCTTGTCCAGCCCAAGTCTTTCAGGTCCTGCTGAGAATGAGCAAAAAAAGAGGCAGGACATCCCTAAGAAGGGACGACTCATGCAAGGCACACTCACCAGAAGTTGGCCTTGGTGAACTGCTCCATGTAGAGTTGTTCGTCCGTGAAGGGCGCAAGGTGGACGTCACCAATGGTAGGGAACATGTTTCCTGGGAGGCAGGAAGGGGTGCTGGTGTCATGGTGGGACACATTTGAGGGCCTGGCAGAGCCTCCAAACAGTCCCAGGACCCCCAATCCTGGACCTTCCCAGCCTCGTTCATGCCTCATTCCTGCGACACAGAGGTCCTGGGCACCTACTCTGCCAGTGGCCACAGTAAGCACTTGACATGCACTGTCTTGCTAAACCTGGACGGCCAATTGGAGAGACAAGAGGGTCTGTCCTTATGTCTCATTACTAGGCTGGAAGACAGGAAGGCACCTGCCGGAGCCTAAGGAGTAAGCAAGTGGTGCCCAGGATGCAGCCAGGTCTCCAGAGCCCTGCTCCATAAGCCAGCAGTGCCTCTTAGGCGCCGTCATCCATGGACATGCAGCCAGGGACAGCGAGACAAAGTGCTCTGGACAGAACGAGGCCTGAGCCCCAGGCTACGCTGTCGGAGCCTCAGCTGAGGCCAGAGGCTGGGGGAAGGGGCGGTAAGCTGAATCCCCAGTGCTGGGACTGGCCAAGCGCTGGCAGGCAGGGGGTGCAGTTTGGCACCCCTGGTCTGGCCCATGGCTTGAAATGGGAAGGGGACAAGATCCTCCATCTGCATGACTCAAGGAACAAATGAGTCAGGGCCAGCAGCACAGAGGGACAAGGCTCCCTCGTCACCTGGCCTCCAGATGTGGACCTCTCTCCTTCCTCTATGTGGGGGAAGGGGCCCAGGTGCTAGTGGGGATCGGGCTGGGGTGGGGGAGGGGAAATGTTCCATTCTGGTCCAGAGGCCACTAGCTGGGTCACCTGCCCAGGGGGAATCTGTTAGCCCCTGGGGCATCATGGGAAAGTGTCCTGGCCCTGTAGGTACCTAAAGGCAAGCAGCTGGAGAGCCAGCTCCTTCCAATCCCCACAAAGAGCTTCCTGGGATGGGACAAAGCCACACACACGAGGCAGGGCAGAGGGCAGTGCCTGGCAGTGCGGGGAGTGTGCAGCTGCCCGTCCATCCCTATGTCCCATAAGGAGGAGCCCATTCTGCTGGGGCCACCATTCCCCAGTAGGCTTAGCCACCAAAATGGCAGAATAGGAGGAGAGTAAGTCCAGACAACTTCCCAGGCAGCCTGGTTTCCCACACTCACACCTGGGACTCGGGACCTCTCCAGAGCACCAGGAGAGGTCACAGCTGTGGGAAATGGCAGTCACCTCCCACCACCAGGAGCAGAGTCCGAGGCACGTCCTTGCATTCTGGACCAAAGGCGGGAGGCCCGAGGTGGATGCTTCCCCACAGACCAACCCACTCGTCTGCCACAGGGCTGCCACTGCACCGCTTCCCACCCCACTGTCCTGGTCAGGTCCTCCCATGCCACACGCACGCAGACACAACCCCTTGCTTATGCAGAAGTACTAAAAAATACACAACCTGAACTTAAAAACAGACACACTAGCGGACATTCAGGGCCAGGAACAGACCCCCAGGGACACAAATGGACAGGTATAAACAGTGGCCCAGTAACCAGGAGCATGGCCAGGCGGGCACAGCGACACAATGGGAGGCCACAGATGGGAACACAGGACAGCTGCCCCCACTGCACGCAGATCCCAGAACACCTGCAGCTTCCACGTTCCCAGCCATCGTCCCTGCAACACTAGAGCGCGACATGGAAAAGGCTGCCTGGAGGCTTTCAGGGGACCTGAGGGTGGCCCCTGTGTACTCTGGCCAGGCGGACTGGGGAGATAAGATGTATGGCCTCGTCTGGGGCCCAGGGTTCCCACGCCACAGCCAGCATGGTGGGGGCGGGTCAAAAGCCCAGATGCCCTTAGCACCCAGGACACCAACACAGGCCAGCAGGGGGCTGAACCACCGTTGTGCTGACTGAGCAACATCTAGGCGCTCCCCAAAAGAACTCCAGTGGGCGTGACCCCGGCCTTTAGGCCCGGAGCCAGCAGGGACACTCACCGCCGGGCCTCAGGTACTTCTTGGCATGGAGGTAGCTCTCGAGCATGCGCTCATTGAAGAGCATGTAGCCCATGGGCTCCGAGATGATGATGTCCACCTGCTCAGGGAGGGAGACCTCCTCCACCTTCCCGGGGATGACGATGATGCGCTCGGTGAGGTGGTTACTCTTCACCAAGACCTGCGGGTGGGAGGACCTCCATCTACACGCAGCCTCGGCGGCACCCTATCTCTGGCCGCCATCAGCCACAGCACCAGCCCTCCCTCAGGGCCTTCCCTACTGTAGCTCATGGTACCCTGATGTCACCCCTCACCCTGTGAGGACAACTGCTTGATGAGAAGAGAGGTGGGGATGACAAGCTTTGCTACAGCTACCAGAGCTAAATTGGGACACGCCCTCCACCCCAGCGATTCCAGTGCTAGGAATTTGTCCTACAGACATGATCGCACACAGGAGAGGTGACACGTGCATGAGGAGTTCAGTACAGTATCCGTCTGTGCTGCAAGGACCAGTGGGCACCTTAAGTGGGGTAACGGTCTAAACAAACAGTGGTCCATCCAGGCAAAGGAATGCTCTGTGGCCACGAAAAAGAGAAAGAAAGGTCTCCGTGATGACACAGTTGCAGGCACACTGTGAAGGAGCAGAGCAGGTGCGAGATGGTGGGCGGAGAAAGAGCACATGCTCGCCCCACCCAGTAGCTCTATGGAGTTTGTAGACATGTTCCTTCTCCTCTGGGGAGGGGGCTGGCGGCTGGGAATAGGGGTGGGCAGGGGAGCGCCCTCACTGTTCACCCTTTTGCGGCTCCTAAGTTTTGAACCTTATGAATGAAGGTTTCAGTGCAGAAAGAAAAACCAAAAAAATGATAACTAACACTAATGAAATGAAACACTGTTGCCACCCATTTTTAAAGATGTGGGAAGTGGGTTCAGAGAGGCAGGCCGCTCACCAGGTTTGGGATCCCACCCTGGTCTGTGTGACTACACAGTCCCCTGAAGCAAGGCCCCAAACTGCCCCTAAATCCAGGGGGTGACCATCAGTCATGGAGGGGATTCCACCTCAGGTTCAGCAAGTCTCTCCCTCCCACGACCAACTGGTTTTGGGGAAAGAGACCAAAGGAGAGAAAAAATGTCCCCAGGTTCCCTTGGATCTGAAGGTCAGGTGTCCTGGGGGCTCGTGGCAGGGCCACCTTCCCCAGGCTGGAGCAGGCAGAGCTGAAGGGCGAGAACGGGATGGGGTCCCAGTGGACTGCTGACCTCAGCGTGCTGGGCCATGGTGCTGGCCTCCACCGCATAGATCTTCCTTGCTCCAGCTTGGGCGGCGAAAAACGACAGGATCCCAGAGCCACAGCCAACATCAAGAACAATCTGAGGGAAGAAGGACCAGTGAGAACAAGACACTAGTAAAGTGACAATGATCAGAATGATATGCACATCACCAGGCTCTGGCTCCCCGTAGACCCACACCACTGAGCACCCTCTGGGGCCTGCAGCCTGCCTCCCAAAGCGTGGGCCAGCTGCCCACAGCTTGGTTTCTGAGCTGCCTGGAGCACACGGGAGCCCTGGTGCTGGATCTGAAGATTTCTGAAGATAGGTAGGATGTTAAGACTATCATATGCTCTCGGACCCAATTCAAGGACTGGCTGGGTTGTCAACTGTCTATGCAGCATGGTGGACACTTGGCTATCACAAGTGAGCCCGCAGTTTCTCGGGGAATGAGCGCTCACCAGGCAAGGACACCTCTGAGCCCTGCAGCAGGCAGGAGGGGGCAGCCCCTGACCCCAGGCCTCATGGGGGATTCCCAAACCCTGGGAGGAGCCCCTGAGGAAAGCTTACTTGTCCCCAACCCCACGGGCTCCATAGCCTGTGAATCAGCTGGGATGAGTGCTGTGGGCCACCCTGGACACTGGCTCGACAGCTGAAAGGTGTCCTTCTGGGGCCTCTGCAGCCCTTGCAGGAGGTAAAGGGGTCCAGAGGGTGTTGGGGGTGTTGATGGCAGTATCTCCTGTGTGCAGGCTGATGCCTGCCCAGAGAAGCAGCCACTGGCTGGGCTGGGGCAGGTGAGCTGCCCAAACCCTGGGGGACTGGCTGGGGGCCCTCTCGAAGGCTGCTGGTCCCATGGCGTGGGCTCTTGGAAGAGTCCCGGTTAGTGTGTGGGATCATCCCTCATTCTGGGTTTGTCTGACTGCTTCTGCATCAGCGGACTCAGGGTAACAGTTCCTGGTGGTGACATGCATGCACTCTAAAGCAGAACTGCTCAGAGCATGGCGGTGGGCACAGAGTGAGGCCCAGAAGGGGCACCGGGATGGGTGGGTTGGAAGGGCCTTGGGGTGACTCTCAGAGCTCTGGATGAACCAAAAAACAGATCTCCATCCTGGGAGAGCTGGAAGGGACTTTGCCGAAGGAGCATGTGCTGTCCGGGCCCCAAGCACCGCTCCAACATAGCACACACCAGCGGCCCCGAGAGGCATGCTGCCATGTGCAAGACAGCCCCTTCCCAGGCTGTGGCGCTCAGGCCCTGGGGTCCAGGGGCCTCAGTGTTCTGAGGGAATCCTCAGCAGCGCTGGTCATGGATGAGGTGGATGTTAAGGACCATGCGGAGAGGCCCCAAAGATACGTTGGGAAAAACACAAGCTCCCATTTGGTTTAAAGTGGAGAGAAGAAAATAAATTTTCACTTCTGAACACAGATACTCTATACTGCTCTCCCTCTTTTGAATGAGTGCACAGCACGTCCTCACATAAGGTCACTTCATTTGATGTCGTTCATTATGCTGACGAGACGCAGTAGGAACCTGACTCTTGTTTATATCAATTAGCCTATCTTCCGTACAACTGATTTTCTCATATGTCATTTCGCTTAAAGCAGCAGAACCTATCAGCGACATTGAGGACTCACTATCCACTACTTGGTAATATTAAAAAGATCTTAAAAGGAACCATGGAAATATCTAGTAAATTATACTACATCCTTGAGAGCATGTCCCAAGATATACCGTTAGGTGGGGAAAAAGTATTTTGCAGTGAAACACAATCCTATTAGAGAGAGAGAGAGAGAGAGATTTTTTTTTTAAAAGCTTAAATAACTATAAAATATATATGCTAGTATATGCATGGGAAAAATCGGGCAGTGGTTGTTCTGGAAGGAAATGACAATGGCCTCTCATGTCTATATTGTACGTAATATAGACTTGAGTTTTGACGAAAAGTAGATTTTGCTTTTGTAATCCAAAAATGTTAAAGACAAAATCCATGAGCAAAGAGAGAGAGAGAGAGGCAACTGCCAAGGTGAGGCAGGCGGGGAAACTGAGGGGAGGGGCGTGAGGCGCAGGGAGGAGGGAGGCAGGGTGGCCGCTCACCTTGTCCTTGAAGTCTGTGTGATTCTGCAGGATCGCACGCTGGTAGGTGCCCGTCCGCACGTAGTCTTGCATCATGTTCTGCTGCTGGGACAGGTAGCCATAAAACTGGAACAGAGACACGCCAATGGCACAGGGCACGCGGTAGCACAAACGTCCAAGGCCCTGGCCGGCCCTCGACAGAGGAAGGCCTGCCCACCTTGGGCACAAACCTCCAGAGGGAGGTCGAACCCTCTCTGCTGGCCCGGACCCCACTGGCAGCTGCTGGCTGCTCCAAGAGAGGGAACAGGAAGCCAGCGGCAGCCCCTAGCATGGACACTGCCACCATCATCGTGGCTGAAGGACACAGCTAGATGCCGCCTGGACCTGGAAGCCACCAGGAGAACTCAAGATTTGCCACAGGCAGGGTTCAGGGGCCGCCTGTTCCATCTTAGGGGCCCCAAAGAAGCGGAGTAGTAGATCAAACAGAACCCTAGGACTCAGAGCGCCAGGCAGGTGAGGTGCTGCGGGGTCTCTCTGTAAGACAACGGGCGATCGGGAGGCAGCGTGGCACCTGGGCAGGAGCACAGGCTTTGGCATCAGGCAGGCCTGGCTTCCCATCTTGGCTCTGTTGCATAATAGCTGTGTGACTTGGAGCAAGTCACTTAACCTCTCTGAGCCTCAGTTTTCTCATCTGCAAAATGGGGACAATAACAGTACTTACCTCCTAGAGTTGTTGGGAGGGCTCAAGTGCTTCCGTACGTTGTGGAAGCGCTTGGACCAGTGCCTGGCGTGCCCTACATGGTCAGTATATTTTAACTGCATCAGAACTCAAAACACCTATGGGCCTGAACGTCACCTGCACTCAAGTCCTTCCAGCAACCCTCCTAAACAGGCCCTGGCAACTCCGTCTCACAGATGAAGAAACTGAGGCCAACAAGCGGAGGAAACTTGCCCAAGGTTACGCGGCTAGTAAGGGGCAGAGTCAGGACGCGAACCCAGGTGGGCCTGCCCTGCGCTGCGCAGCCTCTCGGGCCCATCAGGTGGCGGCAGTCTGGCCAGGGACGGCAGGTACCCACCTGGAAATACTGCACGGCAGAGGACTCCTCCGTCCGCTCGCTGAACACCGACCGCTCCAGAGTGTGGCCCCGGCAGGTCTTCAGGATGTTGTAGAAGGAACAGAAATCTGGAAGGGGGAAGCCAGGTCATGCGCAGCCGTCTCAGGGGTGGGAGGGTTCGGATGGGCCAGTGGCCCTCTGCCTAGCTGCACGCCCTGACTTTCCTGTTGTGCGTGTGTGACTTGGCGATTTCTTTTTTCCAAAAACAATGTTGAAACTTAAGGAAAAGAAGGGTAGCCAAGACCGCCACTCAGTGGCTAACACAAAATGGCAGATGTCCCACACTCTTGGGTGAGCTGGTGGCAGTGGACCTGGCGCTGCCTCACTGAAGGGCAGGGTGACTAGAACCTTTGCAGGACACACGCCCGCCAACCCGGGCATCAGATTTCTGGGATTCGCCCCAGCAAATTACTACAAGTGGCGCACAGCAGTTTCTGTGCATGGCAGTAAACACAAGGGACGCCACCACCTCAGTGTCCCATAATGGAGGACTAGATGGACCCCAGTGGACACAGAGAAGCACGTCAGACAACTGATCACCACGAGTCTGCAGGACTGGATGTTATGCAGCCTTTTAAATGAACTATATTTATTAACATAGAATATGCCCGCTAAATTGTATCAAGTCAGAAAAAACAAAATCGCAGACAGAAAGTAACACAGTGAATGCCAGGGGCTGGGGGAGGGGCGGAATTAGTGTTCCATGGGGACAGCATTTCAGTTTGGGAAGATGAGAAAGTCTTGGAGACGGATGGTGGTGATGTTTGCACAATGTGAGTGTGTTTAATTCCACTGAACACTCAAAAAGGGTTAAAGTGGTAAATTCTTTGTTGTATCTACTTTACAATTTTAAAAACTGTTAGGACTGAAAAGAGAAAAAAGTAAAATATCAATATCCACAGAATAGAAAGGGACTAGAAGTGTTGACAATACCAGTTCTTAAAGGTTATCACTGGGGGTGTTTTCTTTAACTTATTTTCTTTTTAACAATGAACTAGAATTTTTTATGTACATAAGAAAGGAAAGGAAGTGTGGGGCATAAGAATGCCTCCGCGGGGCGGCGGGGGGGGTGGCAGGGGGACGGCGGGGGGGGGGGGGACGGCGGGGGGGCAGGAGGGGGGACCACCTGCTTTCTTTTCCCACTCTGGCCTCCTCTGCAGGTGGCAGCTCTGAAGCCAAGAGGCTGATCTAGGCCATGAGAAGTCTCCTCCAAGGTGGCACTGTGCCAAGTGAGGGGGCTCCTGGGAGCTGGCAGTGGCAATGGGCAGGTGGCCTCTCCTGCCCTAGCCCCTGCACCGCCTACCAGTCCTACTAACTTCTGCTCTCCAGTGACCAATCCCAGTTGCTAGACCTTCAGGCAGTCTCCAGCCCTGGGGGGTCCTACTGCCTCCCCTGCTGTCCCACCCCAGAGCCACCACAAACTCTCCTCAGGAGCCTCACGTATCTGCTTGTGTCCCCACTCTCACTCCCCCACCCCATCCCCCACAGGTCTGCTTAGAAGTCTCCAGTGGCTTCCCTCGGTGCTCAGAATAGAGCCCCCGCCTGCCTCATCTCGTGGAGGGCCCCAAGACCCCAGCTGCCGGGCTCCTCCGCGAAGCCAGGAGTACAGCCTGGCTGGGCAGTCAGGACAGGACTCTCAAAAGGAGGGGACATATTAGCTGAGCCCAGAAGGACCCAAAAGAGCCACGGAGGAAGCGTGCAGGGCAGAGCGTTCTGGGCAGTGAGAACGTGCTCTGCCGTGGGGACATTTCTGAATGGCAACAGAGCCTTTGCTGGGAAGGATGGATGGTCCATGAGTTAACCAGGCTCCAGGCCTGGCTGGCCACAGCCCAAAGCCTAAGGCCCCCTGGCTCTGGGAGCTCTGTGTGCCACCGGGACAGAAGGGACACCTACCGTTGGGTGTGGCGAACTGGATGAGGACGCTGTTGCAGCCCAGGGTGATGATGAAGGACTGCTTGCCCACGCGGCTGCACTCCGTCTCTCGGGACACCGAGCACTTGAACACGCACACATCTTCATCTACGAGGACAGAGGCGGGCATGAGCCAGCAGGCCCCAGGGCCAGCGAGCAAGGCTCCCTATTAACAGCTATTGTTTGAGTCGCTCACCCCGTTCCTTCATTTCCTGATTCTTCCAGGGTGCCACAAATCCCTCCCTGAAAGCGCTGCTGTGTGCCTTGCCTGCCCAGCCCATGCTAAGGCCAAGATGACGGTCAATCAGGCAGTGGGGATGCAGGGACACTGCCTGTCCAGTGGGAGAGAACTGATGTCCACAAGGCTACCAGGGCTGAGATGGGGGTTGCCAGGAGCTGTGGAGCCCAGCAAGGCATTCTGGCCTAGGATGTTCCCGCATGGAGCATGTTCTCGTGCCAGGCTCCTTGTTCATCCAGCAGACACTGAGGTGGGAAGACACAGCGACAAAAAGGGAACTTTGGCAGGGCAGAGGGTCCCAGGACCCTGCTGGGGCGCCCAGGCCCAGCTGAGGGAATCGGGCATTCAGTGTCCTAACTTTGTGTCACACAGGAGATGGGGACGTGGGGGACTATCGGCCTTCAGAGCTGAGCGAGGCTGGAGTGGAGGTCAATAAGAACCCTTGGTGGTACCTCTGCTTCCTTCAGCTGAGCCCTCTCCTCCTCGCATTTATGTGGCGTTATTGATTATGAGCAAACACCCTGGGTTCATGCCCTGCCTATGCCACTTAGCGTGTCATGAGGAAGGTCAGCCTCTCTGAGCCTAGGTTTTCTCATGCAGGAAGCATTGCATCCGCGTGCCTGCGACTGTTACTGTGACTGATAGTCATATTCAACAAGCATGTGGTACGCCCTCTTCAGCTCAACAGTGACACTTAGCATCAGCAGCAACAGGACAAACCCATACGATGCTGTGGCCCTGATGTAATGCAGTGGGACAGATATGGCATCTGTTATGCATTCTTGGCACAAGTTTTACTCCGGTCTCATCACAAAGGGACAACAGATAAGTGCCAGATCCTGGGGCTGTCTATAATACAACCTGCCTAGTCTCCTCAAAATGGCCAATGTTAGGAGATACCACCAAATTGCTGGAACTCTTCCAGAGGGAGGGAGACTTAAGAGATATGACCATCAAATGTCAAGTATGACCCTGGATTGGAGCGGAAGGAAAAACTTTTCGAAAGCTATGAAGTACAACTGGGGAAACATCAGTATGGATTGTAGATATGATCATTTTAAGTGATTCGGATGTGACAATAGCATTGGGATTCTGTAGAACGCCCTTATTCTTAGAAGACACGTGTGGAAGTATTTTGAGTGGATTCTCGTGATGTCTGCAGCTTGCTTTCAAGTGGCTCAGAGAATCAACAACAAGCTATATGTATAGAGAGAAGCACGAGTACAAATACGGCAAAATTTTCCCCATCACCCAGAAAAAACAAAATAGTCTTGAAAAAGAACAAAGTTGGAAGATTCACATTTCTTGATTTCAAAACTTAACATAAAGGTACAGTACTCAAAACGGAATTGTCCTGGCCAAAGGACAAACATAGATCAATGGAACAGAATTAGAGTCTGGAAACAAACCCTTACATTTACAGTCAACTGATTTTTAACAAGGGTGCCAAGAACATTCAGTGGGGGAGAGAATAGTCTCTTCAAGAAATGGTGCTGGGACAACTGGATTTCCACATGCAAAAAATGAAGTTAGATCATTACCTCACACCATATATAAAACCTGATTCAAATGGATCAATGACTTATATAAAAGAGTAAAAACTACATAAATTGAACTTCACAATTAAAAACTTTTCTACATCAAAAGACATTTTAAAAAAAACAACCTATAGGACGGGAGAAATATCTGCAAATCACATACCTGATAAGGATCTAGATAGAGTCCAGAATATACAAAGAACTCTTAACAACAAAAGATAAAAACAACTCAATTAAAAAATGGGCAAAGGTCTTGAAGAGACAGATTGCTCCAAAGGAGATATACGAATGGCCAACAAGCATATGGAAAGACACCATTAGTCATTAGAAAATGCAAACCAAAACCACAGAGATATCGCTTCACACCCACTAAGATGGCTATAATCTAAACAGAAAAAGAAGGGGAAATAACAAATATTGGCAAGAATGGAGAAATTGGAACCCTCATACCCTGCTTGGTAGGAACAGAAGATGGTACAGCCTCTGTGGAAAACAGTTCAGCGATTCTTCAAAAAGTTAAACATAGAGATACCATTTGATTCGGCAATCCCACTCCTAGCCAAAAGAATTGAAAGCGGGTATTCAAACAAATACCTGTATACAAATATTCAAAGTAGTACTATTCGCAATAGCCAAAAGGTAGAAATGACTCAAATGTTCAACTGCCAAATGGATAAACAAAATGGGGTGTATCCATACGACGATATTATTCGGCCATAAATAAAGGAATGGAAGATACGACACAAGATGGATGAACCTCAGAAACATTACGCCCAGTGAAAGAAGCCAGACACAAAAGGTCACGGATATATGATTCCATTTATATGAAATATCAACTCAGCAAATCCATGGAAACAGAAAGCAAACTGGTGGTTGCCAGGCACGGGGAGGAGGAGAATGGGGAACCATTTCTTAATGGACACGAGGTTTTCTTTGGATTGAAGAAAATGTTTTGAAACTAGACAGAGGTGACAGTTACGCGATACTGGGAACGTACTAAATGCCACTGAACTGTACACTTTAAAATGGTTTGTTTTATGTTATATGAATTTTATCTTGATAGAAAAAAAAAACACATCCCCAATGGGTAAACGTAGGTAAGATGGGCCTACGGGTGTTCACGGGGCCAACTCCCCGTCTCCTCCTGCGTAGTCTGAGCGCTGGGCCAGGGGCCAGGCCCTGGAGGGGGCTCCCAGGGACACAGTGTGGGTTCTGCCAAACTGCCTCACACCTCAGGAGCCAGGTGCTGCCCTCCGGGGCGGGCAGGGAGGGTAAGGGAGGGTCGGCAACGGCCAACCTCCTGTCCACAGGCAGGAGGGAAGAGCATTCTGGCAGGCTTGCGGCCACGCTGCACCCACAGGGGACCCAAGACAAGGTACTCCCAAGTCTAGCAGGTCCCAGGAACGGACCACGAACCTTGGCACGGTGTCCATGCCCATGCCCCTTCTGGGGCAGGAAATAAGCCAATCTGTCGGCTGCGGCAGGGTGACAGCGAGCAGAGCAGGGAGGACCTCTGTTTACAAAGCAGCCTGGCAACCCAACCAGTCGCCCTAGGTGCCCCGCCCGCAACCTGGCGCCGGACTGGCAACCACAAGGACCTGCGTCCAGGAGGGCTGGGCCTGAGGGCACCCCGACCTGCCCCATCACGGCAGTGGCACCCAATACCCGTGAGGCCAGCCTTGTGTGAGAATCACTGCTATGCCGCCCCTGGCACACAGGAGCTGCCCGGAGGTGCCTAGTATCTGACAACCCCAAAAAAAAGGCTGTCCAATATTCCTACATGCTTTGGAAAACCTCTGAAGTCCAAGCTCTCGAACTGGCAGTTGAGGTCCTGCATGACCTGTACCCGGCATTCATCAGCCTCTCCACTCCCCAGCGCCTTCCCCATGGCCACACTTAATCCTCCCCACGACCCTCCTCCAGGCCTTGGCACACGGTTCCCCTCCACCTCTCCCCCATAACTAGAATGGGCCCTCAGCACGACAGGCAGAAGTGGCGACATGACACTGTGCCTCCATCTACCCGCACATGTGGCTCAGGCTCACCCACTGCCCACAGTCACCTGTGGCTGAGCGGAGCACAGCTAGAATGTCCGGCCGGTTGGCCTCCTGGCTCCCTAACGACTCCCTAAGGGGAGAGTGTCCTGGGAGAGCTTCGCCCCCCTGGGAAAGGGGCCTAGGGCCCAGAACTCACAGAGCCTGGACCCGACAATGACGATTAGGTCCCCCCACAGACACAGCCCCGTCTGTTAGGAAATCTGCTGGCAGACTCAAAGGCTGGAACTATCAAGTCACCCTTTATTCAGCCATCAGTGGGTGAGACACAAGAGGCAGGAACTCCATGCCCGACCTCCAGAAACCAATCTAGAAAGCACAAGCCTTGTCCCATCAGCCAGTGTATTCGGGGGCTGTGTGCGCATGGCCCAGAGAAGTGAGGAACAGGAAGCAGGAAGCAGTGGCTAGCAGGCCACTATGACAATTTAAGTGGAGGAGAGCACAAAGGGGGCTGTGGCCAGCAGGCTGTTGCTGGGGTCCCACTGACAGGAGTTGGCAGAGCTGTGACCAGGCCCACTGTCCGAGTCACCTTCTCCCAAGTGGCTCTCTCAAGGCAGGATCTGAACGGGGAGTATAAGGGAGTCAAACTCAGACTAAGGGATGTTAATCATGCCACCAATGCCACAAATGTGTGTGCCCTGCTCCTGGTCCCAGCTGGGCACTGTGAGCTAACTTCCCACCTGCCACCCTGCCAAGTCTGTGCTGTTGAAGCTCTGGGGCCCACAGATGAGGGGCTGGAACCACCAGGGACAATGCCACTGGGTGTGCCCAGGGGGAACCCCAGTGGTCAGAAAACCAGCCCACCTGTCTTGCTCCCCAGGAAGCAAGGCCCCTGCAAATCCATGGCACCAACACAGAATTCCTCCAGGGAGCCAGACCCAGAGGCCTGCCCACACCCTGCAGGGGCTGGTACGTCAGGATGTCCGCCGGCAAGCAACAGCTCTCTCCAGATACCTCGCACTGCTCCTGTGCTTTACATGAACCCCTTGGAGCACCCCTATGAGCATCTACTGCCATGGAAAGGGGCTCAGACAGGTTAAGTATCTGGTCCAAGGTCACACAGCAAATAAGTGGCCCAGATGACTGACTTCATGGTCTGTGCTCCTGACCAATGTGCTGTCCAGTCTCTCTGTGCTTCCAAGAGTAGGGGACAGCCAACTTTCTCTGTAAAGGACCAGACGGTAAATATTTTCAGCTTTGCAAGATATATAATCTCTGCTACTACAACTCAACCCTGCCACATACAGGTAAATGAGCAAGCGTGGCTTTGTGCCAATAAAACTTTATTACAAACCCAGCAGGGGCATCTGGAACTACAGGTGCAGAGAGGCTGGGTGCTGAGCCCCCTTCTCCACCCACTTCCACATTTGCTCACCAGACACTGAGCAATGGAGACACATCTCCACCCCAGAGGAAGTGAGGAGAGCCGGGTGGCAGTGATGAGTACCCCCAGATGACGGGCACTGAGGCTAGCAGAACAGGGCCACTGTGAGAACCTAGAGATGGCACCTGACCCAGGCTGGGAAAGAGATTGGTAACAAATTCTCCAGCGAGAGGAAATAGAAAACGGGAAGGCAGAAAGAAAAGGGGGCCGTGATATCGTAACCTATAACATATGCTCCTAACACTCTTAGAATTTCCTAAGTGATCAGAGCAATAAAAGTGTCTTTCGTGACTCATAACAAGGCCCTTTCGACCCCTGCAGAATTTGTTAGTGACCGGACTTTTGGAAAACCCCTAAGGATGGGGGCTGGTTGTCAGGGGGGCCGACCAAGTAATAAGAAGGCTGGAACTTTTAGTCTCCTCCACCCCACAGCTATCAACAGCCAAAGATTTAATCAATAATGAAGCCTCCATAAAAACTCAAAAGGTCCGGTGTACAGAGCTTCCAGGTTGTTGAACACCTGGAGACCTGGGGAGAGTGGCAGGCCTGGAGAGGGCACAGAGGCTCAGCACCCCTTCCCATACACCTTGTCTACACATCTCTTCCATCTGCTGTTCCTGAGTTATATCCTCTTCTAATAAATAACCTATAATCTAGCACGTAAAATGTTTTCCTGAGCTCCCTGAGTCACTCTAGCAGACCTGTCTACCCTGAGGAGGGGGCATGGGAAAACCTGATCTATAGCCAGTCGCTCAGAAACATAGGTGACAACTCAGATGTACAACTGACGCAGGGAGAGTGGGGAACAGTATTTTGGAACAGACCCCTTCACCTGTGGCATCCGACACTATCTCCAAGTAGGTAGTGTCAGAATTGAGTTGAACTGCAGAATACCCAGCTTGGTATGTGGGAGCACCAACCCCCCCCACACACACACACATACACTTGGTAATCAGAAGTGTGCAGTGTGAGACAAACAGGAGTGATTTTCCTTGAAGGGGCGCAGTAGGGAGAATGGGGGCGGTCAAGACAGTGTGGCTGCAGCCCAGGGAGATTGCCAAGACAGACTCCCAGGCAAGACAGGTGATTCGTAGGAGGGTTGCTGAGCGGTCACAAGAGGCCGCAGTGGATGTGTAGCTCGGGAGTCTGGCTACTCCCACGACCACGGAAAGCACAACCGTGTGCTGAGAGACAGAGACAGAACTGCGAGAGGAGCTGCTGGCCAGGAGATGAGAAGGCTTAGAAGGGGACAACTCTAGGGTGGATATAGGCAGCCTGTTCCCCGTCCACTACAGAGCCAACCTCCTTGTCAGGCCCTTGGACAGCACCCTCGGATCCGGGGACCCAAAACCTGGGGGACCTTGAGGCACAAGGGGCTCCCCAGTCCTGATGTGAAGGAAATGCTCTGCTCAACATCGCATCCCAGGGCTGGCACCCAGGAGGGCCTCAAAAGTGCTGGTGGCCTCAGGAACAGACACAGGGGCACTAACCAGTGCTGAGCCTCCAGTCACCTCCCTGTCACAGCGTCTAATGCAGTTGATCTGTGGTTTCCTGCTTGCTTACACCCCTCCATAGATTCTTGGAGCCTTCTGGAACAAGTCCAAATTCCTTATGGGGCCCATGACCCCCTGCCAACATCTGCAGCCTTGTCACACCTCGCTGTCTCCCTGGTCATGCTCCGCTGGTCTTCTCCTGCCCCACCTCAAATCCCACTTTGGCCCTCTGGCCTCCGTGGCTCCTGAGACCCAAAGAACCATTTCTTTTTTCCCAAGTGTCCCTGTCACCTCCTCCTGGAGGTCCTCCAGCACTTCCTGGACAAACCCCCATCACGGGGTAGCTCCATATATAATACCCACTTTGCACAGACCCAGGGCTCTGCATGTGGACGGCACTTGCGGATGCTGACCTGCACGGTGGCCCGGGACATGCAGTCGGGGAGGCCGGATCCCTTCCCTACATGCAGAAGGCATCTAGTCTGGGAACCAGGAGCCCAGGCCCTGACCTAGCACATGGCCTGGGAAATGTCACTTAGCTGCTCAAAGACACTGGGCACTCAGCATCCCTGCATAGTAACCTTCCTGCTCCTACTGTCCTTACCCTCCCCTCCCTTTGCTTCTGGAAAGTAATGGAACAAGCAGGGGCCCTTGAGCCCTTTAGGCTGGACAGACTTACATCGGAGAGACCCAGAAAAACAGGGAAAAATGCCTGGAGTTAAACCCTCCTTCCATCCTCATGCAGGAAGAGGTAAGTTGTTCTTTCTCTCATGGAGAACAGGGAGGTGGAGGGCAAGATGGAAGAGTAGCCTCCAACTCAGGGGAAAAACAACAAAGAGACCACATTTCAAGTCCTTGCCTCTCTAGCGAGAAAACTATTACAGCCACCAAACAAGGAATAATTAAAGCTATTTATCTTGGCAGACTTGGGAGGGCGGGGGGAATAGAAACAGTTGTCCAAATGTGACGTCTTTTATTAAACCGCCTCCTGCCGCCAAATAAAATACAAACTGTTCACCTTCCAAAGGAAAAATATTCCAAGTAAACGGAGGAGTTATGTGAAAAGGAGGACGAGGCGTGGAAAAATCAAGGTGCTCTCCCCAGCCCCCAGCAGTATCCGTCTGCTCAGGGCCCCGGGCAGGTCCTGCCTGAAGCTGCCCTGGCAGACACCAGCGGGGGGCCGATGGCGCGCGGTGTACCAGCGAGAAGGTAGGGTTAAGAGGGGCTGGAAGGAACTCGAGGGTCTGATTACACCAAGGTGGGGTACAATGCAGATTACAGACTACCTCAGTGAGGTGGTGACATCCACGCCGAGCCAGTCCCTGGGGGATGCAGACCTCGAACCCAGGAAGAGCCTCCCACCTCCCAGAAGCACAGCCCCTACTGCACTGGCAGCAGCAACTGAGTTTCCAAACTGTGGGCGCTGGAAGTGTCCCTCTGTCCCTGTGTGGCATGGCGCCCCAGTAGCCAGGAGAGGGAAGAAGTCACTTTCCGACCATCCAGCAGGCAAGGCCAAGAAGGCCGGTGGTTAGAATGACGGGTGTCAAGGTGGACTTGGGTTCAGGGCTGAACTTGCCATTCTCCAGCTGTGTGACCGTGGGCCTCAATGTCTTCATCTGTCGTGTGGTGATCATGACACAGCCCGAGGTGTGAGATGACACAACCCAGGTGGAGGCCTGGCAGCCAGCACCACCACCTGCCTTCACCCCTGACCTCAGGAGCCCCATCTGTGAAATGGGAATGAAATGGTGATAAAATCCCTCCCTGCTGTGAGAATTCGCTGAGATAATGGAGGTAACAGAAATGTACTAAGTACTTCATGACCAGGAGCAGCCATCGTGACTGTCACCAGATCAAACCTACCCTGGGAATCCTAACCCGGCCCGGCCTCCCTCTCCAGTTGTAACCGAAGACGGGTGCGCTGGGGCTGTCCTTGGAGATGTTCCGAACAGCTGCTACCACAAACTGTCCAGCGCCAGGGTATTTGAGGACCACGAGGTCACCCTGGCCTCCTTGAGCAGACCCTGAGCACCCTGCAGCCCCTGTCTAGGCATCTCTTCCCAGGACAATCTGTCAGACTCCCAACCCAACAACCCCAACGCCTGAGCCCATAGCTCTGCTTGTGGATGGTGGACAGAGCAAAAACCTAAACGCCCACTGAATGAGTGAAAGTGCAGCCAATGAAGACACAGATTTCAATCTGTAGAAGACGCCACGTTAAGATGACCAAGCCACACTGTTAGGGACAGAACAATGTAAAATACATCCACGTTAGGTGTAAAAGCGAGAGCAGGTAGGGAGAGGCCAGGTGCATAGCACACCTGGGGCTTGTCTAGAAACACACACAACTGAACGACTCCAGTGACTTTTTGTGGGCACCCTCCTGTACCACTGTTGAAACTACAGAACTTTAAGCACAGTGGGGTCCTGGGGAGAGACTTACACACATGTGCCTACAAGTGTCTAAAAACCCACGTGGGAAGGTCACACCAGAAGACCAAGGTACAGGGGCTAGGCCAGGATCAGGAGGGAGGAAGAGACAGACTTTTTACGTTACATCCTCCTGAGCGGTTGGAATTTTTACCCTGTACCCAAAAGATAACCAGACAAAAGGCAATCATTACATCGCCTGGGCCCGTCCCGAAATGAGCAAGTCTGACTAGGTGCTCCCCGACGCTTGATGGGGCAGAGTAGTGGGAATAGGTCTTGAGCCTAAGCCCTCTGCAGCCTCAGGCCCTGTGACCTGAGGGTCGTCTTAGGGCTAGAGAATGAAGGACATCGGCCTCCAGCCACTGCCTCTCCCAGAGGAGGCAGCACCCTCAGCACCCCTTTTTAAGGGTGTGATGGAGGAGGGGCAGCAGGCTGGCCAGTTCAGGGTGCTCTGGGCCATGAGAGGCTCAGGTTTCTTTAAGCCTGGGGCAGCAGGCCTGCATTCCCAAGCAGCAGTCACCTGGGGAAGCCCTTCTCCCCCTGTGGGGGAGGCCACAGAGCAAGGCACAGTTGCCAGAACCCTGGTTCTGGAGTTAGTTAGCCCTAGGTCTGAATCCAGGCTCTGTCACCTGCAAGCAAGGGGCCCTCACCTCCCCACCAAAGCTTCAGCTTTCATGTCTACAAAAATAAAATACTAATTCATTGCTCAGTGTTGTCATAAGGACTAACACACCCTGAACCCAGCACAAGACCCAAGGGCACACAGCAGGTGCTGCTGGCCACCATGTCCCTCAGGCACTCTGGCCAGATGGAAAGAGTAGGGGCAATTCTGGACACAAGGCCATGCTGGGCCCAGACCAGGCTCAGGTGTGCTCCTCATACACAGGGGAACAGCCACCTGGCTGTGGCTGAGAGAGGCACCAGCTTCACACCAAGCTTGGGCACATCTTCATTTAGGTTGGGTCTTTGGTCCACATCAAAACAGGGCCTAGTGAAGGCTGACACCCCAGAGTTGGGGGAACATGAGGTAACCTCCCTGGAAGGAGACGAGATGCAGGGACCTTCATTTTATCCATGTTGTTTTTTTTTTTTTCTTAAAGTATAGTTGGAAGCACACAGTGTGTGCTGTATTATCCTTCATTCCTTTCAAAATATTTCACAGTAACAACACAGCTACCTCCACTGGCCCAAAAGGCTCACACTGAGGTCCAAGGTTGGTAATTTATGGGGCAGCTCGAAAAGTTGAACAGTTAAATCTACTCCAGAGGGGCCCTGAGAACACTGGTTTCCCATGAGGGCTGATCACTTCCAAAGTCACCCAGCGGCAGGGCTGAGGATGAAGAGGCTCCTGGTCCTGAGAGGCAACCATCTGGGGGGGCCGGAGAGAGGAGGCAGTGACACCCGCCTCAGGGTTTCCTGTTGCCCAGCACTACTCAGGCCACAGGCCTCCCTGCTGGGTCTGAACTAGCTAGCTACTCGTGAAGGTGACACCATGACAAACGCCAGGCAAGCCCTCCTCCGGTGGCCCCTGGGCTGACCATAGGCTGCAAAAGAGCCCATGCGCTAAAGACACCCAAAGCTGTAAATCAGTGATGGCTTCTCAAGGTCAGAGGCCTGAGAGGGGACACTCAGCAGGGACTCCTCTCCACGGGGGAGAAAGTGGAAAGGCTAGCTCTGCCTTCAGGGGTTGAAGGCTCCAGGCCCTGCAGGCCTGGTCTGGAGGGGCCCCCAAACAGGTCTAATTGTGGGGTGTACAGCAGGGCAACCATAAGCAAAGGAGGATCAGACAAAGAAAGGGTCTGGCTTTTCTGAAAAGAATCCTAGGGCACCGATTGGGTGGGAGCTATTACATGCAAATGTCTCCCCATCCATGCTAATCAGCCGAAGCCAGGCTTTGTGAGCGACAAAAAGGGTGGCAGATGCGCGCCAGTTCCTTGGCCCCTGAAAGCACAGGGGCTTAGCGAATAATTATGAAAAGGAGGCGGGTGCAGAAGGCAACAAACAGGCCACCTCAGCCCCTTGCTGCTCCACGAACTGGGCCTCCAACCTCCTGCACCTGGCCTCTCTTCTCCAGTCATGACTTTGAAGCTGTAATCTATGCAATGCTAGACATATACCTGATGCCACGCAGTGCATCATTTAATGCCCCTGACCACCTTCCCAGGTACACTTAGCTCGTTTTAAACAGGGGAAACTGAGGCACAAAGCGATGACATCCCTCATCCTAGGGACCCAGGAGCTTGTTAAACAGCCAAACCACATCCCAGCCTCTTGGAGACTTGGCCTAGGAGGCTGTAAGGGGCCGGGCTCAGGGTGCTGGGAAGGACACAGGCTCTAGACCTGGGCAGAGCAAGGCCTGGCTGGTTGACCACAGTTAGCAGGTACTGTCCCTGAGCCACCACTACAAGGAGACAGTAGAGCCTGCCTCCTAGGGCTGTGAGAGGTCATCGAGGGTCCCCACCTCCTCTGACACATGGCAGGAACTGGAAGGGCAGTACTCTGTGAGAACTGAGGCAGGCAGGGGAGGCCCTTGGCAGAGGAGACACTTAGGGAGGCCTGGAAGGTTGGGTTGGCACAAGGTATGTCACAGACCCCTGAGCAGGGGGACCGGCCCTCAGGGTGGTGGTTTTATCCCACAGTTTGGCTCCCGCCGCTGCCGGGGAGTGTGCCCAGTGCAGGAATAGAATGAGTCATGAGTCTGAGTGGGAAAGTGGCTCCTAGGAGGGGAGCTGCTTTTGGCCAGCTGAGGAGCCTCAACCCGCAGCCCCGGGTGGCTCTGCAGAGGCCAAACCGGAAGAGGCCGGAGGACAGGACAGGGGCAGCCTCGAGGGGAATGCGTGACAGAAGAAACTGCAGCCCAGGGCCGAGGCTGATTGGAAGGGCCCATGAGGAGAGAAACGTTTTGACCTAGAGGCGAAACAGGATGTCCTGGGGCTGCGTTGCTGGGGCTCCAGGAGTCCCGCAGGGCCCAACCACAGGCTCTGAGGACAGGATGTTTAAGTTAGGAGGCTGCCTCCCACCCGCCTCGCCAGATGTGACTCCAGATGCAGCGCAGCGCAGCGCGGCGAGAGGGGAGTCGCGTAACTCAGCAAGGAGGCAGCAATGAGGAAAGAGCCCGAGGGGCCACTGCCCTGACCCAGGACAAGAATGAGATGAGCGCCCCCTACATGCCAGGCGGTGAATCTCCTGGCCCGACCTCACCAGCAGGGCTCACCAGCGCCCCAGAGGCAGCAGGGCTGATGAAAATCCCCACCCCCGCCCCCGCCCGAGGCCACCTGGGCTGGCATCCTGACTCTGCCGCCCACCACACAGTACCTCAGTTTCCTCATTTACAAAATGGGGGTAGGAGCTGTGGCTACTGTGGCCCCCCACAGGGGGTGCATGGCGTGGAGAACAGAGAACGGGCTGGTCTTACCCTAACTCGCACCGCTTACTGAGCACCCTGTGCCAACAGCACGTAGCAGTCAGCACCCTTCAGGGCTGTTTTATGCTTAGGCAAGTCAATGAACGTAAAGCGCCTGGCACAGGGCCCGTCTGGCACATGCTCGCGCTCAGTAAACATTAGCCATGGAAGGGCCTGGAAGCCCTGATAAGCAGGGCCTGGGGTGGGGGCGGAGGGTGATGGGAGTCAGAGCCAGGCTCCAAGGAGGGGCCCCCACAGCACACAAGAGAAGTCTGGAAGCTCCAGCCTGCCTCTGCCTTCCCCTCTAGCTCAGGGAAGAATGTGGCAAGTTCTCTGGAATGTCCCTCTTGGGTCTGCAAGAGGCCCCCCAATCTGTCTTTGATTACTGATTCCCATGTCCCCTGTGGGGGGGTCACAAGAGCATTCCTTTTTCATTAAGGCGCTGATCTGCCAGGGTTCTTTCCTCGCCCAGAATCCCATCTGTGCCTCGTTGTCAGGCAGGTTTCCATCCATAAAACCATTCCCCCCTGACATGTGTAACACATCCAGTGAAAACGAATCCCAGCCACGGGAACACAATTAGCGGGGGAGCAAATCCACCAACAATCTTAAAGAAAAACAGCCCAGACCCACTCTTGCCAAAGCTGTGGGGTGATGAATCGCTTAAAAGAGACAAAATCTAGGGAATAAAAGGGGGTTCTCCCCTCTCCATGCAAGGAGTGGAGAGGAGACAGCTCCCCCCAGGCCAGTCTGGACCTGTTTTCAAGAATGCCCCGTCTGGTGGCAGGGGGCAGGCTCACCTGACCAAACAAAAACTACCCAGAGGCTGGAGGTCTGCCTTTGGGTGGCTGTTATGCAGGTGTACAGAACTGTAGAGTGTACCAAACAGAATGCCTAAGGCCTAGCCATCTGTATTAATTAAACAATTAAAATAAATAATCAAAAGAACAACCCACCAGAGGAGACACATGAAGGCCATGGAGTCCCTATATAGAACTCCTGTCGGCCTGGTTGGAGCCCAGACTCAATTTCCTTCATTAACTGGTTTTCGGGGAACAAAGGAAGTGGGGGTGGAGAAAGTAGGGGACTCTAGATTTCTTGCCCAAAAGTCAGAACTGGGTAGAACAAGCATCATGGCAAGTGCCATGGTCTCCCTGGGCAGATGTGAAGGTGCCCATGGCCCCAACCTGCACTATTCCTGGGTCCTGAATCCTAAAGCTTCACAAACAAGTTCTCGAAATGAGACAACAGGAGGGTGATCACACAAAGAGAGGGGCTCCTTCCTCAGTCATTTCAGACTAGGAGAGACTTAGGGAAGATCTCCAAGGCCATTTCTCTGTGCCCTGTCCAGTTCTACCTTTAATGATCACCCCCACACCTGGAGTACATCTTCTTTTCCAGGCCAGACAGCAGGTTGAGGAGATATATATAATACATACACTGCGTGTAATTCATCTGCTATGTGTGCTGAGCTGACATCAGCCATCAAAACCACCTTGTTTTCCAGGAAGGAAATGCAGGGAGAACTAGGGTCACTTGGCCAGGGTCACAAGGTCGCACCAATGTTAGGCTCCCCAGCCTATGTTAACCATGATTTCTAGCAGCTTCTGACCCAGAGAGGGCTGCTGCAGTCCAGGAGGGGTAAGAGAGAACATTCCAGACAGGAAATGCAAAGCAGGGGAGAGGCAGGGACCCAGGAGAGCAGGAATACTGAACTGGAGACATTGCAGACTCCAGCTGCCTCGGGAGCAATCAAGGAAACTGAGGCACAGAGAGGGCATGCCAATGGTGAAGCATGGAGTCAGGACTTGGCTCCAGGTCCCATCTGCTCTTCTGGCAGCTCTAGCGCCCAATTCTGAGCAAGGCCCTAGGGCTCCTCTACCCTGTCCCTGACCAACACCTCTCCCCCTCAAACCAGCCCCTCCCCCAGCATTCTCAAGCTTCCACTCATGTTATTTTCTCCCGGGCACAGACCACTAGGGGCTCCGGTGTGTTCATGTGACTGCTGACTTAGAGCGCCTGTCACACAACACCCCCAGACCCAAAATTGTGGGACCGTGTGCTTATATCTGGTATCACTGTATCCCTAGCTCCTAAAACAGTAACTGGAACCCAGCAGATGCTCAGTAAAATTTTGCTGTTTAAAGTTAGACAAATGGTAACTACCGCATAAAAAGAGCAAGTTCACTCATGTTTCGGTTGAAGAAAGATCGGGTCTTCCCATCTTCAAAGAGCTGTTGATGGGCCCTGCCATCCTGGGTGAGGTGGCTCCCCTACCCCTCCACCCCACTCCATCCCTCCATCTGGCTGGGTCCCCTCCCTCCCCCCAAGGGTGCTGCCCCTTGGCTATCCTCTGACCTCTCCTCTCAGGCAGCAGCCAATCTAGTACTGTCCTCCAGTTGCTGCCAGCCTTTTTCGGGTCACAGACCCCTCTGAGGGAGATCAAAAGCAATGGCAATGCCACAGCCCCGGTTTACCAGACGCACATGGAGTGAAGCATTTTACATGTGTTCCCTCTAGAGAGGTGCTACTGTGACACCTTTTCTACAATCAAGGAGGCTCATCTGAGGTTACCACCACTGACTCTTGTCCCTCTGTCCTTATGCAAAACTGCATATGATTTCAGGATCAGTCCACAGACTTAAGGTTAAGAGCGCTAGCTCTGAGTGGCCTCCACTCTCTACCAGAGCAGCCAGCCAGGTCTGGCCCAGGTCTGCCCTCCATCCCGCCCCCTCTGGGATGGGCATCTCTCCCAATGTCCTGGCAAACTTAATTCATCACTGCCCCAGGTAGCGGAAAGATCCCAGACACAGAGCAGGCTCCCTGAGAAAGGAACCACACCTGTCACCAAGAGTTCCTGAGCCTCCCTCATTCTGCTAAATCTGACCTGGCACCCGAGAGTCATCGTGAGTTCACGCCATACTCCTCCGTCCTTCGAAAAGCCCTGCGTGCCCAACATGTCCAGACCCCCACATGTAATGCTTGCTTGCTTATTTGCCAGGTGACACCCACTTCTCACCTGTGATCTCATATAGGCCGGCCCCAACAACCCCAGCAAGCCAAGGGTACAGTGCCAAGCCCTCAGATCTTTGCCTGAAGCACGTGGGCCCAGTATGTTTCAGATTACAGGCAGACTTCAGAGATATTGTGAGTTCAGTTCCAGAACACAAATAAAGCAAGTATCATAATAAAGCAAGCTGTAATCTTTTTGCTGGTGGCGGGTCTTGCCTTTAATTTGTAAAAAA
>NW_024344561.1:601275-707541 GCF_902729225.1 Pteropus medius
AAAAAAAAAAAAAACTCCAACACCTGTGAAGCGCAATCAACTAAATTATGCCTGTATAGACTTTTCGGTTTTATAAAGGTAACAGATGACGTAGATTGTCCCTGGCAGGGTATAGGCAACACCTGTAACCAAGCATGTTTGCAGGAAAACGTGACTAGTCACACTGAATTGGATACGCAGAGATAATAAAGAGCTCCACATGGCAGAGTTTGGGTCAGGTTAGATTTTGCTGTCAAATAAATAGCCGGTTAGGTTTTCAGAACTTCTGGATTTCCAAAATATCAAGGAAGGCTACGGACCTGAACATGTGGAGGTGAAGGGGGGTGGACTAGGAGGTGGACAGTAAGCAGGGCCTGGGACTGGGAGCCAGGCCAGGTTAGAACTTGGGGTGACAGCCCCCACCTGCAAGGCTCCAACTCAGCTGCCTAGAGAGAGGGTCTGGGGGCCTAAGGAAGTCACAAGCTAAGGGAAAGAGACATTTTCCCACACCCATTGGAGACCTCAGTTCATATAAACGCTTCCCTACGTTAAGAAACAAACCACTGCTAATGAGAGGACAGATGGCTACTAGCATGAGGCCTGTGTTGGGGCAGTGGTGATCAAGGAGGGGACTCTGATCAACTGGGGTGGCTTGCCCCTTCTGAAGGTGGCACTGCTATCTACCTGGTCTCTAAACTGTGTAGGCCTGAGATTGCCAGGCTTTCTGATTTTTCAGAAGTACAAAGTCAGATTTTGAAGGGCAGTCACCCAGTTTAATATTGGGCATCTCCTTTAACTGCATGGCCAAGCAAACCCTGTGGGCAGGTCACTTACAACCCCTGGGCAAGGGTCATGGCCTTTGCCACCTTGTCCCCAATGCCCTGGGCAGAATTCACCTGATATTCCACATCACAACTGCTGGACCTCTGACATGCTTCCAGGGTAGGCGAAGTTGAAGCTATTTCGGTACATTCCTGTTGAGTTCACTAGTTTGGAAGCTTCTGCAAGCTTCTCTCTCTCTGCTGCTATCTAGACCATAACGCGCTACCAGAGTAATCTTCAGAAATACCAGTTTTATCATGTTAGGCCCCTGTGAAAAATGGCAGACAGCTCCAGACCATATACAGGAAAAACACTTGTAAAACGTGACTTGGTCACAACCTTGTTTCACTGTTACCTTCCCTTTAGCTCCTCCATTCCGCAGAGGGACCCTTTGCTCTACACCAGTCAGGTGTCATTACCCCCTCATCCACGTGAGCACCTCTCCATAAACCAGGAATGTCCTTCCCAACACTGGTGGCTACATCCATGACCTACCCACTGTGGCCAAGGTGACTGTCTCCCAGTGTCTGTCCTCCCTTTCTCCTACAGAAAGAGAAACCCTGAAATTAGCTAAGCACATGGTCACTCAGACTAAAGACTATATTTCCCAGCCTCCCTTGCAGCTAGTGGTGGCCATGTGACTGCATTCTAGGCAATGGGGTGAAAAGAGAAGCCCCCTCAGCCAGCTTCTGGGAACCTCCCTTAAAAGACACCTGGCCTTTGGCATCCTTTGTCCTTTCTTTATCTCGCTACCTGGAAACCAGGGTGTCATAGCTGGACTCCAGCCACCGTGTTAATCCGTGATGGCAAAACCTCACTCCAGGAAGGGCCAGGGTCCGAGGAGTTCGAGCACAGGCTCCACACTAGCCCTGGTCTGCCAACCTCCTATCTTTAGCACAAAGAGCATGAGAAATAAAATGCCATCTTGTTTAAGCCACTACTTTGTGTCTGTGTTACGCACAAACTGAATCCTGACCCCTTTTTTTCACTGAACCACTCTGCAGTAAGAGAGCAGGTCCAACAGCCCTGAACCCCAAAGCCAGCTCTGCTACCTGACAGCTGTGTCACTTGGTCAAGCCTTTTCACTTGTTTTTCCACCAGTAAAATAGCAGTGGTGTCCTTGACCTGTCAGGGCTGTTTTAAGGACCAGTGGTAACACACAGCAAGGCTCATATCTGTCAGGCCATCTGGCCCACACAGTCCAGAAAGTGTACTCAACCTGGCCTGGGCAATCAAGACACTTCACAATAAAAATGGACACACACAATGAAAGGCTTTTCGGTTTCCCTTAAAGCTGTGGCAGATCTGGCATCCCTAGGCGAGGCCTCGGCGTTCCCACAGTGTCCCCTCCCCTTGCCCGCTTCATTCATTTATCTCAGGGGTCTAGAAGCTTTTTCTGTCAAGGGGCAGCAAATAAACATTTTAGGTTTTGCAAGACACTATAGTCTTGGTTGAATATTCTTCTTTTGGTGGTTTCCTTTTTTTAACCCTTCAAAAATGTACAAACCTCCCTTAGCTGACTATATAAAAACAGGCCACAGGCCCAACATGGCCCACAGGCCACAGTTTGCCCACAGGCTCTAATTTATACCATTATCCTTTCTTTTTACTTTTTTTTTTTCCATTAAATTGATTTGTGTTTGAGAGGTGGAGAATAAGCAATTACATTGTTTTGATATATACTATAAGCCCTTTCTCAGCTGCACTCAAGGTCAAGCACCTGAGTCTATCAAAACGGTTTTATGAAGAGCCAGGTACACAGTAAGTGCTCAATAAAGGAAAGCAGCCAATAGCAACTTGCAGGAACCAGTGAAACGTGAATGCCCTTCCAGTGTTACTTTCTTGTCACCCCAGCATGACACTGAATGTCCTAAAGGCTAGGCACACACGACGAACTTTTCTGTGTCCCCTCCCCCTCCCCCAGCTGTCAGGGGAGTACCAGAAGTGTGACTAAAGGAAGTCACGAGGGTTCCGAATTCTGTAGCAGCAGGCCATCCTTCACCTCATTCTCACAGGGGGTTTTTCTCTGGGGTTCCCACACCCTGGTATGCCCCCTAAGGCTGAAATTTAGCCCCTGTCAGAGCTGGTCCTGCTGTACATCTCTTTCCAGCCAAGGGGGTGGGGAGAGTCCAGAGAACCAGCCAGACTGACTCGTGCTGACCAAGGAAGAAAAGTGACAGTCATCTCCAGAAAGGCTGCTGAGGAACTGAGAATCTGTTTTGCTCTCTGCTCCGGCCACCCCATGATAGGCTGCCCCAAGAAGCTGCATCCCTTCAAGGAGAGGGCTGCCCATGTCCACGAACTCCAGAGGCTGAGCCAAAGCGTCCTCAAGCCCAGGAAGCCTGCACCTCTGCCCAGGGAAAAATGGCCTGGTTTTGGTAGCTGCCATTTAGCCAGTGCCATGGACACAGGCCAGGGTGACTTCAAGTGGCAAGAAGGAGTGGGGACAGGTCCCGTCCACTGCATGATGACTGGGACAGGGCCTTCTGCAGCTGTCATCACTCCTACATGGAGAGTGCAGACGTCAAGGGACAGGGCTGTACATCCTGCTACCTAAATCCAGCTCCCACTCCTGCCACCTGAGGCCCAGGGGTCTCTCTCCCACCTGCTGGGGGTATGAGACAGCTGGGCAGCCCTGCAGCTTAAGGGGCTCCCTCCCAGAAAAGCCAGCTCCTCACCACTCCACACCAGTAACATCACTGTTGATAATACCTTAGAAATATTGACTGCTTACTGCCAGACACCCTGTTCCACATCCCTACATTCCTGGGTCCCAAGTGGCAGTATTCCCATTGCAGATGAGGAAACCAAGGCCGTGTGCCGATGAGTGTTGCTACAGGCGAGGAAACTGGCTCGGGGGGTAAAATGGCTACTTTAAGCCACACCAGTCAGACTCAACATTCAGAACCCTCGCCAGCACCCAAGGATGCCTCTGGTCCACCTCCCCCATGTGAAGCACTGGGAGATTTGTGCGGGCGTCCTGGCCCACCCCCCTGCCCCTACCCAAACACAGATTCGAATCTCGGGGGTGGTCTGGAAGCATAAGTAACTCACAGGACTCCACCTCATGAGGAACAGGTGAGCAGAACTGACACCATCCTACCTGGCCAAAGCATTCAGGTCCCAGAAGGGTACAGGTAGGAAAATTCGGAGGCCAGGGAAGGAAGTTCATCGCAAAGAGAAGGCCTAAAGCTCCCAACAGCCTAGTTCACCCCCAAGTCCCCGCCCTCCCCCTACCACCTGCCCAGCTGTCACATCCCCACTCGTCCCCCCAGTGGCTGGACCATCTCTGACCTTAACCAGGGGACTGTTGGCCAGTAGTCCACACCCAGCAAGCCTGCTCTCAGCTCCAGGAGCAGTGTGCAGCCCACACCCCAGCCCTGGGACTTTGCACTCCCTGACACCCTTCAGAGCAGTCCGTCCTGTGAACTCACAGACCTGCTCAGGAACTGGTGCTGCCACGCCCTCAGCAGTAGCCTAGCCAACTTTGAGGCCATTGCCAGCCAGCCCCGTAAGGGAGCAGGTGCTACCTCCAAAGATATGTTAATTTATCGAGAAAATACACTGTGCCACATAGTCCTGTCATCATCCCCATTCTATCGACAAGGGAGCTAAGATACAAAGACACACGGCTACTGGCAGGGCACCAGTCTGGCCCACATAGTGGGCTAAAAAATATACATACATGACCATGCCCTAACACCCAGAACCTATGAAGATGACCCTATTTGGAAGGGTCTTTGCAGATGTAATTAAGGATCTTGTAATTAAAGATCATCCTGGATTTAGGGTGGGCTCTAAATCCAAAGATGACTATCCTTATAGATAAAGACACAAAGGGGAGAGGCTGTATGAAGACTGAAGCAGAGATTGGGGTTCTGTTGCTCCAAGCCAAGCAACACCTGGAACCGCAAGAGGCAAGAAAGGGTCCCCCGCGCAGAGCCTCCAGAGGGAGTGTGGCCTTGCCAACACCTTGATTTCAGACTTTTGGCCAGGAACTATGAGAGAACACATTCCTGTTGTTTGAAGTCACCAAGTTTGTTATGTCAGCTCTGGGAAACTAATACAAATAGGTTCGGCTGACTCCAGAAGCTCTGTTCCCAGGCCCACATCAATGTTACGTGAGCATCGAGGGGAAAAGAATCTTTCAGACTCCTGGGACTATACCATCCCAGACTAAGGATCTCAGTTTGAAAAATATGCACTTTCTCCTCTTTACAAACAATGTGGCAGTTATGAATTTGAAAAGAGAAGTGTTATCTTCATTTCTCAAAACAATTCAAGATTATCAACAAAACACAAAAGTAAAAAGCTCTCCTGGACAAAGATGTTAGGGGAAACTGGGTATGGGGCATACAGGAAACTCTCTGTACTATCTTCCTAATAATCCTATAAACCTCAAACTGCTTTAAAGTCAAAAGAAACTTATTTACAAAAGAAAAACTAAGTCTCTTGGAACGCTTTTGCGGATAAGCCCTGAGACCCTAGTTTGAAAAACTACCCTCCTTTATTCTGTTCCCCATTAATGCCTGCAGAATGAATGGCCATGCTTATGATCTGGGGGACCCTGCTGAGCTTAAGATGCAGCTTAAGTGTCTGTCCTGAGCTCTGATGCTCACCTGGGACACCCTTCTCCCCTCTCTTCATCTGGTCCAAAAGACCTAGCTCTGTCCCAGCAAAGAGGTGCGACACCTGGTAAACAGACTCAGCTCCTGTAGTTTGGGTTTTCCAAGTCAAGGCAAAGTTCAACCTTGTGTGAACCAAGAGCTCCACACACTTCTCTTCACACCCCATTACCAAAGTGTAAAAAAATTCACACAGGCCAATGGCTAATAAGGGACTCCTGAGTGGCTCCCCAGAGCATCGGGGCAAGAAACCCTCAGAGACAAAGCTGAATGAAACAGAATAGCAAAATGTGAAAGAGAATCAAGAATGGGAAAGAACAGATAAGAGAGTATCAAGAGAAAGAAAAAGGATGAACTACATACAAAGACTCGGGTCTTCGGCAAACACATCTGTGATTCTTTTTTTCCCAATGAAATGTCAGTTTTGAAACTAGCTTCTGAAAACACACCCGCTTCTCACATCCCCTAAAAGGAAGATCAGAGGACCGTGGCGCGGGAGGAAGCTGTTACCTTCTTGGAGCCCGGCAACGAGAAGGGGCCCTACCCATCCACGTTTTCACCAAGAGCACATCCAGGGGCTCGCACCACCCGCGCGTGGGCCCCTCTCCGCTGATATATAAGTTTCCGACTCTGGGAACCCGAACACCAAGCCCTCCAGGTGGATGGAAGCAGTCCTCCAAGTAGCACCAGACTGGGCACCACTTTCCAACTGTCCTTAGCAGACCAGGGGGTCCCCTGAGATGGCCAGAGGCTGCCCACACCCCTCCCGGCCCACCCCCCGCCAAGGCGGCCACACCCGCCCGCGAGATTCCCACCTCTCCCACCCCCCAGAACCCCTTCCTATCCATCTGACCCCGGCCATCCGAATTCACCTTCCATTCTCGGCCCCTCACTTCCTCCACCACCATCCAATCTCTGGGCCCTCCTCCCCGCTTTCCCGCTTCCCTCCATGCTCCGGACACCTGCCACCACGCACGCCCTCTTTTCTCCCTCTGCCCCTTGACACCGTTCTTCCACACCCCTCGCTCGAGGCCCCCCCAAACCCGGCTCGCTCGGCTCGGCCCCACGCACCACACACCAGGCACCCACGGCGTGGGGCCCCGTACCCTCGGGACGCCTGGCCCCGCACCCACCGCGGCCGCGTACCTCCCACGCCGGGCCCCCCGCCCGACCGGCCTCGTGCGCAGCCCCCGCGCGCCGCCCGGCCCTCGGCCAGGCTCCGGGACCCCGCACTCACGGCTGTAGAGGGCGATGCCCGCCGCGTCCGGTCCGGCGCGCACCTCGAGGCGCAGCGCCTGCTGCTCCGCGTGCCTCTGGATCTCGCCGTTCGCGTCGCCGATGGTGAGGAGGCGGGCGCCGGAGAACACGGACACGGCCGCGCAGGGCCCCGCGACGCCCGGGCCCGCAGTCCCCACGACCCCCCCGCCCGGCCCCGCCGCTGCCGCCGCCGCTGCCATCTTAGATCCGGCTCCAGGCCCCGCCGCCGCCGCCGCCGCCGCCGCCGCGCCCGGGCCCAGGCCGCCGCCGACGCCGCTGCTGCCGCCGCGCAGGCCGAGGCCGAGCCGGGCAGCGCCGCCTGCCGGCCACGCGCCGCCTCGCTGCCACCGCCGATGTCCCGGCCCCGTGGCGCAGCGCCGCCTGCCGGCGGCCCGGGGCGCAAAAAGGGAGCTGACCGGGAGACCGGGCCGACCCCGCCCCGCCCCGCCCCGCGTGAACGGTCGCCGCTTTGTGAGGTGGCTCCGCGGCCTAGGAGCGGCGCGGGCAGGAGCGTGCGTCAGGGGGCGGTGCCCGGCCATGCAGACACGCCCCTCGGCCCGAGCCCCGCCCCCAGCCCCGCGCGCCTGGAACCGCCGCGCTTTGGAAGGCGGTGCGCGGCCCGGGAACGGCGGGGCGAAAGCGCGCCGGGGGGCGGTGCTTGGCAGTGCGGACACGCCTCGGGTCCCGCCCCGCGCAAACGGCCGCGCTTTGGAAGGTGGCTCCCCTGCCCCGGGAACGGCGGGGGCGGGTCAGACGCCCGACAGCTCCGACACGCCCCTGAGACTGGGCTACGCCCCCTGGCCCTGCACCGCTTTGTGAGGCGGCACGCAGAGAGGCGGAGTCCAACTGGGTCGGGGCCCCGCCCGTATGCCGGTCCTGCTCCCTCCAACTGGGCCTCGCTTTGTAAGGCTTTAGGCTCCTGGGAAGACCAGGGGTGAGCGGCGGGGCCAGGGCCTGGGACACGCCCCCAGCCTGTGGCTTCCCACCCGGCTGGAAAAACAGTTCTAGTTTTGGGGGAGCCAAAGAAGCTTGCAGTACGTCCCATCTTCCCCAGCTCCCACCCTTCCCTGTACCTCCTCATTTACTAATTCTGCCCAGTGTCCCTCTGCCCCCAGAACCCATCATTCCATCTCCTGTACTCACCAATGCCGAGACTTAAGCAGAGACGCCACATGGCACTGTACCCTCCGAGCACTCCCATGGGCCTACCCACACACCATCCTGCCACCTGCAGTTGAGGGGTACTCCTCAAACCCACCAGGCATCCAGCGATTGGACCCCAGAAGTCCAGGGCTTGAAGGATTACATTCCACAGAGGCCTTGGGAACAGCTCAACATGTGCTATAATTAATAACTTGGGCATGATAGCAAGGCAGACACACAGAACATACCCCCAGGTACCCTGTGCTCCAAAAACCCAGTTGGGTCGGCCAAGTCAGGTGTGGCAAGGGAGGAGGAAACAGGGTGTGCAGAGAGCTCAGACATCTTGTGGCCCAGCTGGGGTCCAGAAGGGACGCTAACATCTCCTTCCCTGATGATCTGAGAAGTTGAGAATCCAAAGAGAGCCTTCCAGCTTTCTGTCCAGCCTCCGAACCAATGCCTGCAGCCCCTCTCCCACACCTGCTCCTCTGTGAGGAAGGTCCCAAGCCCAGGTGTCCCTTTGTCTCTGTTCAGTTCCCTGAGAAAGCAGCAGCTGGAAACTCCCAGAGTAGCTGAAAAGACCTTGGGATCCCACAGCCTGACCAGTTCACGTGAGAAGGCTGAATGGAGGGCAGAGCATTCAGACGGGTGTCGGGGCGAATCCTCAGCCTCACTGGCAGGCCCGGAAGGTGCTGAATTCAGGGGGCTCAGGCAAGGATGATGTGGAGGTAGGCCTCTTCCGGGGCTGGGAGTTGTCAGAGGTTGCAGTAGAGCCTGAACGAGCATCCAGGGTGGCTACATCTCCTTCTGAGGTCATTTTCTTTGTCCGTGGAAGAAAAATAGAACTGGGTGATTTGAGGTTTTAGGGTCTAGGGTTTCCCCACATTCTGAGCCTGAGACTCCCCAATCCATCAGGTCACCCCACATACACAAATCCCCATAGTTTCAGGGCACTGATCTGCCTTCTGACCTCTTGCCTTCCTCTCTTCTGAACTGGGGACCTGGGTTCAAATCCCAACTCTAGCACTTCCTCATGGCGTGACCTCAGTAGAGTGACTTAACACTTCTGTGCTCAGTTTCACCTTTAGCACAATGGGGAGCATGCTAGTAACCCCCTCCTGGGGTTGCTATGAAGCATAAAGATATTAAATGGTTAAAGCATCTGGCCTATTATAAGTGCTAAATGTTTAAGTGAACAAAGCTATTACTATTATCTCCTTCCCTCCCGTTCTGGGCTCCCTCAAAACTTTCCTCAAAGGTCTACATTGAAGGCTCCTGCCCCAAACGTCAGTCATAAAGAGATGAGCTTGCTAAAACTGAAGCCACTCCAGGTCTTGCTTTCCTCTAGCTGAGTGACCCTAGTAAGGCCCATAGACAGCTTCAGTCTTCTTGTTTGTTTAAAAAAAAAAAAAAAGCCACATCTCATAGGGTGTTACAAAGTAAGTATCAGACCCTCAGTAGAGTAACACAGTACAAGCTAGAGACCTGACAGCTGCTTCATTTTCATTTCAGCCAACAGCACAGCTTTCTAACACTTCAAAAAGAAACTAGAATTGAAGGCAAGGACTTGAACAGATGCTTGCACACCCATGTTCATAGCAGCATTATTCACATTATTCACAATAGCCAAAAGGTGGAAGCAACCCAAATGTCCATCTATGAGTGCCTGGATAAACAAAATGTGGAGTATACATACAATGGAATATTATTCTGCTTTTAAAAGGAAGGAAATTATGATGCATGTTACAACATGAATGAACCTTGAAGATATTGTGCTAAGTGAAGTAAACCAGACATAAAAGGATGAACGTTACATGGTGTCATTTCTATATAAAATGTCTGGAAAAGGCAGATCTACAGAGACAGAAAGTAGAATGGTGGCTGCCAGGGGCTAGGGGGAGGGAAGACCGAGGAGTTAGTATATAGTGGTACAGAGTTTCAATTTTCCAAGACAAAGCCTGGAGATAAATGGTGGTGATGGCTGCACAACAACTTGAATGTACTTGATGCCACACCTAAAAATGGTTACAATGGTACATTTTGTTATGTCTGTTTTACCACAATTAGAAAAAAAAATAAAACTAGAAAAGATCACTAGAATTTACTGTTAAGGAAAAGAGGCACCATGCACAGCAGTGTGGATAGCATGCTACCGTTTGTATTGAAAACGGTGAATGTACAGATTTGCTATTTTCACCTTTGCTTGCATTTTGCAAGAAGCTTCTAACAGTGGTTACCTTTGTGTGTGTAGAGAGGGAGACCAGTGGGTGGAAGAGGTTTAAATGATAGAAGAAAATACTACTATGTATATATAATTTGACATATGGATGTATTTCATGTTCAAAAATTTTTTAATTAAAAAAATACATATATATGTGTATTTTTATGTATATGTATTATGTATATATGTATTACCAAGACTAATATACTGAAAAATAAGTTGTTTTTCTGTTTCCCATTGCTTCATTTTAAATATCTTTTTAAAAAAGGAAAAATCACCAGGCTGGTGCCTTGAGCCCTGTGGCTTCTCACCAAAAGTTTTAGAACTTTAGAACGTGCCCTGCCTACTGGCTTTTTCTTAACAACACAGGTTTGCTTTCTGAGCAGAGACCTCAGAGGGTTGAACAGCCCAGTGCCAAGCTTCCTCCTTGCCACCATCTGTATACCAGTGACAGGAAACCAGTTTAAACTTCCCTGCTCTTCTCTCCGAAACTCCAGACTCATGTCTCCATCTTCTCTTGGGCTCTTCTCCTGTCGAATAGCCCGTCCCTTGTTCCCTCAAGCCTGCCCCTCTCCAGGACTCCTCCATGCCTCTTTCTTCTCTAATCCAAAATCAGTACGGTATTTCCTATCTGCTGAATCTACCTGACCTGCATCTGTTTGCTTCTTGCATCTCTGCTGCCAATACGCTGGACCAAACCATTTCACGTACTTGGACCAGTACAGTTTATTTGCACCCCCCAAGTCTGTCCTCCGCGCAGCCGCCAGAGGACGCCTGTGAGCACCTGACTAGGTTACGTCCCTCCTCTGCTCTGAACCCTCCATGGCTTCCACCTCACTTGGGTAAAAGTCAAAGTTCTAGCCAGGGGACCCCCTCGACTCTTCACTTGCTCCACCCCCGTTATGTGGGCCGTGCCAAGAACGTGTCTGGAGCCTGGATCAATATTCTGCAACTACCTCCTTCCTGCCTGTCTTCCTTCTCTGAGATGTTTTGGATCTCTTATCTAAGTGAGAAGTGGGCTTCTTGGTCACTCCTTGCCCATGTGGCATCGTCTGTCTCCCGCCATAGGATTAAGAAGCTCTGAGGGAGTGATTGCCTTGTCTTGTTCTTATCCAGACACCCAGGAAGGGTGTGTTGACCAATTTAATCCTTCCCCCCCACCACCTGCATTCCCCATCACGATGCCCCTTGCAGACCTACTCTGCCCCAGGTGCCCTGATGGCAGTCCTGAAGCATCCACTTGTCCAAATAGGACATCTGAGGCCACCTCAAGTGGAGATACCTGCACCCCTGACCTGTACCCCTCTCCGTGTAGAGAGGAATGGCTGAACATTTTTTTGATCCATGATGTCCATGGCTCAGATATCTCTAATTTAGTGAAAAGAAAAATAAAGTAATAAAGTACAAAGACCAAGACCACCCCAAGATGCAAGATGCAGAAGAGTCCTATAGATCTGGGATCCAATCCCAGCCCGGATATGTGTGCTCTGAGGGAGCAACACCCCCTGATAAGGGGTGTGTGTGCAGTGAGACCTTCCCCACTAAAAGAGAAACACATGACTGGGACATTTAAGCTAAAGTTCTGGAAAGTGAACACAAAAAGAGGCTTTTATTTATACCAAGAGAGGGATGGTGGTGATGGTTGCACAATGATTTAAATGTACTTAATTAATCGGATTGTCACATGGTTTCACGACCCCACAAAAGCTACCGGGTCACCCTGAGTCCCCTCTGTCACCATTCTGGGAAGTCGGCCTGACTAAATGCAAAGGCAGCGCTGAACCCGACAGCAAGCACCTCCAGGGTGTGGCCGGCCCATTGCCACATGAAGGCCTGGATGTGGCCACCTCCAATCCCCTAGGACCTCTCAGAGCCAACTTTCAGCTCACAAACAAATCTCTGCTCAGTGATTCTGGGGTTTTCCCAGACTCCCGAAGCTCAGAGACCCCCACCTCCCTAGGGTTAGGACAGTCAGCAGAAACCCGGGATTAAGAAATGAAATGACTTACGGTAGAGATGGTAAACAGCGAGTTATCGAATGACATATCTGAAAGAGAAAGAGAAAGGAAAACCAAGACTGGGACCAGTTTAAATTCCCTGCTCACTGCCCCCTTCCAAGCCCAGCGGCCCAATGTCAACCTTGATGCGGGTCCACCTCCCAGCATCTTCTTTGCTCCCTTCCAGCCCATTCTGCAGGGTGAACCATTTACAACAGAAAATTGCATCATGTTCCTCTTCCGCTCCTAGCCCTCCTTCAGCAGCTTCTCGCTGTCTTCCAGAAAATGGGTCCCTCATCTCAACTCCCGCTTTCTGGAACACCACCCTAAGCTCTCCCCAAAGCGCCTCCTGCATGTCTTACACATCACTTCTTTGGGGGAACCACCGCCTAGCTCCAGACAAGTCCAGATGTCCATCGGTTGCTTCCCCGCTGGAATGTAGGCTTGTGGACAGAGACCACCTCTGTCTTGGTCATCGACAGAGACCCCATATCTCGACACATAGTGGGTGCTCAACAAATACGTGGGAGAGTGAGGGAAATACAGAACAGACTTTCCTGTTTGGGGCCCTTCCTGAGCATCTCATATCACGGACTGGCTGCTCCTCGCCCCCTGGTGGAAGCCAGCAGAATGACACATTTGGACCACAAGTGAAGCTCCATTTAAGGACCCTGCCCTGCACTGTGAAAGCACCCTCATGCTCCAGTGGACAAGACAGACACAGTCCATTCCCCCTGGAGCTGACCGTCCAGCGGTGGAGGCAAATATTACATACACAACAGGCAACGATTACTCGACTGTGTTTCTACTGAAGGGTAGGAAGAATGACAGGGTGCCTGCCAGGGGCATGTAAGTAGAAAGTGCAGATCCTGTCTAGGGAGTCAGGGAAGGCTTCCCGGAGGAAGTGACTTTCAGACTGAGACTGGAAGAAAGAAGAGTACTCTAGGCAGAGGGCAGAGTGTGTGGAAGGCCTGAGGAGTGGGCAAGGAGAGAAGGTGAGAGATGAAACCTAGAGCTGGAGGGGAGCGAGGAAGGGAGAAGGGTGTGTTTTTGATCCTAAGAGAAATGATCGGCCCCGGAAGGGGTTCAGTAGTCAGCAGTGAGGCCCGATGGCATTCTGAGGGAGTGACCCCGCCGGAGGGTAGGAGAGAACAGGAGCGAGGAGGAGGCACAGACCTGTGGTGGTGAAGTCAATCTGGGCCCAGCACGATGCTCGCTCTCTGCAAAGGGGTTTGGAAAAGAGTGATGACTTGCTTATCTCAGGCAGGAGGCTTGTTCCAGGCTCCCAACTTGACCTTCACTCCCCATCCACCCTCGAAACCTCCCTAAATCTTCTCAGATGAAAATTCTCTTGTAGGAACCCCACAAGCCAGATGAAGTCAGGATTAGATCCCAGGGCTGCTGTGACCTCTCTGCCACTAGGCAGCAGGGTGTCCCTCTTCTCTCAGAGGGCAGAAACCGAGGCCACGCCCAGCTAGGACATCCTGGTGTCCAGGAACCAGGGCATCAGACTGGGCACTGCACAACCCCAGGGGATGCCACTCACCTCCCCCCACTGTAGATTCCTAGAGTGATTAGACAATTTCTGGCAGCCAGCAGTAAAAGGATGTGCAGGAGCCACAGCCATTTGCTCCCTGTGTGACTGAGTGCTGTGCCTGTCACCTCGTCTGTAAAATGGGGCAATTTACAGTGCCCACTTCCAGGGCTGCTACGAGCTTACAGGAGTTCCAGCTGCAGCATCTCCTAGGGCAGTGCCCCGCACACCTGTTCCTATTAAGCAGCCTGCCCTTCAGAGGGTGCTGTTTGGAGCGGCGCTCCCACCCAGCTAGGGAGGTGCCCTTCTGTTCCCAGAACCTGGCCAGCTCTTAGCATCCCAAACACTTATCAGGAACTCCTCCCCTGTAACTGAGTATTTCTTTTCCCCCAAACCACCTTCTGAGGGTCTCCAGGGATGGTCTCACCTTTTCTTCTGCAATTGTTTTACTTTAACTGGGGACAAAAAAAAAAAAAAAGCATTTGTTAGATTTTGGTCCTGTGTGCATCCTGTGTGAAAGCCAGGAAATCAAAAGCCCCCTCAGACATTTGCAACCCAGCTTTGCCTTTTCTCCCGAGAGCTACTGCAAATATTTATCTTCTCCAAGTACATGAGTAGTATGTGTTGGTAAAAACTTCATACAAGGTGCAAACACACACACAAAACAATTTTTTAATATTCATTTCAGTGGGTATCCAGGGCTGGAGGAGGAGGATGGGGAGTTAGTGTTTAATGGAGGCAGAGTTTCAGTTTGGGAAGATGACAGAGTCCTAGAGATGGATGGTGGTCATGGCTGCACGATAATGTGAATATGCTTAACGCCACTGAGCTGGACACTTAAAAAGGATTAAAAGGGTAAATTTTGTGTCATGTATATTTTACCACAATAATATATGTGTGTGTGTGTGTGTGTGTGTGTGTATGTGTGTGTGTGTATCACTTTCCTCTGCCTACCACCATTATCATACTTCTGGAAGGTTCTTCACTGCTAAGTTTTGGAGTAAAACCTCCCAACTCCATGCTCCTAAACAATAGGTGTGACTGGGAGCACGTTTACACGTTCCGGGGGGTGGCATGCCAAAGCCCATAGATCATGCTTTCTTTGCCTGCTGTTACCTTTCCTGATCAACATGGCAATGGCCATCATCCCAGCAATGAGGAAGACTCCAGACAGGCTCAATGATAATGCCAGGATCCAAGTGGGCACTAGAGGAAAATGGGAAAAGAGAGAGTGGACAGCTCATGGAGTTGTGACAGGAAGGAGGTGGGACAGCTACCATTCCTCCAGGTTATCTTGGGGGAGCCAGCCTACCTCCTATAACCCCTAACTATCTGGCTTGGATGCAGCTGGACCCTAGGGACCCAGCAAACTTTGTGTCTAGCCATTTAGCATATTTCCTCCCACTGGCCCTTGTGATTGGTTCAGGAATGGGCATGTGACCCAAGATGAGCGAATGAGAGCTAATTCTGGGACTTTGGATAAGCCCCTGGAAAGAGAGGTTTACTACCCTGGCCAGTATTACCAAATTGTTAGGATATACATCTGGAGCTGCTGGGCACAAGTTTGCCACCATGGCAGGCAACGCTTGCCTGAGAATAAGCCACAGAAGAAAGCAGAATTGAGAGGTGGCAAATAATTCCTGACACCTTTGGGCACCTGGATCCAGCCATGCCTGAAGTCAGTGCTGTGAACTGACTTCAGTTCAGTGAACCAACAATTCCTCTTTTGTTGTTAAAGCCAGTTCGAGTCAAGTTTTCAGTTACTTGTGGCCTGAAGAGTCCTGCTGGCTTCAGCCTGGCTACCAGGGGATCAAAGGATATCCACCCCCAGCCACACCAGGGACCCCAAGACCCACGCAGAGGTTAGCCATAGAAGCATAAAGCTCTAGCTAAGCCAGGAGGGAGAAGGAGAGACACACACTTGGTATTCTCACAGTGTTAGCCCTTGTTCATTCATTCATCTGGGGCAAGAAGAGGGTTGTCACCTCCCGCACTTGGAGACCACAGAACCAAGGTGAAAGAAGGGGCCTTTGATAGTGGAACTTGGGGCCAGGGAGGATACAGAGACTGTTCTGTCACCACAACATGTGAGCCTCTGCTGGCAACAAAATTCTCTTTGCAGCTAGGAAGTTTGGATTGCTCCACTTGGAGGCTCCACCTGGAGGCTCCTCCCTCCCTCCTGCTCCTTGATCCAGAGCCCACACCCACCCCCTGTCCTGGAAAGACCACCGAAAGACAGCAGGTCTCTTCCAACTCTGTCTCATTCCGAAAAAAAGCCAGAGTCCTTGCTGTAGCCACAAGGCCCTGCGTGATCCTTTTTGCCACCTTCTTGCCTTTGTCTCACCCCACTTTCCTCCTGCCTCCATGTTTTTCAAACATACCACGTGCACTCCAGCCTCAGGGCCTTTGCACAGCCTGCTCCTTCCTCCTTGAACCCTCCTGCCCCAGATACCCACATAGCTGGCTCCATTTCCTTCAGGAGTTTGCTCAAACATCACCTCCTCAGAGAGGTCTTCCCTGGCCACTCTCCATGTATTTAAGATGACACCCTTCACCAGACTGTATTTCAGCCTTGGCACATTACTTATGCTCCTGATGGCAGACTGAATATTCATTGGACTCCCCGTTTTTTTGTCTGTCCCATCCCCTCGGACCATCAGCTGTGAGGGCAGGGATATTGTCTGTTTCACTTACTGCTGAACCTGTACTGCTAAGGACAGTGTCTGGAGTGTAGCAGCTGCTCAAAAATGTTATGTGGTCAGGAGGGGAGGGGGCAGCAGAGCACGGGGGTTTAATGCCTGGACTCTGGAGGCTGATTGAATCTCAGATCTGTCGCCTGCTAGCTGTGTGACTTATGCAAGTCCTTTCATCTCTCCTGTCTTGATTTCCTTATCTGCAAAAGGAGGAGAATTGCTGTACCTGTTGCATGAGGTGACTGTGAGGATTAAATAAGGAAAGGTGAATAAGTCCTGACAGCTTGGAAGCCTGGCTCATCCTGTGACAGCTTCCAGAGTGAGGGCTGATGGGAGGGCCTTACCTGGGAAGGAGATGTACACGGGCTCACTGAGGTCCGACAACTGAGGTTGTCTGTGCTCGCCCAGCACGCTGTACTGGCAGTGGAATGTCCTCCCTGCCGCCTTCCAGCTGCTGCCACTCAATTCGAAGGTGACCCTGTGCTGGTCTGGAGGGGCCTGCATGAGCTGGACCACATGCTCCCCTTGGTACAATGTGAAATTGGCCCCTAGGAAGCCCCTGGGGGCCTTGCATTCAATGTAGACGGGGGCCTCTTGACTGCTGGGGTATGGGGGCACCAGTAGGATGGACGGTGCTTGGATCGCCATGGAGCCTGCAATGCAGAATAAGGGAGGTCGAGTGGGTGGGCAGTTAGAGCGGAGGTCGACGTGGCTGTATCCTTGAGTAGGTGGCTCACCCTCTCTGGGCCTTGGTTTTTATGTACTACTGGAGACTAGTCATCCCTACCCCATTGCAATGTTGAGGGAATCAAGTGTTTAGCACATGGTGAAGGGTCTCTGGATTTGAGTCATGTTATTATAATAGCAAGGTTGTTACACAGCTTGAAGAAAGCCTTCCAGGCAGAGGGGACAGCATGGACAAAAGCTGTGTGGGACATTCAAGGAGGCCAGGGTGGCTGGAGGGAATGAGAGAGGGGGAGAGCAGGAGAAGGGGAAGACAGAGGGGATTCCATCTCTCTTCCCGGGCTGCGGCGAGGAATATGAATGTCAGGGTTTGGTTTTGTGCAGGAGGGCCAGCTACCCGAGGCTCCTGAGCAGAGTGTCTAGCTCAGGTGAGGTTTACACAAGCCTTCCCCTTATCCCCCAGCAGATCTGCTTTCCTGGCCCTGGAGCGGGGAGCCGCAGAGGCCAAGCAGGCTGAGTCATGGGGTGTGGGCACTGCTGTCTCCAGTGAGGTGACATTTCTGATACCCATGATGTGGGAGTGATGAGGAGCCCCAAAGAGAAAGCCATTCTCTTGGGGCATTTCCAAGGCTCTGGGGCAAATCTGTGAGGGCTCAGCCTCCTCTAGTACCTGGAGAGGGCAACCCTGCACTGGTTTCTGTCCCAGAGCAGAAGCCAGGCCAGGTGGGTGGACGTGGGGGTGGGGGGTGGGTGAAGCAGTGCAGGGGTGGTGCAGGGGTGTCAGGCTCACCGGCTGCAAAGAGCAGGACAGTCCAGGGCATCACTCCTCCTGCGTTAGGCCAGGCAATCTGGCTGAGGCCAGCATGGCCCATGGCTCACAACCCCTCCTGTGAGGCCAGAGAAGGGAAAGGAGAAGCTGGGCCAATTTGAGTCAAGTGTTTCCTCACTGGCAGGAAGTTGCGTACAGATTCGGGTGCTGAAAGGGACTCTCTCTTCTCCCCACCCCTTCCATGGGCGCACATCAGACCCTGGCATCTCTCTGTGCCGTGGTTGGAGGGACAAACAGATAAGATGGTTGGGGGTGTTTAGTTTTTCTAACACTGAGAAGACTCCTGGGTATGAGGAAGGGTAAGGACTGTGGGCTGCTTGGGAAACTCATACCGCAGACACACACCGCAGCCTGACCAGTGCCAAAGTTGATACACATGTTGGGCACAGAGTGGTAGGGCATGGTAGTTAGGGCTTGACCTCTGTGACCTCAGGCAAGACATGGTCCTTCTTTGAAGCCTCATCTTGCTGCCCGTAGACTGGAGCTAAGAGGAGCAGACAGAAGATTCAAAGAACCCACGGTATGAGGTGCAATGCCTAGTGGGGTGGGAATACTCTCCAAGTGAAGCCACAAGGAAGAAAAGCCTCAGGAGCTTCACCAGGTAGGCAAAACACTAGCTCCAGAACTGAGGCAGTTTTATACATTGCAGGATAGATTGCCTCCCATTTACATCCCAGAAACTTCTACAGGTCTATCTGACCAGCAGGTTTCGTTTGTTCTCTGTTTCGGTTCAAATCAAGCAGGTCCACCTGGAGGTTCCCCTCACGAAAGATGTAAGCCTGTGGTCATCAAACACCAAAAAGGGTCATTAGACTTTTTCCTTTGGGCACGTGAAGTGCACTTCAACCTCAGGGCTTTTGCATGTGCCATTTCCCTTGCCTGGGACACAATTCTATCATTCTGATCAAATCTCACTTCTCCTTCAGGTATCTGCATAAATATTACTTCTGGGAAATCTTTCCAGATCCTTCTGGACTTAGAAGAATCCCCTTGCTTAATTCTTTCATAGTGCCTTGTAATTTTCTTTTATTACAATTAGCATGCTTGTTATTTCCAAGGAATTTGTCTATTTCATCTAAGTTATTGAACTGATTGGTATAGAGCTGTTCATAGTCCTTTGTCATCCTTTTAATGTCTGTAAAGTCCGTAGTGATGTCCCCTCTTTCATGTCTGATGATGGCAATTTGTTTTCTCTCTTTTTCTCCTTGATTAGTCTTGCTAAGGGTTAGTCAGTTTTATTAACCTTTTCCAAGTACTAACTTTTGACTTTGTTGTTTTTCTCTATTTTCTGTTTTCTATTTCTTTGTTTTTGGGTCTTATCTTTCTTTCTTCTATTTATCTTGTGTCTAAGTGTCTCTTCTTTTACTAGCTTCTTAAAAATTTATCTTCTAATATAAGCATTTATACCTATACATTTCCCTCTAAGCACTGCTTTATATCTCACACATTTTGACATATTGTGCTTCATTATTATTGTTAAAAATTTTATTTCCTTTGTGAATTTTTTCTATGATCCATAAGTTATTTAGAAAGGTGTTGCTTAATTTATAAATATTTGGGCCTTTTCGATAACTTACTGTTAGTGGTTTTTAATTTAACTCTTGTGGTCAGAGAATATACTCCATATAATTTCAAGCCTTTGAAATCTGATTTTTTAATGGCCCACCATATCCTGATTCATATTTTATGTGCAGTTGTTTGATATAATATTTTGTAAATCTCAATTAGATGAGGCCGAAGTGGTTCACAGAACATGCTTGAATTGATTGAATTCATTCAGTCATCTCCCTCCAGAAGCACAGAATGGGGTCCTTGCTGTCTCCTGTGATGCCCACCACAGTGCTTGGCACATGGTGAACCATAAATATCTCTTGATTGTCTGACCTGAAAGCCAAAAAACACTCATTCAGTCTATCTTTGTGGCTCTCTCCTATGTGTGTAAGAGAGAAAGTTGGGAGATTCCTTCCAGATAACTGACTCAAAAAGCCTGAGAAGGAGACAGAAGAAGGGCATTCTAGGTAGAGAGAAAAATATATAGGAAAGGCCCTGATGTATGTAAGGACTTCATCCTGGGAGCATTTAATATGGTATAAGAATCTGTAACCTGGAATTCTGAGTTCAGAAAAACAGCCACACAAGCCCGTATTGGTCAGCTGTCCCGCAGCTATTGCCCTGAGGAGTCACCAAGGAATGGTGACTATTGGGGATCTGGGAGCTGTTACCAGCCCAGACCTGAAGTTATTGGGGAGAGTGCTGGAGTCGCAGGCTTTGGTAGAGATACGCAGATCAACAAGGTGGGAGCCAGCAGATATATATCTAAACCTTCCTCTCCTTCAGGCCTTGGATCTCCTGCCAGGTTGAGCCAGTGTACAGAGATCAACCTCCAAGGGCCTGGAGTGGTGCAGGGAAGGATGGAGAACAACTCCGGTGGGGAGCATACAAAGACTGCCCAAGCACACTCTTGGAATCTTCTGATTATAATCTCAGGGGATCCCTGACCTCCAGAAGCCCGTTTGCAAACTCCCCCTTGTTGTAAGAACCCCAGGCTAAGATTCTAGGCCAACACTACAAAGGGAAGAGGGACCCTACATGATGTGGCCTGTGCTGACTGCTCCCATCCCTTTTCAAATTACTCCTCTCGCCCCCATTGCCCCTTTACCTCCTGTCCGCCCCTTGAAACTTCTCAGTGCCTTCTGACCTCAGGGCACTATTCTTTCTGTTCACCTCCTCCTGTCCCTTCTATTTCAAGTCTGAGTTCCAATGCCACCTCTTCAGGGAGGCCTTCCCTGATGCCACCCAGGCTAAATGAGCCACCCTACCTATAACCTGACATTTTACTTCTTAGTGCCTATGACTACCTGAAATCATCTTGGAGTGACACTAAGATGACAGCTCCACAAGGACATGGACAGGGTTTTTTTATTGACAGGGTCAAACTTTGGTAAATATTTGTTGAAAATGGGGGAGGAGGAAAAGTTTTAATTTTTGTTTAATCAAGAGAAATAAGAATCACCCATCAAGCCCCAGATGCCAGTGGAAATGGAGGAGTCAGTAGCTTCAAGGGCCCATTCCTCCAGAAACATTGACCAATGAAGCACAAACAGGATCAACTTTATCTGAACTCTGGAAAGGAGCCAAAGGTTTATGCCAACCAAGCAAAGGCTCAATGAGGAAAAAGGCAAGGTGAACATGGCAGGAAAGCTTTCTGGTGTTTCCCCTGCCCTTCCCTCATCTCCTTCCCCAGCATGGCAGATCTTGAAGACCTGTGTCTTCATAGCAGCCTGTGTCCCCAATATAGGGGTCTGGTCTCTGGTTCCTGAGAGAGCACAGCAGCCCTCAATCTGATGGTATTGTGTCTGCCTGTTCTGACATATCTCAGGGCTACCTGCAGGAATGACTCCAGATACTTGTCTGACTCAGAATGCACTCCTAGAAGACACTGTAAGGCAAAGGAAGACCCACAGCTGCCTGGGGCAAAAGATTACAACTGAGAACAATGATAGATATGCCAAGAGCCGTGAGGAAAAGCTGGAGTGAGAGCTGTTTTGGGTTATTAGAGCATTCGAAAGCACCTATATATACCAGGGAATTTAGAAAGCAACGTGCATGTCCAGGACAGAACAAATGCTCAGGAAGATAAGCTTTCACTTCTGGTTGATCTCTAGGTTCAGCGCAAACAGGAAGCAAAGGCTAAGGCAGAGTTGGAAACGCCCTGGCAAAGTGAAGGAACGCTTCATAGATCTGCAGAGTAGGAAAGGTTTTCCACTGTTTCTTTTTCTTCCTTTTCTCTCCACAATATATAGTTAACTCTTATAACAACCTGATTTTAAAATGAGCAAAAAACTTAACTAGACATTTCTCCAAAGAAGATACACAAACGGCCAAACAGGATGCTCAACATCACTAGGGAAATGCAAATGAAAAGCACAATGAGACATCACTTCACACCCATTAGAATGGCTATAATAAAATTAAAATAGAAAATAACCAGTGTTGTCTACGCCAATGCTACCCTGAACAAACCCAATTCCATCTGATCTTAGAAGCTAAGCAGGGCCAGGCCTGGTTAGTACTGGGATGGTAGACCACCTAGGAAGACCAGGTGCTGTCGGCATAAAAAAATAAAAGAATAAGGGATTGTAAGCTGACAAGATCTTTGCAATCTGTGAGGTCAATCAAGGGTTGCCTCGCCTAAAAAATAAAATTAAAAAGAACCAGTGTTGACAAGGATGTGGAGAAACTGGAACCCTCATACATGATTGGTGTGAACGTAAAATGGTGCAGCCATTGTGGAATAGTTTGGCAGTTCCTCAAAAAAGTTAAATGCAGAGTTACCAGACGACCCAAAAATTCCACTCTCAGGTATATGCCCCAAAGAATTGAAAGCAGATACTCAAACAACTATACATACACACATGTTAATAGCAGCATTATCTACAATAGCCAAAATGTAGAAACAGCCCAAATGTTCCTCAACAGATGACTAGATAAACAAATGGTGATATGTCCATATAATGGAATATCATTTGGCCAAGAAATTCAATACCGATATATGCTATGATGATGAACCTTCAAAACATTGTGCTAAGTGAGATTAGCCAGACAGGAATGGTCACATACTCCACTTATAAGAAACATCCAGAATCAGTAAATCCATAGAGGCAGATTGGCAGTTGCCAGAAGCTGGGGTGAGAGGGGGAATGAGGAATAACTGTTTAATGGATACAGGGTTTCCTCCTGGGCTGATGAGAATGTTTTGGAAGTAGGTAGCAGTGGTGAAAATGCACAACACTGTGAACATATTAAATGTCACTGAATTATTCACATTAAAATGGTTAACTTTATGTAATGTGAATTTTGCTTCGTTAAGAACACTTTAAAAAATCACCCATTCTCCACACTTACTTTGAAATGTCCAGAGTCAGAATGATAGAAAAACTTCGAGTGAAGCAAAATCCCAAACATGACTGTACATGAACTTTGACATTACAAAGTGGTGTTACTTCCTCAGGTTCTCCAAATACAGGAACGGAAAGATACCAGCTATATTTGAAAAGTAATTGTCACCATGTGCCAATCTCTCCCAGGCCTATCTTTAAAGACTTAAAGGTTCTATCTAAACATTTTTCGTGTTTAGACGGAATCGCCACACAGAGTTCATTTCTCCAATGACTTTTGTTTATCTGCTTCCCCGAGGGAGGTCGCTTTCAAATCCTCTAAGCCAGACTGAGGGAGAGACTAAATGGTTGGATGATAAATCTGGAATACAACAGCTATTTACTGAAGGCCTAAAATGTGCCAAGCACTGAACAAGCATTATCTCATTTAATCTTCACAACGGCCTGATGAGGTAAGGCCCAGCAGTGTGACTGCCTTAAGTAAAGGGTAGGGCATGGTTTGAACTAGGAAACCTGGCTCCTAGGCCCACCCTCTTCACCTTTCCTCTGCTGACTCTAAGCACCTGGGCTGTCGTTTTTCTTATCCTGGGCCACTGCAATCACTCTGCTTATCTGCTGGCCCCTGAGTTTGAGACCCTTGGGCTACCGGGTGGGGCCACGCCTCTCTACTGACCCTATGCAAGGAAAACCGAACCTTATGGGACAGGCCTCACTTCAGTCGATTCTCATCGTTCCCAACTTACAGATGAGGACACTGACAGAGTAATGGTTCTACGGCGCAAAGGGAACTAGGGCTCACAGCCCAGCGGCAACGCGATGACCCCGTTAATACGCAAAGGTCTCCGCCGCGCTCAATGTGAACCTTTCTATACGTTGGCCCTAAGGGTCTCGAGCAGGGCCACATCCCGCCTACAATTTTGGCCCGACTCCACCCAGACTGGATCACCAAACGGTCAACACGCGCGGCGTACTCTGGGAAAACCGCAGGCTGTGCTTTAGGACCCGGCCGCCTCCATCTTAGTTGTCTTAACGTTTGCCTGAGAAGGACGCGCCATCATGGTACTTATTTTTATCATTTTCCTTCACCAGCAATTGAGACTAGAATTGGAGGCCTTTCAGAAAGACGACCCTAAAAGGCTGAACTTTGTCGGGCACATCAGGGATTCATTAGGGCAACTCTCAGGGGTTCCTTCACTCCCGCCGGTTTCCGACAACGGGCAGAAGCGGCCGCCAATGAGCTCCGCCGAGCAACAGAGGTGGGCAGGGCTAGCCTTTAAAGGAGCCGCGACCCGTTAGCAGACCGGAGGGTGACCCGGATGATGGCGGCCAGCGCGGCCCTAGCCTGGGCACTGTGGCTACTACTGCCGTCAGTGGGGGTGGGAGGGGCAGGACCCCCACCGATCCAGGACGGCGAGTTCACGTTCCTGCTGCCTGCCGGGAGGAAGCAGTGTTTCTACCAGTCCGCGCCGGCCAACGCAAGCCTCGAGACCGAGTACCAGGTAGAGGGACCTGGGCCGCGTAGCGAGCGTAGGCAGGGGAGAGGGCGTGGCCAAGCCCCTACGGCGAGGCTCGCGTTAAAGATAGGGGGAGGAGCCCGTACGTAAAAGAGCGGGGGCGGAGCTCGGGAGAGGAGGTGGAGGGGGCGGGGACAGCGCATGGGAGCGGGAGGGGTGGGAGAAATGGAAGGCGGGGCTAGAGTCAGAAAGCTGGAGGGTGGAGCCATCGGGAAGAGGGAACTTTAGTGTCGGACCGTCGGGAGTGGGCGTGGCCAAAGGGTTGGGTCGGATTGAAGGCGATGGTGGGCGTGACCGGGATGCGCTAGGGGAAAGGGCGTGGCCACCACGAGGATTTCTCCAGGCTGGGGCTGGACCCAGTCGTCTCAATTGGGGCGTGGCCAATGAGGGGCGTGGCCAGGTAATCGTTGATCAAGGACTCTGATGGGGTACTGACCAGATGAACGCCGATGCCAAAGCTGTCGTACCAGTTGGGGTGGAGCTAAGGCTAGGGTCGCGACCCGAAGGACGGGTGGGGGCAAGACCAGGTTGCGGGTGTAAGCGTCAGTGCTCAGGTAGGCGCCTGGTGGTCTGTATGGGTTTGTGCGGGTGGTCCAGCCCTGGCATTCTTTGACGTGTCCTTGGTCTACCCCCTACTCCTCTATCCGCTCTTACCTGCCCCCAGGTGATTGGAGGTGCTGGGCTGGATGTAGATTTCACTCTGGAGAGCCCTCAGGGCGTGCTGCTGGTCAGTGAGTCTCGCAAGGCAGACGGGGTGCACACGTGAGTTAAGTCCCGCTGCTTGCTGGGGTTGGGTTTCAGCCCTACCCATCCCCAGCGGCCTCGGGTTACCTCCCTGTCTATTCTCAAAGTCAGGCTGGCCGGCCATTCAGGGTCATGTCTGTCTGTCCAGGGTGGAGCCCACGGAGGCTGGGGACTACAAGCTGTGCTTTGACAACTCCTTCAGCACGATTTCTGAGAAGCTGGTGTTCTTCGAACTCATCTTTGACAGCCTGCAGGATGATGAGGAGGTTGAAGGCTGGGCAGAGGCCGTGGAGCCTGAGGAGATGCTGGATGTCAAGATGGAGGACATCAAGGTGCGCCTAGGCTGAGCTGGGGCCACGCTTCTTAGATCTCTGGCATTGGACAGCAGTGTGCCCCTGCCCTCTCGCCTTGGCTGGGGTCCTCCTTGGCCTCACCTAGCCTCCCCTAGTAGCAGGTGCCCCCAACTTTATTAAACAGTAGCAGCTCAGTTCAAAATAGTACATTTCTAGTGTAAGCCGTTTTTAAGGGCTTAAATAACTGATGAAACCTCCATAACCACCCTATGAAGTAGGTAGTGTGCTCTAATTATCTCCCATTGTATCGAGGCACAGGATGGCTAAGTAACTGTCCTAAGGCCACACAGCTAGCAACTGGTAGGGTCAATATTCAAACCCAGGCAGTCTAGCTTCAGCACCTGTGCTGTTAACCACTAGTAACAGCTTTCTTTATACTTATTTAAGCATTCAGTTCTCACAGCAATTCTGAGGGCCTTGAGGCCCAGAGAGGTTAACTTGTTCATGGTCACACAGCCAACGAGTGGCAGAATGAGGATTTAGACTCAGGCACGCAGTCTGGTCAGAGTTTGGTTCTCAGCTCTCTCTCCCCCAGCAACATGGATTCTCACCCCATTTCCCCAGTTTTATCAGTGTCTGCTCCCTAAAGGACAGAGGCCTGACTTTGCCCCTCCCTGTGCATCACAGGAGTCTATTGAGACCATGAGGATCCGGCTGGAGCGCAGCATCCAGACACTGACACTGCTGCGAGCATTTGAGGCACGTGACCGCAACCTGCAGGAGGGAAACCTGGAGCGGGTCAATTTCTGGTCAGCTGTGAACGTGGCTGTGCTGCTGCTGGTGGCTGTGCTACAGGTCTGCACACTTAAGCGCTTCTTCCAGGACAAGCGCCCCGTGCCTACGTAGCCCTTGCCTCTGACAGAAGAACAGGGAAAAGGAGTGGCAGCAGGGCGCATGCATGTGAGACTTGGGGGTCCCTTCCCCAAATTAGTTTCCTGCAGGAGGGGAGGTTGTGCAGTCTGGGCCTGAGGTATGGCCCTTATACGTGTCTGCTCTTCCAGGCTGGGAACACTGGCTGGCTTGCAGGTCTGGGCCATCCAGAAGGGGTAGCTCAGTGGTTGTACCTACTTTCCTGGAAATTACGCATGGGGAGCACTGCAGCATTTGAATGCAACCCTGGGGTTTTCTGGCCCCGCCTCTGTCCCCTACTATAAATGTGCCTTAGCCTGAGCCTTTCAGCTGCACCAGCACTGCCTGGTGTGGGATGGGGCCCAGGAAGCAAACTTCCCCTCTCCTTCTCTACTGGCCCAGAAGCCAGGTCGTGGTGGGAGGGGCTTGCTCCTTAGGAGACCCTACGCCTTCCTTCCTCTCTTTGCTCCACCTGAGGCCTGTTGTTGCTGCTGGGGGCAGCCTGCTCATGCCAGGGGCTGGGAATGAGACGAGGCTGCAGTGTTCTTTCTAGGAGAGTCACTTTATTGACAGGAAAGGGCCTGGTTCCTCAGCCCAGCAGGGTCTGAGTGTGAGGTCTGGTAACAGAATTTCAGGAGAGGGGCCTGTAAGACCACCCGCCCTTCCCGATCTCTCTGCAGGGGCCCCAGACAGGGCTGCGGGGTGGCCCAGCCAAAGCCTGCACTGGAGCTTCACAGAACAAAGGGCAACCGGTCTGCCTGGGGACTGGAGCCAATAAATTATGGTCAGAAAATCACAGAGCCTGGTGATTGGGGCTCAGGGACACCAGCTGGGACAGACCTGCCCCCAAGGGGGCAGCCAGGCAGGCGGGAGGGGTCTCCCACGAAGCTCAGAAGAAGGGTCTGGCGGGAGCCGATGGAGGTGGTCGCCTGGGCATAAGAGAAAAATCAGAAAGCAAAGTTTAACTGCGTCCCCTGCTGGGCCAGAAGGCCTGGGGCTGAGAGGGGGCCTGTCCACTGCACAACTTGGGATAGAGGGCCAGGAGTCCCTCTCTCTTCAGTGATTCCAATGCCTGCCCTGGGGAGGGGGAGGTGGAAAGGGGCTGGGGGGGTGGGTGGTGTGTGTGTGTGTGTGGTGTCGGAGGAACATTTGCCCCAAACCTGAGGCAGGTGTTAGCTAAGGAGCAGCCTCTCCAGAGCATAGCATGGATTCCTCCAGAAGTGAAACCTCCCCACAAGAGCAGAGCCCCCATGAGTGAGGTGTGCGGGAGCATATGCTGGGAAGGGTGGGTTCCTCTTCAGAGGCCTCCTGGAAGAAGATAGCAGCCCACGTCTTCAGCCTGAACACCAACACAAAAGGCCCACAACAGCAGCCACCAGAAGCTTCTTCCCTTTATTTTAGTTTATTAATAGGATACAGAGTGCAGGCACTTACAGTGGTCAAACCGAGCGAGGAGCGAGCGAGATCTGCTCAGAGAGTGGCCACCGGGGGCCCACCCTCTGGGGGAGGCCTGGGTGGGAGCCGAGAGGCCCCCACAGCCTCCCCACCCACTCAGCCCTGAGCCCAAGCCACCCTGGAGACCCAGCAGGAGGAGGGGGCCTCGGGAGGAGAAAGACAGCGAGGCCAGCAGAGCTGAGGTTCCGGACCTGGCAAAGGCACCTCCGGCAGCCAAGGCTGGGCCGTGTGGTTAATACGGCCGAGGAAGGAATATGTACAACTCGGGCACGGCAGGCAGTGCTGGGCCCACTGGGCCTGGCTTGCCACTGCACGTTCCCGCTGCTGAGTATAGGACACACTCCTGCGCCCCAGCAAGGACTGGGCATAGGTGCCCTTGGTGCCCAGCTTCCAGAAGGCCTGGTCTACTTAGGCTTTCTAGTCCAGAGAAGCCCCTGGGTGAGTCCCCCCTGTCCCAAGCTGGGATCCCTTATTCAAGAATGATGCTCAGGGTGCAGTTCCCTCCTCTGCTACCTGAGGCCCCATCCCCCAAAGTGCAACACCCTGGTTACCCTGCCCCAGGGCTCCAGGGCCCCTTCATTCAGTGCTGTGTCCAGCTGGGGATGGGGGCCAGGCCAGCCCCTGACTAGGCCAGGGTTAGGAAAGCCAGGGAGACTGGTCGTGGCACAGGAATGGGAGGGTCAGGGGTGTGGAGGGGCCCAGACCACTGAAGCTTCTGCACCGAGGGTGCACAAGGACCCCCGAGAACATGCCCCCCCGTAGCCTAGTCGAGCAGGGATGGCTCGGCTGGGCGGATAATGGTAGGCCGGCTGGGCGCAGCCGGGGGTCTTCTGCTGCAAAGAGAATAAAGACAGGGAGGGAGAGATGGTAGTGAGGCCAGAAGCAGGGCAACAGTGAGGACCCAGGCCCCACCACCCCGCCCCAGGGCGCGTGCTCTCTGCTAGATGCTCCCAAGGCTGCCAGGAAGGAGTTTCCCAAGCCCAGGCATTGGTACCCCAATGGTGTTATTTGTTCCGTGACCCTGGGCAAGTCCCCCACCCTCCCTGGACCTCAGGTTCCTCATGGGAGAATTGGGGAGAGCCTGGCCTGCAGGGTTGAGAGAGGCAGGGCAGAACTGTGTCATAATAGACATGTGGTGTCTTCAGTAAGGAAGCAAAAGCCAAAAACCAGAAGAGTCCCCGTGTGAGAGGTTCTAAGCTGCGTGGTAAGCCCAGCTGTTCAGGTGGAGGACAGGCCTAGAGCCCGAGTCACCCAACTCTACTACTCCATGACTTTGGGCAAGTGACTTGGCCTCTCTGGACCTCAGTTTCCCCACCAGTCAAAGGGAGATGCTGGTGACTCAGCTCCCTGCAGGGTGCAGGCCGGTGGCTCTAGATGGCAGGCGGGGCGTAAGGCCAGATTCTTAATTCTGGGCACCCCAGGGGGACAGGGTGAACTGGCCAACAGATGGGATCTGAGGCGGGGCCGAGAAGGGGTCATTATTGGCAAACACGCTCTGGGGTCCGGGCCGGGATGGGATGGGGGGCGCTGAGAAGGAGGCTGCTGCCCCCACCGGCACGGGCATCAAGGGAGGCCCAGGGGTGGGGCCCCTTACTGCTGGGGGCCGGCCTGGCGGATGCACACTGGACATGGGTCGGCGCTGCGGAGTGGGGCTGTGAAAGAAGGAGAGGGTGTGAGTTGGAGACGGCAGGCAGGAGCACTGGCCATGCCAGTGTGGCCACAGAAGCCTGAGATGGGGTGGCACCAGCTACCACCCAGGGAGATGGGGTTGAGCACCTAGTCCTGGGCAAAGCCAGGGCAATGCACCGGGATCCTCTACCCATCCTCCAGACCGGCTTGGAGATGGCTGTCCTCCCACTCAAAACCTGTCCTTGGCCACCAAGGGCTCCTGCTTCCCTCTGACCTCACTCCCACAGGCATTGCCCTCTCACTGGCCCCTCTCGGACCTCCTCACCTCTGTGCCCCCTCCAATCAATCCACCCTCCAGTCGAAGATCCTACTGGAGCCCAGCCTTGCCTTCCAAATCAAGTCCAAATGCCTCCGGAGACCACAAGTCCCTGCCCCAGGTGTCCCACAGACTCTCCACTGGGCCCGAGCACCCACTGCTCCCTAGGCTGGATGCTGTGTTCTCTCCCTGAGTAAGTCCATGGCCCCCTGCAGCCTCAGTGGGGCTGACAACTTCTGTGAGACATCCCTGACCTACCCTCACTCCTCCCACCAAGTGCCCACCCTTCCGCTGGCTAGGAGTCCCTGCCTGATTCTCTGAATTGTTCACGCCATGGTTTCACTTCTGTCCAACAGCTCTGGAGCAGTCAGCGGGGAGGGGATGGGCTGGTTATGCCCTCTGTTTGCCCCTCCAGATCTTCCCCCACCTGCCATCATTCTAGGCTGTGCTCTGTGCCCCAGGAGGCCAACTCCCATGGCTGGCGTCGCCCAGGCCCTCCTGCCCTCTCTGGCTTCCATTTGGGCTGAAGCAATAGAAGACACCAGGAGACAGGCAGGACTTTAACTCTTCTCTCTCCCAGTCCCTTTGCTCCCACTGTGACGAGCCCTGAGTGCTGTGCCTTCTGGGTTGGGCCCCTTCACCCTGCCCACCCAGGCTGTACCCTGATAGACACACGGGGGGAGCTGGGAGCCTGTAGGCAGCAGCCTCTGCAACACGTGGGTGACCAGGCCTCTCGGACCTGTGGCTGCTGGTGTTCTGGAGCCAGGTGTCATCAACAGGTGGGGGCACGGGCGTGGACACGGTGCTGGTGCTGATGTCCCCAATGATGTTGAGTGCCTCCTTAAGTGCATGGTACATGCGCAGCATGTCATCACGACGCTGGGCCTGGTCGGCTGACTCCTCCATGAGGCTGCTCTGGTCCGCTGATGAGTACAGGTAGGCCAGCAGCTCGTGGTGGATGAAGGCCTTCGTCTGGGGGTAAGGGTCGGAGAAGTCAGAGCTTCCCATCACACCGACCGTGAACTCAGCTGACCATTACGACTGGCTGGAAAAGCATCCACCACACTAGACAGGGTTTTCTTTGTCTTTATCGTAGAACACATAAGATGTTTAAAGGGCAGATGAGCTTTCCACCCAGCTGTCTTCCAAATCCCTCAGGGACACTTTTAACTGTTCTTCCAACCCATTTCAGGAGGTGCTTATTAAACTCATTCCTAGAATCTGATCTCTTTTATTGCTATCTTTTCCACTATTATATTATCTTCCAACTTGCTTTTGTTCAAAAACTACAGCAGGTCCTCCAATAACACTGTTTAGCTCAATGTCATTTAGTTCAATGTTGTTTAGTTATATCATTGATACAATGTCGTAGCAACCTCTTATTTATTTATATCAATTATCCTATGGTATTTGTTTATTTAAGAATAGTTGGTATACAATATTACATTAGTTATATTAGTTTTAGGTGTATATCAGTTAGCCTATGGTAAATTGGTTTTGTTATACCTCATTTTGCTTAAAGTTGCAGAACCTACTGATGACATTAAGTGAGGACTTACTGTACTAGTTTCTATTCATTAATTTTATACTTTGTTCCTGAATCCTCCTACAGGATACAGTAGCTTTTCAGTTACTGTTCTTGGAATTTCTAGGTACATGTGTTCATGTGTACAGGAGCTTCAACAAACAGGAACAATTTTTCCCATTCTTTTTCAATGTTCACACCTCAAAATCATTTTTCTTGTGCAACTGCACTGGCTAGTAACTCTACAAGAAAGTTAAATGAAAGTGGAAATAACCAACTTGCTCCTTATTTTAGAGGCGATGCTTCCGGAGTATTCCCATTAAGGTCAAGAGTGGCTTGAGACTGAAATACATAGATTTAGTGGATATGTGATACTTCGTAACAGAAGACTCCTATAAACTGTCTATATTAGAAATTTTCTCAAACTTTCAACATCTGAAAAGATGACCACGTTTGATTTTTTTTAACTTGCAAACTATGTAAATGCATCAGCTATTCAAACACTTAAACTCTGAAAACCTGGTAAAAGGAAAAATATAACCTAAAGGTACAAAAAGGTGCCGCAGAAACTCCTTCGTCCACTCTGGCCTCCTTAGCCCCCGAGTTCCCCTATTAGGAAACAACTGCTCTCACCGGGTTCTTGTACAAACTTCCAGAGGTTTCTATGCATATATAATATATATGTATTTCTCCTCCCTTTTTACACAAACGGAACCTTACACACAAAAAGCCTTCCCGTATATTCTGTTATTATACTCCAGATATTTTGCACTTAATAATGAAAATTATTATAAATGTGGAGATAGTCCTCATTCTTTTTTCTGGCAATAGAATGAATGTTTATTAAATGGAGTCTATTAAATGGAGATTTCCCATCTGTGATCACTACAAAACAATACCAAAAAGAATAACAATGTATATGTGCTCAACTGGCACATAGGCAAAAGTCTGTGGAAGAAATTCCTTCAACGAGAACTACAGGATTAAAATTTCAGAGCTGGATAACCATTTATATCATAAATCTCACATGCACGTGAAGAATATACCAGGGCACCCAAGAAACTGAACACTGGTCACCACTGAGGAGGAGACTGTGAAGAATGCAGCCAAAGGGAAGGGACTTTGGATTTTCATTTTAGATTGTTGTAGAGTCTTTATAGTCACAAATCCAACCTGGTCTGTAGAGCTTCCTGCAGAGCTGAAGGCCTGAAGTACGAACCCCTGAACCCTCCCTGCAGCTGGAGTGGGAGACATCAGTATAGCTGCATTTTACCAAAGAGAAGCCTGAAGCCCTGAGAGGCTTGCGAGTCCTGGGGCAGGCAGCTAATGCCCAGGGGTAGAGGTGGGCTGCCAACACCGGGCCATAGCTGGGGGTGGGCTCAGTCTGCCTTTGAATCTCGCCTCCCACTCTTCTGACATCTCTGGGCCTCTGTTTTCCTGTCTATAAAATGGGGATGATAGCAGTCCCTCTCTCTCCTAGAGTTATTGTAAGACTAATGAAATTAATTTAGAGAAAGCATACCTGTGTGTGTTAGCTTCAATTACCTGATAAATGGGAGTGTGAGCCCTGTGTGGCCTGCACCTTCCAATTTCCCAAGAAAGGCTGGGAATCCTGATTTTGGTATTTAAAAGGTGGTGACTCACTCTAGTTGTTGATTTTATACAGTGCTCAGGCCAAATCTGGCTGGGGCCACCCCTGGCCCCTCCCCATGACTGGTGGCCCTGGAGGGCCAGGCACTCACGTTATTGATCATGAGGTGCATGATGGTCTTTGGCATGAGGTCACGGATGGACTTGTTGATGATGGCCACATAGGAGTCTACCAGGTTGCGAATGGTCTCCACCTGGCGCTCCAGCTGTGGATCCATGGAGAAGGTATTCTCTTGTGCTCCGTCCTCGTTTTCTGCCTGCAAGGGTTGGGAAGGGAGGCAGTGAGGGGTGACTTCAGCCTAAAGTGGGCGTGGGAAAGACCCCCTTGTCTGGGAATTGCTTGCCCTGGACCACCCACAACCGACCCTCCAGGGCTGACCCCTGATGGCCACATCGGAACCATGTGGCCCTGCCTGCCCCTGGCCTGAGCTGCCCAGATGGGGTGACCATGGCCCAAAGTGGACTAGAGCCTCTCACTTGGAAAGTGGAACATGTTAATTTGGGGGCCAAGTGTAGCCATGTTCACTCTGCCTCATGAACAGAAGGAAGGACAAAGCAGACAAGATCCCAGTTCCTATGCGTCCCTGTCTGGGCCTTGATGACAACTGCCCCCACCTTTGTTTTGTTTGCTCAAGGGTATGGGCTACGTGCCTTCAGAGAGTTGTAGCAAATATAGCCTGGAAATGACCCATCCTATGAGACCCCAGCCCCCTTCCTCTCCCAGACAGTGTGAACTCAGCCGAAGGTACGCCGGCCAGGAAGGGCAGGGCGGCTCCTCACCTGGTCCTTCTCGGGGTAGACACCAGCTCGGAGGAATGAGGCCTTCCAGCTGTCCACATCCTCCTGTGAGTCACAGGCCAGTTCGATCTGCCGCAAGTCTTTGTAGACATTCCTTCAGTGGAGGGAGGGAGAGGCATGTGCTTGACCCTGACTGTGGGCCTGGTTTGGGTATAGTGAGCTCTGGGTCTCTCTAAGTGACTGGGACTTGACCCAGACTCTCATGAGGCACCAGGACAGTAGCGGTACCTGTACCCTATCCTGTCCTATAGGGCAGGCATGGCTGAGATGGCCAAGCTGCCCTAAAGCCCTTTCATGAGATTTGGATGTGGGGTTAGGCATGGCTCTGTGAGAGCTGTGGCCAACTGGTAGTCAGGGAGTGGCTGCCCTGAGAGACTTCTGGAAGGAGTCGTGAAGGGAGGGGCATGCCTTCGATGCTCTTCCTCCTCTTCCCTGCTGCCTGGAACATCATCAGAATGGCTGGAGTTTGGACAGCCATCCTCGACAAAAAGGAAGAAGGCTGAAGAATCAGGAGGGCCTGGGCCCACAGAGCTGCCCCACCTTCCCCAGCTGGTAAAGTCTGAACTTAACTTATATATAAACCCACAACTTCTATCCCATTTCCGCTATTATTCTTCTGGGTTTTCTGAACTCCTAAGTGATATACCAGGTAACGTCTTCACGCCCCCTACACAGGGGTCACAGGGCCAGGGAGGTGGGACAGCTGTCTGGTGTCACACAGCCAGGAAGAGCTTCCCGATAGGCCTGAACCCCCTAAGGCTTCTTGGGCAGGGGAGAGGGTGATGAGCCTAAAAGAGCTGTAAAGGTTTTTGGAGCCAGCTGATGGCCAAAGCAGGTCTCAGAGCTTTAGGCCAGTCCAGAACAAAGCAGGACAGAACTTTCCTTACACAAAACAGGAGGCTCAGCTGAAACTGGTGGCGCAGACGGGGACGCCAGTGAACACCCGAGTTGGGTCCATCCCTCCTCTGCTTAGAACCCTCCATGGCTCCCGCATCATTTCATCCCATTCCCTGCCCAGAGAGGTTTTCCGCGACCACCCATCAGAAGCACCCACGGCATTTTTGTTTCTTGCCTGACTCCCTTTCTGGAATGTGAAACTCCAAGGCAGGGCTGTACAAGCACTCCAAGGCAGTGCTCAGTGGATGCTGCTGAATGACTGAAGGAGGCCACCAGTCTCCACCCTGGGACCCTATGGGCCCTCACCTCTGTTCCGTGTTGAAGATGGCGAAGACGTGCTTGTTAGACATGAAGCCCTTTTCCACGTCGCGGATTTTGAGGTTGTCCAGGGGCAGCATGTACTTCTTCTCTTTCTCCTGAAGGAGGAAGGGAAGGGGTCACCTGAGCTGTTTAACTGAGGACCTGAGGATATCCCAGGCTGGACTCCATCATGAGGATCACCACCAACACGTGATGCTTCCCATATCGGTCATTTTAGATTAACTCATCTGCCACTGCCACTCCCTTGCTAACCCTGCCACAGCCATGCCAGACCCCTTGATGCTTCCTAAACACCCTAGGCAAGCTCCCTGCTCCTTGGGGCCTTTGCACATCTGAGACCGCTGCCTGGAACGCTCATCCCCCCAACGCCTTTGTGGCTCCTTACTTGCCTTCTTCAGGTCTTTGTGCAGAGGCGACCCTCCTGGCAACGCCTGCCCTGACCACACACCCATTTCTCCCCTCGGTGCTAAGCCTCATAACATACTTTGCTTATATACCTAGCTTGCCATCTGTCACTTGGACTGAACTCATCAGTTCCTGAAAGGCAGGGTCTCCTGTCTATTTTTGTCCCTGCTGACACACAATGGATGCTCAAAACTGACCAACTCTGAATCCAATTCTCCCCTGACCAACTCTGAATCCAATTCTCCCCTCCTGGCTGAGGGAATGAAAGCGTTAACTCGGCTACAGCCTTATGACAAGCCTAAGGCACAGAGCAGGACAGGCAGGAGGGCAGGAGTGGAGTTGGAAAGCAAGGTCCCACCAAACCGATGCTGGAGCCCCAAAGCCACATAAGTGTCACTCGCTTCCTAAGGGCAGCCTGTTCAGGAAGTACCAAGCGAGGGCCAGGCATAGCAGTCCTGATGGCTTCTGGGGAAGCAGCTCGGGGAAGACACATCCCTTGGCCAAAGGCATGGGCCTGGCAAGTCACATTCCAAAGTCCAATGTCCACCCCCTTGTTGTCGGCTAAGCACCTACTGTGTGCCCAGCACAGAGCTGGTGCGTCACTGTCAGTCTTCATAGTAGACACAACTTGAGATCTGCCCCCTCACTCAGCAGTCCACTTCTTTTCACGTATCTTGACCCTATCTGCAGGAAGGCCCCAGAGAGAAGCCCAACATGGCTGCTGCTTCCAAATTCAAGGTGATGGAGGGAAGGAGGCTGGGTGCTCCCTGGCTGGTGGGGCCTGGCTTGGAGTAGGCAGGGAGGCAGGAGCGAGTGGCAGGCGTGGTGCGTGAACTCAGTCCTTTAGCACTGGGAGCTCAGCGAGCTCTGCCCCTCCCCGACCACGTGCCCTTGGGCAAGTCACTTCCCCTCTGCCTCAGCATCTGTCAAAGGTGCACAAGAGTCTTGCTCTCCTGGTTTGAGGTTAGGATTGACACAATGTGTGAAAGTACTGAGCACACACCAACCCCTAAGCTGGCGCATACAAGGCACCAGGGATTTTCTTTTGTCTGTGTGCCTCTTACTCTCATGGCCCCAGGGCCAGCCTACCAGGCTTGGGCAGGGAAAAAGCAGGACAGAGTGCTCCTCTGGGCTGAGCCATGGTGAGGCAGGAAGAGGAGCCTGGTGGCCTGAGATGGAAGCACCACCCCCTCAGGCTGAAGACCTGGGAGGTGGGTAGCGAAGAAATGGTGTCCCAGACAAGGCCTGGCGTCCTCCAACCTCTCAGGGAAGTTTTGGGGGCTTTAGAAGGGGCCAGGGTGGGAGTTCCCTGACTGGAAGTCTGTAGAAGGCCCTTCACTGCCCCACCCTGCCATGTCATGAGGCAGGAAGCTTCCAGTCAGCTGGCCAGGCCAAGTAACTGAGTCACAGTCCTTTCGGACCCTGAGCAAGACGCTACATCTGGAACTGTTTACAGTGTGATTCCGCCCAGAGCACAGCGGCTCCCTTCCTGAGGCTGCCAGCGTGCACACACACACGCACGCGCGCACACACAGGCATGCGTGTGCCCGCCCCCACCCAGACCCCCAAGGAGACCGTCTCCTGCGTGCAGAGGCCATGGAACCAAACCCTCCCTCCCGCCCACCCCCTCCTTAGGATTTCCTGAAAACCCACAACTTTCTCCAGATGCAAGCCGGCCCAGCCTTGCCACGTCAGAAGAGCCAAAGCGGATTGTCACAGGCGGAGCAGTGGCTTCCTTGCCTGCTCGGAGGTGCTGAGGCGTGGTGGCCCTGCTGCTGCCTGGGGGGCCCGGGGGATGAACAGCCGGCCCCGCCAGCCCAGTGTTCAGACTACCTGTTCAGGGGGCTCTGAATGTGTACAGTAGTCTGCACATTGGTTAGGCTGGGCTCGGGCCAGCAGCACATCAGGACTGGGCCCCCCCCAAACTTGCTGCCACCCCCACAACGAGGCAGACCCAGAGGTGAGTATAATCACCCACCACCCTGTTTCCCACTGGGATAGAGACTTAAACAAGATTTTGGAATCCAGAAGGGCCTGGGTGGGAGAACAGGCACCAGGGGAAGGCAGAGGGAGCCCCGACGCTGGCCGTGAGGTTGGGGGCCCTCACTGAACCGCCCCACTACTACCCCATGCTGTAACCACCTCCTCGTATTTATTTTTCAAATAAAGAAATACGGGTAGGCGTCTTGCCCCTCTCTGAGGCTGTTCTAAGCCATGGGGGTAGCCGTCACGTGTGACTCTGAGGGTCTCAAGGGTGGCGGGGGAACAGCAGGGTTTTGCTCCTGCTCTTCAGATCCGAGCCTGCTTTGTGTCTGGGGCACACACAGGGCTCCTTTCACGGGCCTGCTGGTTCTCATTACTGCCAGGGGGCGCTCCACTCTCCTGCCAACATCTCCCCTGCCTCTGGTTTAAGGCCCCAAGGGAGAGTCTGAGGCTCCTGCTTTCAACCCCCAGATGAGGAGAAAATGAAGGGCCGGCCCCTTCTTAAGTTAAAGAAGAGAAACTGGACTCACAATTGCTCCATGTAGCAAAACAGGTTGGGGTTTCGGCCCTAAAGCCCCTCTATAGCTCTCTAAGGCTGGTGCCAGGCCCTAGGGACCCCCAAGCCGAAAAGTGGAGAGACCTGCCCTGAGCTTGCCTGACAGTTGACGAACCACAGAGCAGACTGGGTTTCAGACTGTGGGGGCGGAGGAGGAAAAATGTGAAAGCGTCACCCTACCCCTCATCCGGCCATTTTGAGGAGCTGCTCTGACCACATGGGTTCTTTGTAGAATGCCTGGTCTCGCCCCCTTCCACATCCCAACACCATGGTGCTGTGGGGGCCTGGACAACCCCCACCCTGGTTCAGAAACAGCCACCCAGACACAGTCCCTCTCTTTTGGAGGACTTGGATTTCCTGAACATTCCAGGGGTAAGTCTCTGGCCTCACGAGGAGTGAGATGACCTAATCTCCAAGCACTTTCCTTTAGAGGAACCATATCTGGGCTGTGCGCAGTGGTCCAGGCCAGGAAGCTCATGCCCTGTACCTACTCATAGGGACCCTTCTCTGCTCTGTGACATGGGGCAAGTCACTGTTCGAGCCTGTTTCCTCACTGACAAAATGTAAGAACTTTCTGAGGAAGGGGAGGAGGGTGCCTTCCACGTGTAGCCTCAGCCAGTGAGCCCGGAACAGGGCGTGGGCTTCATAAACAAAAGGGCCACCAAGGGGCCCCAACAGAGCTCTACCTGCCTTCTCTCTGAGCCTCGGTGGAAGCACACACGGTTGAGCCTGGCGTGGCTGGCCCAGGATGGGGTCAGCCTCCAGCAAGGCCTCTGGAGTGAGCTACTTCTGCAGGGGTTCCTCCCAAACCCCTATGGGGAGGAGAGCTGGGGCTCTAGGGGCAACCAGAAAAGCCTGACTTCTCCAGGGTCACCTGGGCTGGGTTGGTGGCTATGCTACCCCAGGTGAACAGGAAACACAGTGACCATGTGACTAGATTCTGGTCAGGGACATGTCAGCGGAGCGATGTGTGCACCCTCCTTATCAGGCCCTTTATTTTCCTTCTTGGGGCCGCTAAAGGCCATAGGGTGATGGGCACGGGGGCAGCCATCTTGGGCCATGAAGGGGAGCCAACAGAGACGACAAAGCCTGGACCCTGGACAGCCTCACAGCACAGGGCCACCAAGCTCACCAGGGACGGGAGAAACATGCTTGTTTTTTAAGTACCTTCATTTTGAGCCTCTGTCACAGACACCTAATACCAACATGGAGAGCCTGTGAGCCTCTCCCAAGGCAACCAAGGAAAATGACAGAAATACAGTGCCCCTTGCTAATAACTCTTGGCCTATGATGGCACAGGATTCAAAGAAGTGGCTTCACTCCCAGGCCACTCTGCCAGTTACGCTATTCCATTAAGAGAACTAAGTAAAGACATGGGCCACTCAGAATGGGAGAATGGGCCAAAGCGGAGGCAGAGGAGGGACCTGGATGGCAGTGCCAGCAGTGCTGCCCAGAGAGGCTGCCCACTGGGCTGGGGGTGCACACACAGCCCCCCACCGGAGGTTCACGGAGACCACCATGAAGCAGCATGCGATATTGCTCCCTGTGGTCACTGTTCCTGGTGCTGTCCAATGAGGCCTCCCTGTGCCCTTCTGATAAGGACAAGCACCGGTAGAACGTCCTAAAGACAGACACTACGGCTAAGCACCTCACAGTAGGCAGGGGCCACTTTACCCGATTCACAAACTGAGGCCCAGAATGGCTAAGGGCCTGGCTGGGCTTATGTAGGCTGCTGACCACAGAGAACCCCAGCACCCCAGCTGTGAGTGTAAGACCCTGACCTCAGGCTGTGTCCCCTCTGAAAGGCAGCTCTCCCTTGCTGTGTCTTTGGAGGTTGGGGTTCGTTTCCAGCCTGCTAGTGGCTCCCTCCACCATCTCCCTTTCCTCTATCAGGCTGGACCCCACAGGGGGCCGTGAGGGATATGATATGCAATGCCTGCCACACCCTCCAGCCCTGGCTGTTCCCATCGTATTGGTGAGCTCTGAGCACAGTGGTGCTTGGGAAACCTTTCTCAAATGAACAGTGAGCAAGTAAGTGCACAAGTAAACCAGTGAGTGAATGAGTGAGGAACCACCCAGACTACCCATTCTCACCCTACAGCCCGTCCCCTCCAGCTACTCACCTCGTCGTCCTTGTACCAGGACAGAGACTCAGCCGTCAGCACAAACCAGTACTCCTTGGAGCCACCCTTCATCAGGCTGATGTTGTTGATGGTCAGCCAGCCCCTGCGGATCACCTGGGGGATAGGGTGCAGCTCAGTGGGGGATCCACCACCCAGCCCGGCCCACCCCCAGCACAGCAGCCAGCGCCCTCACCCCCAGCAAGGCAGGAAGTCAGGGGACAAAGGCAGAGACACCTCCAGCCGGAAGACAGACAACCCAACTCTGCCTCGCCCCAAGCACTTCCCGCTGGAAACCAGCGCTCGCTTGGGTGGACAGTCGTACATGCAATAAAGTGGCTTTTTCTCTCTCCTATCAGGAGCCAATCAGCAGAGGCTCAACTCGCAGCCACAATTCTGCTCTGCCTACTCTTGTCAGTTCATCCGTCCAGCTGGCTGGGGTGGGTGCTCGGTGGGCACAGGGACCTGCTCTGACAAGCCCCACCCCAGGGCTCCCTTCCCCACAGGCTCTTTTGTTGAGTCTGAGGATACAGGAACACCTCCACCCAGAGGGCTGGGAACATAGGTTTGAGCCTGGGGGACCTGCAGGGGATATGCCCCACCTTGGCCTCAAGCCCTATGGTCCAGCTTTTCTCTGCCTGATGGGGTCGTTGCCTGGGAGACCCCCTAGATGGGGCTTATCTGGCCATAGCTGTCATCTGAATGAGAAGCAGAACCCAGGCCTGCATGGGGAACTCACCTGACAGTTAAACATAGGCAGCCTGGGAACCATGCTCCCATGTTCCCTGGGCCATGGAGGCCTTGTGTAGGCCGGAGCCCCTACCACTCTGGACTGGGAACCCCGGGCAGCAGGAAGCGGATGGAGGCATAGATAGGGCCGCCTCAGGCTGAGGCAGTGACAGACTAGGCCAAGCTGCAGCGGGTAGGCTGTGTGTGGCTACAGACAGCTAGGATGGGCTGGTGTTGTGACCCCAGATTGGGGGGTGGGGCAAAAGCACCCTAGGTGAGGCTGCAGGCATGCCTCTAGGGCCCGCATGCCTTCCTAGTGGGTAGGTCTCAGGAGGGGCTTCATCTTGCCTACCCTGACCTGCCCCCAGGCCTGCCATATCTAAATAGGGCTGGGCGTGGACCCTGAGCCTCAGAGGCCACAAAGGTAGAGGTGGCCACAGAGTGTTCCGGAGACCCCAGGGAGCACACAGAAGTCCCTGCCCAGGCTGGGGATGAGATGCCACCTAGAAGCTCCTGTTAAGGCCAAGGGCATAGACTTCTCCCTCCCTGGGATGACAAGACAGCCCTTGGGAGTCTTGTGGCGTCAGGGAGCAGGCAGTGATCTCTGGCACCTGCCCACCTATGGGCTGCCTGGCAGGCAAGGGGGCAGAGGCCATCAGGTCCAACGTGGTCACGGAATCCTCCCTGGCACCAGGGTGAACAACTCACCCCAGTTTGCCCTGGAAGCCCCAGTTTAGCACTGAAAGTCTTGAGTCTTGAGAACACCCTCAGTCTCAGGTTGATCATGCTGTGGGGTAAGGCTGATCTCTAGATGCAGGCCCAAGGCCAGCCTGAATAGGACCCAGGAAGGAGCCCCTGCATCTGGCCACCACATCCAGCTCCAAAGCTCTGCTCATGCCTGCTCCTCTGGCCCCCAGGGACAGGGTGGGGCCTGCCTGGCTTAGATCAGGCCCACAGAGTAGGTGCTTTTAACCTTCAGTTCAGTCACTGGTTGACAGCCAGGGGAGGGAGAAAGGAGGTGTGGAGAGAAAGGTTTCCAATGCTCCCCGAAAAATCCTCCCATGGCAAGTCCTCTGCATCCCTGGGCCCAGCCTGGTTCCCAGGGGGCAGATGTGCCCTGACCACCCCTCAGTGGTCTGGCTTGCCTGCCTCCACCCTTGGTTAATAGTGGTCAGAGCTGGTAGGCGGGGCCCTGGCTGTGCTACAGGGCATGTGGCCACAGGGTGGGAGGCTGCTAGTCAGACTTAGAGAGCCCCGAGGTCTCTTCTTTCTCAAGCCACACAGAAAGCTACCGTCCTGGGAGCCCAACTGGGGTCAGAGACAAAATCCCACCCTGGAGAGGTACGAGCTGTGGGTGGCAGACACAGATGCTGAGTCTAGAGGAAAAGAAGTGATCGGTTGGGCCTCCTCATCTGAAAGCCAGATTTGTGCCCAAGGGGACTGGGCTTAGAATGAGGCGGATGGGAGACAGGAGCGAGGTGGGTCGCGGAGACAGAAGAGGCGTGCAGGGCTCCCATGCTCCAGGGTGCTCAGCAACAAATATGCAGGCACGCCCAGATGGGAGGAAGGGCCAAAGGGACAGCATGGGAAGCAGGCGAGAAGCAACACAGCTGGGGCCCATCAGCAGGGTGGGCCAGCCTCCTCCCAGGGGAGGGTCCCATGGGATGGCAACCATGGCTGGGAGACCCAGGGACCAGCCATACTTTGTGGCCAGGGGTGTGGGAACCAGCAGGAAAAGAAAGACTAAGCCTCCTCGGAGAAGCGGGCCCCTGGGTTGTTTAGAGGCAGGAAATCATTCAAGTTCAAAGGGGAATGGGGGTGACACATTGGAAAATGGGACCTTGGGCCAAGGAGAATCCATTCTGCCACCACTGCTCCCCGACCCCCCACCTTGCCCAGCTTTGGCCCTTTCTGTATCTTCTGAGAAAATTCTAGGCCCTGAGCACAAGTGAGGCTCTGGCACAGGATCAGCTCAGCTACTGGAAAGATCCTGGAGTTGCCAGAAGATCCCGGCCAGAGGGCAGCAGTGGGTCTGGCCCAGCTGCCTCAGTGGCTGGTGGTGGGTGAGCGTCCCAGAGAAGAAGGCCTCTGTGAGGGCTGGAGGCCCAGGCCGTGCTCTCGGAGGTGGAGAGCCAGGGCTGAAGCCAGCCAGCTGCCTGGAGGTGGGCACCTTGAAAAGAGCTCAACTTTCAGATGTGTGCAGTACCTGCTCCCCACTGGGCCGGGCCGCACACAGAAAGGAGGCGTAACCTACAACAGGGATGGCAAATACCACTCATGTGGGGGCCACAGCAATCAACATGTAGGAACTGCCTGGAGTCCTGTGGTGAGGATTCTAGGCGCAGTGGGAAAGGACACTAGGATCTACTAGTGATGTCAGTCACAGGCAAAGGATAAGGAATGGGGACAAGTGGAACAGAAGAGCCTAATCCACCTTTGTATCTGCCACGGAGGCAGGATAGTGGCAGCATCCAGGAGAGTTCCCTCATCAATTAGTCATGTCTACCAGGAAACTGTGTCACACGCAAAGCTATTAGGTGGGACAAAAAAAAAAATCTCTGGTCAATCTAGTCACATCTGCTATAGAATGGGGAGTGGTGGCATGCTTAGGAAAAGATGGCAGGGTTGATTAGTGATGTCTGCCGTGGGCAAGTGACAGGGGAGAGGCACAAGAGAAAGAGTGCTGGATCAATTAGTAATGTCTGCCATGAGCAGAGGATGGGGCAATTTCTTCATGGTGATGTCTGCACTGGAGATAGAGTGGTGGCAACTTCCAGAAGGGCTTGAGCAAATCCTCCCTGGCCAGGGATGTGAGGGGAAGGAGGTGTGGGATGTTAGCCGAGTATTTGCCATCCCTGACCTACAGGGAACCAGGTCAACATGTCAGGAATGGGCCGGACGGGTGAGCCTTCAACCAGGGCAGCAATCAGGTTAGTTAGTGTCTGTGTGAGTCGGCTTATGCCCGGGGCCACACGACCTCAGGCACTGGCCGTGGCAGGGGGTTTTTAGGTTAGTTTGACTTTTAGTTGTTTTGTTACTTGAGGGGTAAGGGAGTGTTAAGGGTGGTGGGGTCACCACCACTACTAGGTTCTCTAATATCGCTGCCACGCCAAGTGGGTACTTACCAAGATCTCTCCCTTTGAAAATACAAAGTTAGGGTTGTGGGTAAATCGAAGAAGAGCAGGTGCAGAAAAAGAGACATAAGGGACATGAGGGGACAGAGAAAAAGCAGGGAAAGCACAAAAATGGGAGGAAAGAAGAGCAGAGGGGAAAAAAACAGCAAAAGAAAAAAAATTACATGCTATTAATTATATTCATGGTGTTAATATTTAATTCATTATCATTTCCCAAAACAAAAAAGCAACATACATATTACCTATGGCAAGCGCAAAAAAATAAAATAAAAAAAAGATCATGCAGTGGTTACACCCTTCTTTTCCAGAGGGTTCTATAATCGTGCAAGATAAAAAGCAGAGTCCCCACCCCAGCCCGATGTGGAGAAGTACGGGACACTGGCATAAATTTTTGCAAAGATGATGGTTTTCTTAAAAAAAAAAAAAAAAAAAGTACCTAATACTGGCAAACATAAAGCTGTTCCTATTTCACAGGCCTCTGGCTGGGCACAACATCAAGGCAGAAAACCCTGTGTGTAGCTTAGGGTTTCTCTAGGTGTGGGGTCAAAGCACCCCCAGCCTCCCCAAACTGCTTGTCACAGTGCAACCTCCCACAGGCTCCAAATTCTAGGCGCAGTGGGCAAGGATGCTAAGATCAACCAGTGATGTCTGCCACAGGCAAAGGACAAGGAACTTTTGGGGCTGGGAATCCAATGTGGCTGCAGACACCATGGTTATTGGGCTGCCTAGAGGGTCAAGTTCATGGCCTTGGATGTTCGGACAGGGCCTTCCAGATGCACAAAATCAGCCCCTTTGGCCCTGTCAGAGTTTTGGCTCTCAGAATCTGGTGGGGCATGCCATATGCCAGGCACCATTGCCAGGCTTAGTGGTCCCTTAGTGCCCTCCTACCTCCGCCCCCGCCCCCAAAGGTAGAGCTGCAGGCCCTGGAGGGGTGGCTACCTGGTTGGGAATGGCTCTCTTCTTGTTCAGCTGTGAGCTCCTCTGCTGGGCACTGAAACCAAAGCACAAAGAAGCTCAGGCAGGTGAGATGCCACGAGGGGCAAGGAGCAAGAGGCCCTCACGGCCCAGATGGGGTTCTCCCCTATGTGAAGGGCCAGTGACCAGTTAAGAACAGTCAGAGACAAGCCCCCCTGCACATAAAGAGCTGCCCAAGGGGAAGAGCTTAGGCTCATGGAATGAGAAAACGTATGGAGTTAAACAGAGGCTTCTAGGCCCTAATCTTGGCCACTCCAAAATTTAGCCTCCAAGAGTGGGCAAGGGGAGCTGGAGTCCCAGGTGTCTGGAAGGTACCCATAGCAGCTTCAGAGTAACCTGAGCACCAGACTGTTTAGGGGTCAAAAATCTGAGGCTTCCGCTTGTTCTCAATTCCTACCCCTGACCCCTGCACCAAGTTTTAAGTGGCTCTAACCATGGGGTTGTCAGACCCGGGCGATCAGACTGGGACGGCTACTTGCCAATAAAACACCACTCATCTTGGATGGCTCCTGACCCAAACCAGAGGACAGTCAAGGTTAACAGGGTATGTTTCTGCAAGGTCCCTTATTTGTCTATAGCCCCAGATCTCTTTTCTTCTTCTTCTATCCTGTCTCCTGGCCGGTTTGTGCCAGGAAATGATGAGTGCAGAGAAGCCACATATCTCATATGTGGACACCTACTTAGCTCCTTTGTTCATCCCAATATATTTCCTCCCGGAACAATCATATTGCTATCTGCAAACAATTGCTGTCTCCTGTTACTCAGGCGTCATATTTTCTTATTGTATTGCTTTAGCTGGAACTTTCCCAACAATACGAAAAGGCAAATCATCTTGTTTCATTCCTTTACTGACTGCCTCTGGGGTTTTACCTTAAAGTTCAAGTTGGCTGTTGAATAGTGTGTGCACCCAAGAGCGTGAAGGATATAGCCTCTGTTCCTTGATCAGTAAAGTTGAAACATTAAGAACGGAGGCAGAATTTTATCCAACGATTTCTCTAACAATGAGTTTATTTGATAAGTTTATTACAGGGCTTTTTTCTCTGGGCCCTGTTTTTAGTGTTTAGAGGGCAGTGGGAAAGCAGCCCAGAACATCTAAGCAAAGGAAGAAATTTGATCAATAGTACCTAAAGGAGATAGGACCAAGCTAAGCCACACATGGTGATTGATGGCTGAGTGCTAGAGAGGTCCCAGATGTGCTATATCCTAAGGGCCTTTCAGCCACCCCACCCCCTCCCTGCGGTCCACTTGTTTGCACCTAATCAGAGATTTCCCATTGCCTTGGGGGTGGGAGGAGTCCTAAGTCCTCCCCTAAGTCTGCAAGGCCCTCCTGGTGATGGGGCCTGACCACTCACCTCCCCCTCGTGTGGTCTATGTTCCCATTCCTCAGCCTTCCTTCCTGTCTATAACGCTTTCTGCGGTCCCTACCTGTCATCTGGCTGTCACGACATCCTTGGGAAGGTCTCTCCAGGACTCGTCTCTCACTCCCCTTTCCCAAAACCCCTGTGTACCCTCTTTTCCAACTCTCACCTTCCCGTGACAATTTGTTCAATGACAATGTGTCCCCAGTGTGTAGGCTCTGAAGGGGCAGGACCCAAGTCTGGCTTGTTCACTGTCCTAGTCCAAAGGCTCTGAGACAGCACTCCATGGCTGTTCGTGTGGCCATGGATATCCTACTCAGGCCCGGGCCCCTGACTTATACCTGGGCTGGGCGGAGCCTGGCACCCTGGGCCCCGCCCCCAGCCATTCACACACCAGGAAAAAGGCACACAGCAGGCAATACCCACCAGGTCACCAGCTGCTCAGTATAGTAACAGCTGGGGGAGGTGGGAAGGCCCAGGAATCCAGAGGAAAGAGTGGAGTGGTCAAAGGAAAAACAGGAGAAATTGTGAGAAGGAACTGTGGATGAAGTGTGAAAAGCAGAGACATCAAGGTGAGGAAAACAGTAGCAAACTGAAGAGGGAGGACCAGCCTTTTCAGCCCACACACACCTGGAGCTGGAGGACAGGAGCAGGAGGGGCTGCTCCCCAGGCTCTGAGAACCCCGCCTGAGGGACGGCCCATGGCCAGGGTCCCCCCCAGTCTCCCCCCAGCAGGGACAGCCCAGCTGGGCCCAAAGCTTCTGACCATGCCCTCACTCATTCATTCATTCATTCATTCCACTCACCTACCCTGTACCCAGCACAGAACAGCTGGCTTAATAAATGGTGTTGAGTGTACTGATAAATGTTCTATCTGGGTTAACTACTTGGCCCAACGGAGAGACCCCTGACAGAAAGACCCTCTTGCCCCAGCCTGCTAGCCCGACTGGGCTCTAGCAGACCCCTCCTCAAAGAAGCCTCCTCGCACCACCAAGGCCATGCCAGAAGGCCATGCCTCTGGACTCCCACAGGCCCTACACAGCCCCGCCCTGGCACTGACCAGACTGCATCCTAAATGCCCAGGTATATGTATGTCCCCAGCATGAGACCTTCATTCAAGGGTGGGGATTTGGGTCTGTGCTTGCTTACTGCTATCACAGGGTCTGGCACACAGAAGGCACATCTAAATGACATAAGGAAGTTGGCTACCAATGGTCTGGTATTCTATTGGGCTCAGGCAAGAAAATCTTTGTGAGCCACCAGAATAATCCATGTGGCACCCAAGCTTCCTGAGGGGGGCCCAGAGGCTGACGGAATCGGTGGGTGATGCCTGAGACCACTGGCAGTTATGTCTATATCCTGCTGAAATCAGAGCTCCCTGCTTTGGCCCCGTATCCAGGTTCCATGGAAGGTTCTGATTTCAAATCTACAGCATATAGATGGAAACCATGGAGATCCTGGGCAGCCCTGACCCTGAGACGCTCCGTGGAAGGGCCAAGTATGTATGGGGAGTCTGGGAAAGCTGCACCGGAGTCTGAAAGGTTCTGAGAAGTCCTGCAGGAAAGGAAGCACTGGGTGCTGGCTAGCTTTGCTTTGTCCTAATGAGTAACTCCAGGACTGCATTTTCTTCCTTAAACTAACCACTGGGTGCCCCATAGGAGGTGCACTGGGGACAATGGGGATGGGGCCGCTACGAACCCAGACAAGCTTCCAGGTGCTCTCACCCTAGGACCCCTGACAGAGAGACTCTCGTGCCCCGGCCCACTGAGGGGAATCCCAACTTGACTGAGAAAGAACACCGCTGCCACCCCGCCAGCCGCTATCCTGGAGAGTACATACTTGGCAAATCCAATGAAGTCCTCATGGTTCGTGTTGATGTAGGATTGCTCGATGTCGATGAGAAGAAGAATCTGGAGGAAAGTGGGGTCACTGTGAGTACAGACGGTCCCCGACTTATAATGGTTCAATTTATGACTTTTCAACTTTACGATAGAGTGAAAGCAATACACATTTGGTAGAAACTGTACTTCGAATTTTGAATTTTGATCTTTTCTAGTGATATGTGGTATGATACTCTCTCGTGATGCTGGGCAGCAGCCGCCAGCTACAGCTCCCAGTGAGCCACGTGAACAGGAGGGTCAACAACCGATACTCTGCAGTGTGTATTCTTTGTGTTAAATGATTCTGCCCAATTGTAGGCTAATGTCAGTGTTTTGAGCACGTTTACAGTAGGCTAGACTAAGCTATGATGTTCAGCAGGTTAGGTGTATTAAATGCATTTTCAACTTATGATATTTTCAACTTGCGATACGTTTACTGGGACGTAACCCTTTCTAAGTTGAGGAACACTAGTATACTGCTGAACGTGGCAGGGAGGGGCAGTGGCCAGAGCAATTATCACACTAGCCATCAGGGGCGCCAGAAGCATGCTGCTTCCCAGGCAGAAAGACGGGGGCCACACACAGATTCCCCCACTCCTAATACAGTCCCCAGGGTACATCTGCAGGGGGAAGGGGACCCAGGTGCTTTCAGGTGTCAAGGCCTCACAATTAAGGAAGATTAGGCCAACAGAGCAGAGTGAGACAGCCCAGCGTGGTGTCACCGGCATAGCCTCTGGGACTGACTGTAGACTCAGTTTGGCCACTGCCTGGCTGTGTGGAGGTGGGGACAAGAGGCCCACTGCCAAGGGTTAAAAAAGTCACAGGATGTAGTCTTTAGCTAGCAGGTAGCATTTTATAAGTGTCACATTTAAACAGCAAATACAATGTGGCCAGGTAAGAATATTAAAATGAAACACACACACATATACGTAGGCACAGGAGTCAGCCAGGATGTCATCTCGGATAAGGGACAGGCCCTTAAAACAGTACCCTGTCACCTCATTGTATCTCTGAACGCTTACTAGGTTGGACCCTGTGGAATTGCTGGAAAATACTGGGGTGCTCCATCCAGGGAATCCACTGTTGCTGGTCTTATAAAGCCTGAATCCTGTCACCCTAGAGCCCGTGGTTCGAGCCTGGCAGTGTTGACAGTGGGGGAAATCAGGCATTACGGTGTGTGTGGAGGAGACAGCAGCATCCTTGCCAAAAAATGACAACAATGAACTGGACTCTCTCAAGCTTCTGACAGAGCTTCCAGGCCACAGACGCTGCGAGGCAGCAGGGCACAGGTTGGCTGGAGAAATCCTCCGAAGGGCAAATGAGCCAGTTCCTTGTCCATCAATGTCAAGGGGGTAGGAACCATTCTAAACAAGATGATATCACAACAACATACAGCACATCAGCTTGTTTCAGTTCTGGTTTGAACAAACAGCTGCCGAGAGACCACGGCAGACAACTAGCGGAGAGTGACTCAGACCAGGTGTTGGGTCATGCCCAGGTCCTGAGTGCATTCAGCAGGAGACGTATGAGACTCACACCATTGCTACTTGGAGGAGTCACACTCTCTACCTTTGTGTGTGCTTAGATGGTCTTCACAAGAAAATTAAAACCAAAAAAGCACCCTAATGTCCTCTGGCAGGCAGGCAAATAGATAAACGGGCTGTGGGCCACATATTCAACCATTAAAAGCAACAAACTTCAGATACACCACAAACAACAGGGATGAATCCTGAATACATCATGCTGAGAGAAAGAAGTCAGAATCAAAAAGCTACGTACCGTAGGAGATCATTCATAGAACATTCTGGAAAAGGCAAAATGATAGGGACAAGGAGCAGCCAAGTGGTTGCCAGGGCCTGGAGGTCAGGGAGGGATTGACGAAAAGAGGCAAAGGATGGGAATTTTGGGGGGTGACAGAACCATTCTATATCTTGATTGACGTGGGGGTTACTGTATACATTTGTCAAAACTCAAAAGACTATACACTCAAGATTTATTGTAAGTAAATTATACCTGAAAATTAAAACGAAAAGTCAATACCTGGTCCTTGGTTCTCCCCTCCCGTTCCCGGATGTAAGTGGTGACGATTCGCTCTGTCTCCTCTCTCAACCGGGGGTAGGAGCTAAGCTAGGGGGGAAGCAGAGTGGCAGCGTTGGCTGGGTCCTCACGGCCTGGGAAGCAACGCGAACCACACCGAAAACACGAGGGAAGGTGGTGACGTGGGGTGGGCCCACCGAGTCCCCACCTCACTCCTGTCTCATAGCTGCTCCAGCTGGGAGACAAGGGGACAGTGGGGGGACAGTGGGCCAGAGAGAGTGACAGGGTGCCCACACACAAGCAGAGATGCTTTTTGAGAGTGTGATTTGGAGGTGGAAAGTGGCAGAGAAAGAGAGCGACAGTCATCCCCCTCCCGCCCAGCGCTGGGCCAGAGCAGGGACACCGAGTGCAATTAAAGGTGCCAGGTCACCGGGGCGAGTGCCCTCGCCCTGCGCATGAGCACACAGCGCTTGCTGTAGGACAGTGGGCCGGCATCTGGGCTATCTACCTCGGCGGGACCCCGTGCAGAAAACCATTCTCTACCATCTCATCTTCGGAACCACTCCTCTAACACCCCCAGAGCCTCAGCCTTTGCAGCGGTAACCAAACACATACATGGGGAGCCCACCCTCCACGGTTTGCGCAAAGTCCATAAGTTGGGGAAAATTGAGCGGACAGTCAAAATCACTCATGGAAAACCTAGTAAATGTCCCATGACATAAGAACACGCAGTCCTGCACACTGCAGTGTTTCACCGTTCTGGTGATAGTTCGGGAACCCCCTTCTCTGAGGGTCCCAGGGATGGGCACGGACTCTCATCCCCGCTGCTTAGTAAACGCATTTGGCAACATCAAAGGCCTCTCAGCACCTTCAGTAGCCCAAGCTGCAAAGGTGGAACACATGTGCAATGCAACGTCCCCCATTTTATCTGCCGATGCAAAGCTGAGACATCGCTAGGTGACAACTGGCCCTAGGTGGGGGGTTCCTGCCGAGGTGGACTCTCCCAGATACATGGTTAAGACTAACAACAGAGGGAGAAGATGGGGGACAAATGTGTAGGTGATAACAACAAAACCTTCTGTTACCTTCTCAGCACACTTTTTAATGACTGTGGCCAGTTCTGAGACCACGAGATCAACACACTTCAAACTCGGCTCTTTGAGTTTTACAATCTGTTTTTTCACAATGGCTTCAAAGGCCATGTCGGGGGTGAAGAGCCCCGTCCTGGGTCATGCAGAGGGTGGGACCAAGTAGAAAGACACCCAGGGATAGTGCAGGCCACACACCCGGGACGGGAGACAGAGAGAGAGAGAAACGAGAGTCAGCTGGTTAGTGACATGCATGGAGGAGCCTGTGCCTGCATTTGCCCCAGAAGCTGCTTCAGATCAAAGAGGCATCCTGGGTCTGAGGGCTGGGCTTGGTCTGGGGTGTAATTATTGAAGTGCTTTGTCAGTGTCATCGCATAGATGGATAAGGGTGTATGAATGCCTTAAATTTCCATATCTGTGACAACAGCCTCCAGGCTGATAATCTCCAACCCATCTAGGTTTCTTTCCCCTCCCTTTTCTAATCGAAGAAGCTTAAGAAGCAAATGTGGGCTTTTCTAGACTGAGAACAGAGGCTCAAGCAGAAATCCCCTGCCTGGGAAGGCCAACCCAGAGCTCTACGGCCATTGTGGACGTGCAAGCACAAACCACCCACCGGGAAGCGCTTCAGCTGCCTAGCCAGAGTGTGCTGCCCTGGGAACCAGGCCCTTGGGGAGCCCAGCGCATCCTGCCAGGTGGAGGCAGTGGCCTGTGAACACAGGCACACGGGCACTTGTGACCTAGTAGATCTAAGGATGGGCTGCCTGGGGGTGGGGGACAGCCTTGCTCCTAAGGGGAGCAAGTGAACTGGCGGGGGCGGTTAGGAGCCAAGCCAGCTCTGGGACCTGAGCACTCATAATGCTATTGGTTCAGACCTTTCTTGGCACCTTGGGGACAGAGAAGTGGCTAGCTCAAGGGAAGCCTGAGGGAACCAGGAATTTGTCAAGAAGGGGTGACCACCAGAAAGGTTCGGGGAGCTTGGCCTCCAGCAGCTGACGCGGGGTCCCTCTCTGCTTCCCAGAAGGCAGCAAAGCAACAGCCCAACGACACCCCCAATTCCATCAGACACATGCTAGGCTTGGTATCAGGATCCCAGGGAGCCCTGCCCACCGGTCTGGCCAGTTCTGGAGGCCTGGCACCCCCCGGTTGCACCCAGGCTGACACGCCCCCACCCCAGCCTTTGGGAAAAGGCCACGTTCTCAGAAACCGAGGCAATCTGGGGGGAAAGGCACCATGGGGCACAGGCTGAAGCGGTGCTGGGAGCCTGATACCAAAGCCCTGAACCCCAGTTTCCACGCGGCCAGGAGTCCCCTGCCAAGGGGCCAATACCTTACTGGTACACTGCCTAACTGTATTGATTAGCTCCTGGATAACCAGGTCGACACATTTCAGACAGGGCTCTTTCAGCTTGACGACCTGCTTTTTCACAATGGCCTCGAATGCCAGGTCCGGGGTGAAGAGCCCGGTCCTAAAACCATCCGAACCCGGGGGCAGGGGAGATAAGTCAGAGAGAAACAAAGCACGGTCAGCAATTTCACAGCCACGGGCCGGGTTCCCAAGAAAGAACCAAGGTCACGGCAAGTCTGCGGTCACGATGCCTGCGTCCACTACCCAAAAACCCCAAGGGTACCCTGAAGGCCCGTAGCAATTTGAGACTGGACAACTGGAGTGACTTCTTTTGTTGGAATATTGAGGGGAACGAGGAGGCTCACAGGGGACCCGTGGTGGGGACGAATGTTGGGCTCCTATAATCATAACTCATATTTATTTCCCCAACACACCGCCCAGGGGAAATATGCAATGAGCTTCTTGGCTGACTGCGATAGTTAGGGCTCATGCCAACCAACTGGGCAGTTTAACCAGTGTTTAATCCAGGGGCAGCAGATAGCCCTGTGGTCCACGACAGATTCACACAGGATTGAGCACATCCACCTTTGTGGGCTCTTGGAGACTCAAAAGGAGAGACTTATACCTACTAAGAACTACCCTGTCAAGGCTTCACAATTGGGGCACCCAGAGGTTTAGGGGGGGCCAACTGGCTGGAGGGCGGCACCGCAAGGGTGAAGGGAACAATGGCGACTCTCCCCGCGGAACTTGCCTGACTCCATGAATGTTCTTAATGGCGTAGCTGATCTCCCGTCTTAAGTCTTTCTCATCAAACTCCATCTGAGAACAGAGAAACAAATGCATGCAGGGAGGTACCTGGGGCACCCACACAACAGGTGTATATTTGGGGAATGTTATCTCCTGTGTGCATTTGTATTCACATGGCGGAATGTTACATTGGTCAACATTTTAAAAAATACTAAAACTTAGTATCAGCAAGGATGCCGTGAAACTAACTCTTGCTCTCTTGGGGCAAACATAAATTCAAATAAACTTTCTTATGAGCTACTTGCAGTACAAATCAAGAATCTCCAAAAATATACCTAAACTATCACCTGGTAGTTTTAAATGCTCTAGAAATTTATCTTGAGCAATTAATAAAGAACTAGCTACATTTGCAGAACTATTCATAACTGCTAGAAAATGTGAAAACGACCTAAATGTCTGACAATGGGAGACTGGTTAAATGCATGACACGGACAACTATAAAATTAAATATTGTTTTGTCACTGACAATGCATGAAATGCTTACGACTAGTTTCGAAAGACGGCCACTACATGAAAAAAAGCAGGGTACAAAGACACATAATTTTTAAAAACAATATATATGTGCAAACGAGTATAGGTGAATATATGTGCCGTGTTCGTGTATATACAGGGCTTATTCATTTGCACAGAAATGATTCTAAAAGGATACACATCCAGGTGTTAACAGGAGTTGTCTGTGGGTGTTGGCAGTTTTTCGGCTTTTAGGTTTTGATCTTTAATTGAAAAAAAAACAAAACTTTACTGGCTTTTATCAAAACAGTATATGGTCTCAGTAAAAAGAAAAACTTCAAGTAAATTTTGAAAAGAATCTCAAATCCCAGCACTGAGAACTGTAAGAATATCCTTACAGATCTATAGAAAGACACACATCTAGACCCACGTGCAATTTCATATGGAAGGAAATTATAAATGTAATCTTTGTGTTATGTTGCACATCCTGGCTCTATAACCTGTTTTTTTCCCTTTTCAACATGCTGGGGACGTTTTCCCATATGAAACAACCTCTATTTTCTACGTATTTTGCAAAGAACATATACTGGTTTTTGTTAGAGGAAAAAAAATGAAACTTTTTGTACCCTTCTTTCCAGTAAGCTGCCTGCTCAAGGAAGGAAGCTGGTGGGGACACTTCCCCTGGGCCGTGCTCTGCCCACAGCAGGCTCAGGCCTGGAGACAGAGGCGTAAGACCTTGTGCCCTGGGAATAGGCCTGGCTCAAGGCTGAGCAACCGGGTGCCTGAGCAGAGACAGGAGGGCTCAGCTCGGAGCACACTACCTTCACCAGCTCAAAGGGAAACCGTTCGTGGAAGATGCGATTGATTCGGGCGCCCCCGGAGAGCTCCAGCGTGTCCACTTGGTCTCCAGAGCCCTCGATCCTCTTTTCAAAGTCCACCCCAAACTGCTGGACCATCCTATTAGGAAAAAGAAAACCCGAACGTCAAAGCAGAGGTTTCAACACAGCTTCGGTGTTGTCCCTAGTCAAGCCACAGCCAATTTTCCTCTTCTCATTTTTCAGTCGCAAAATGTATGTGTAGGTAAAAATAAACAAAATTCAGGAGCTGCAAGTGGTAAGCATTCGCTAGGTAGCAGGCCTGCTACAATTATTCATTCACAATGGAAAGGGGTGCAGTTATTACTCCTACTTTGCATATGACAAGGGTGAGGTACAGAGGTCATGGCTTAGCAACCTCACCTCTGCCCTGAGGCCTGGCCTGATCCAACAGGACCATAGCGTGAAAAGGTAGTCCCCTCTCCACAGTTCTGGTGGCTTCTGCCAGTTCCAACACCTCCCAGCCTGGGTGGGTGGGCACTCTGCCAGGTGGCTTTGCCCCTCTGAGCTTTAGTTTCTTCACCTGCAAAGTAGGTTGATTTAACAGCCCCTCCACACGGGGTCATTGTGAGGATTCAAGGACTTTCCAGATTTCATCAACTCTGAGAAGTCATCGATCCCAAAAGGCACCATTGGTCTACGCACCCACACAAAAAAAATCCTGTTGATTAATGGTAATTGACCTAAAACTTCTGAATTCAGAGAAGTCAGAATTTTTTTTAAAGTGCTCACATAACTGACAAAATGTGGTAGTACCACCTGTGTCCCTCAGAACCCAGCCTTTGAATGGCATCTCAAGGTGTTGATTAGTGCCGTGACAATGTGAGCAGTAGAGAAGAACTAAGATATTTATTAGTGTCTTGGTTTTCCTTAGCATCTCTAATCACTACCCCCTTGCACTGTCTGCCTTAATCATTTCCTCATTTCCGTCCCCCAAGTTCTGGATGTACTGAAGTGCAGGCATACCTTGGAGATATGACAGCTTCAGTGCCAAACCACCCCAATAAAGCAAATATCACAATAAAGCAAGTCACACAAATTTGAGGGGTTTCTCAGTGCACGTAAAAGTTATCTTCACACTACACTGCAGTCTATTAAGTGTCCGATAGCATTATGTCTAAAAAAAAAAAAAAAAATCAATGTGCCTTATTTTATTGCTAAAAAATGCTAACCATCATCTGAGCCTGTTGGAAAAATGGCGCTGAGAGACTTGCATGAAGCAGGGTTGCCACAAACCTCAATTGGTAAAAAACACAGGACTTGAAAAACTCAGTAAAACAAGGTGTGCCTGTATTGTGTTGGGGTTTCTCCAGCAGAGAGAAGCCAGCTCTTGAGGAGCAAATGCAGATGTCAGCACAGCTGGGCGGCCGGGCCCCGTCCATGAGCACCAGTCTCCCAGAGCCCCGTTATCAACTGTCACAGGTTGAACTGTGTCTCCCAAATTCATGTTGATGTCCTAAGCTCCAATATCTTTGAATGCGACCCTATTTAGAAACAGAGCCACTGCAGTTGTAATTAGTTAAGATCAGGTCACGCTGGGGTAGGGTGGGCCCCTAGGCCCACATGACTGGTGTCCTTAGAAAAAAGGGAAATTTGAATGCACACAGGGAAAAGCCATGTGAAGTTGAAGGCAGAGACTGGGAATACCAAAGCCTGCCGGCAAACCACCAGAAGCCCCCAGAAGGAACCAACCACGCTGACACCTTGATCCCGGACTTTTGGCGTCCAGAACTGCAAGACAACAAATTTCTATTGTTTAAACCTCCCAGTTCGTGGTACTTTGCCATAGAAAACAAATACGGCAGCATCCAGGGGAGGTAAGATGTCTATGATGACCAGCGGTCACCAGAGACAAGTGCTTGTGAGTGTACAACACAATCACTCGTCTAGGGAACGGGCATTCCTGTTTCTAGTTCTAGAAGGGGAGAGATCCAGGTGCAAAACAAAGAAGCTGAGGGAGGAGAGTCTGAAGGATGCTCCCATTCCCTCTGCCTGGGGAAAGAACCTGCCAGAGGCTTTTAAATGATATGTATTCTAGTCACAGGATGGAGCTGGGAGGTAAAGAAGGCAGAGTACAATGTTGTTCCCTGACATGGAGTGATGACCAACCTACCATAATGGTGGTGATAAAAGTAAAAATGGTTAGCTTTTCTGTCGTAGGCTTCCTGTGAGCCACGTACCGCACAACCTGTGCATGACCTGCGGACCTGCAGGCATGGGCACCAAGAACACTTCTGTGCAGATAGTATAAGTGATAGCGATTTGAATTTAAGTGCCCCTCAAACCAGAGACCCCCCCCTCCTTCAGGACTCTGCCCTGCAGGAATCCTCCCATGGGTGCTCAAGGATGAATTTGAGAAGCATATGTGGAAGCAAAAAATACCCATATGTCCCCTACAGGTGTCAGTCAGGTCACGGGAATAACCTGTGAGACAGGCCAGGTGGCCAAGAGAAAAGGAAGGCTCTCAATGATGCTTCTGTCATCTGCTCTTATTCTCTCGCAAGGCAACAACCTGAAGACGGGAACCAGGGTACAGAGGACGGAGGGAGAGTTTTCACGGTCAGTCCCTTTGCATCATTTTTATGATAAAGGCAAAAGGGGAAGTCGCGCAATAAGCCAGTCAAAGAAACAACCACTAGCGGGGAAGGAAGGAGCGGGGCTTCCGCTTGTCTGTGTGACCTGCGGCCCGGAGGAGGAGCTGGGATCTGCGGATAAGATGCTAAAGAAGGAAGGGCCAGCCCTCCTGGGAGGCTGCAGCTGACAGCAGTGCACCTCCACTGTGATGTCAAAACCACCTGCAGGGCACTGGTGAAAAATGACAGCGTGCTAAATCCTCGGGGGTGGGGACATCTGTAGAGGGCATCCCCTGGCCTAGTCCTGTCAAAAGTTTCTCAAGCAGCACTATGGTATTTTCACAAGTTCCCCCAATGACCACATAAGATGACAGCTGCCACTGTCCTCATTTTAGGGGCAAGGAAAGCATGGTCACCTGTCAGTGGTCGCCTAGCAGGCCGTGGCCTCTACGGCACACACAAGACCATATCTCCTCTTGAAGTCTGCAGAGGACCAGCATTTGCTCTGTAGAAAGCTTTGCAGAATGCAGCTGAAGTTGTCTGAGCATAAAAGGATTCTCGCCCCAATCCCACCACCATGTACCGCTGCATGGCTGAGAGGGTGGGGGAATGTCAGACCTATGATGGTCACAGGTGGCTGTGTCCCTCTGCTGTGCCTACGGGTCTTATGCATAGCACCATATGCCATATGAGCTGCCAGGGAGTTTCCAGAATCCACTCTAACAAAGCTGTTCCAGTGCTTAGGATCTCTGGCAGGGCAGAAACTGGGAGTGTGGGAGCAGGAGGGGCCCCAAGTGAGAACCTGGGATTGTGGGGCACACCGACTCCCCCACCTCACAGCTTCACAGCTTCAGTGAGTCCCCCACGACTCCGAGCTGGACTCAGAGTCAGGGTGAGGATTCGAGGAGACCAAGCAGAAGTAGCTGACACAGGATTCCGCTCCAGCCCTACCCCCATGTCTGTCCTCCCTGCAGCAGCCAGAGGGCGCCTGTGAGCACCTGAGTCAGGCCATGCCCATTCTCCGCTCAGAAACCTCTATGGTTCTCACCTCACTCAGAACAAAAGCCAAAGTCCTTCCCATTGCCCTGAACACTCTGCCCTCACCACCTCCCCTCCCCCATCCCCCCCACCGGCCCCCGCCTCCTCCTCCCTCCTCCTTCCCTCTGCTTCAGCCACATGGCCCTCCTCCATAGGCTGGGCATGGTCCTGCCTCTGGGCCTTTGCACTGGCCAGGCCCCATTCCCCAGGACTACGTGCTTCCCTCCCTCGCCTCTTCAGGCCTTTGCCTGACTCCTGCCATCACCATCTCGGAGAGGCTTTCTTGACCACTCTATTTCAATGGTACCCCACACCCACCCTGGCACTCTCTAGGCCCTCCCCCACTTTAACATTTTATCATTTTGCATACTACACATTTTCTTATTTACTTATTTCCTGTCTCATCCTTCCTCTTCTCCCTTTTCTGAGGACATGGGGCAGGGATGGGCATCTGCCCAATCACCTTGGTGACCTCGGTGCTCGGGACAGGGCCTGGCACACAGGAGGCCTTTGGTAAATGAGCAGATGGATAAAAACAAGGAAGAATGAACTGAAAGATAAGTGAGGATCGCTGCCCAGCCTAGACCTGGGACCCTGCGGCTGGGAGGAGGCCCAGGGGAGCCAGGCTGGGCGTGTAGGGGACACGTACTGCAGCAAGGCTTTGGTTTTGCGTGTGGGGTCATCGGGCCGGAAGTTCTTGTACTCCTCCACCTCCTTCTCCAGGGACAGCAGCTGGCTCTGCAGTTTGCTACGCAAGGTTGGCAGTGACTCCCGGATGTGGTTGGTTAGTTGCTGTGGGAGAGAGGCCAGAGGTCATAGGTCAGTGTAGTCAAAAGGAAGGAGCAGGTCCACTCCATCCTCCGAGAACCATGCCATGATGGCCCCCCAACCAAGCCCATTACACCCCTCGGCCTCAAGGAAAAACGACAAGACATCCAGCTGGAGTCACGCTTGTGGCACAGGGCTGCCCACGGAGATGAGGGGCTGCGGACAGCCCCCGGGGCCTTTGTGGCACAGATCATTGGGGTGTCCACACCAGTACACATGATTGTGTGCAAGGACCAGGCACAGCAACATGTGTGCTGACCCAGAATAGCCTCCCACAAGTGCTGCTCAGTGAAAAGCCCAGGAGGCCGCCACAGGACCACAGACTGAAGGACTGACAGACAGATGACAATCTGTGTGGACTGTGCGACACTGGGAAGATGTGCGGACACGGGAACGGGCCCTGCAAACTAAGTCAGAAACACTCCCAGCAAAGGTATGGCACATACGCAGGGAGTGTTCCCTTCTGTGCAAGACAGAGAAAGCGTAAGAACATGTTTTCATTTGCAGGAACAGAGAGAAGGAAGATTCGCGAGACACACATTGAAGAAAAAGGGCAGAATGGAGCAGGTGGGCGGGAAGGAGACATTCCCCGCAGCCCCTTTCTCCTCTACTGTTCTGCTTTTGTATCACGTGGATCTGTTCATACTCATAAGTTTTGAAAGGAGGCAGCACTGCAGAAAAGATTAAGGAATGAGTCTTAAGATGTGTCGTTAGAGAAAAAGCCAGATACAGAACCGTGGGTAAACACTGCTCAGGTGGGAAAGATAGGTGGGACGGAGGGGACAAGAGTGTCCCTCTGGGCCCTGAGTGTCTCTTGAAGGAAGCTCAGGAAATGATGATACTGGCCACCTCTGGGGAGGGGACCTGTCATGAGATGGGAGGAAATGGGATATTCATTGTATTTGGCTGTATGACTTTTATTATTAATAATAATAATAATAATATGTTGTTGTTATTATTATTATTATTATAGTGGAGTGAGAAAAGAGAGAAAGGAAGGAAAGGGGAGGGGAGGGAAGAAGAGGAAGGAAGGAAGGAAGGAAGGAAGGAAGGAAGGAAGGAAGGAACAAAAGCCATAAAATTAGCTAATACCCCAAAAGTGAAAACTGGCGATGCCATCTGACATACAGTAAAAGAAGTTACAAAGTACCCATCAAGCCAGACACAAGGCGTGAAGGCGCACTATACTCTGCTGTATGAATGAGGGCTACCCCGAAGTCCTCTGTGACCCACTGGCCCACACAGGTCCCCCTCTGTGGGAGCTGCAGGTCTCTAAGGGCAGGGAGCTACAGTATGTGCTCTGTGGACCACTCTGGTCTCCGACAGCGTCCTAGAACCTCGAGCATTATAGCAGCTCCCTGTAGCTCATGGGGAACCACAGCAGAGGCAGGACCACAGCTCCAGGAAGCACCTGATGGGGAGCCAGGCCCCCAGGAGGCCAGCTGGGCTGCTGGACCTCAGACGCCTCTGAGGCCCCAGCTGCCCGCAGGGGAGTTTTACTTCCTATGCCATTTCTCCGCCCCCCTGCCCAGGCAGACCGGGTTCCATTCCTGGAGGGCCCCTCCCCCTGGACGCTTCCTTCCTTCTTTGCTCCCCTGAGCTGCAGTTTCTGACTTCCTGCACTATGCCCGCTCTCTTCCTGGCCCACGTTACTACCTAACACTTGATCAAGCATTTATCTGGTGACTTGTTCCAAGTCTGTCGTCACCCCATTAGAAATCTGTCTTCTCAGATTAAGAAGTACAAATTGGCAGTTACAAAATAGTCATGGGGATGTCAGATGGGTACTAGACTAACCAGGGAGAATCGCTTCGTAAATTAGATAAATGTCTAACCACTATCTGTACACCTGAGACTAATATAAAATAATACTGAACGTCAACCCTAATTGAAAAATTGAAATTTGCCTTCCCAGAGGACAGGGCCCTGCTCTCATGTAGCCACTGTGTCCCCATGGTGTACATGAAAGAATGACTCTCGGATTGCTGCTCTGAGGCCCTGTCACCATCCGGGAAGCTGCCATAAAATATCAAGGGATGAATGTCTTGCAAGCCCAGATGGGCAAATCGGGACAGCACCTAAGGACCGGCACTGCCTGTTACAGGGTGGCTACATAAGTCCCCATCAGGGACTTGGAGTAAATCGGCACACATGCAAAATGATGTTATTAAAGGCTGCCTTTCTTAACGAAGAAGATAAAAAGCCATGCCAGTGGCCTCCGAAGTGAGACTGCTTAAACAGATGAGGGCCCATGTGCCTAGGAAATACTACACAGCCACAAAAGACAAAGAGAAGGGCTCTTTTCCACATGCACAGAGCTCCGAGAGAAACTGCTAAATAAAAATGTCATCGTTTATGGTAAGAAAGGGAGAATGTGATTCTCAAAAGTCCTTTTTGCTTTTATGGCCAGAAAGTCAAGCAGTACCAACAGTGGTGCCCTGTGGGCTGGACGGAGGGGGTGGGGGGAAGCACTGCCTTCTCACTGTCTGACTTTTTAATACTGGTTTTGTTTATAAACCCTGTGAATATCTTACCTATATAAAAAAAGGAGCGACAGAAAAAAAAGCAAAATATTGGAGCTGCTGGCATTTGGTATGTGCTGCATTTCACTGAGCACTCAGCAGATGCTAGCCCTGGGGGGCAGGGGTAGGGATGACTCCCTACTGATAGATAAGGGAGGATGGGTTCAGAGAGGCTGTGCCCCTGGTCGAAGGCCACCCAGTCAGAAGCTGGCCTGGGCCCTTTTTTTTGGACCCAAGAGGGTCAGGCTCTGAAGTCTTTCCACTTAGCTACTATCTGGTACTGCTGGCTGTCCTGCTTCAGTTCAGTCCAGGTGTTTATAACTCAAGTCGCCGACCTAAGGAACTGTATGCAAACTTCTGGGTATGTGACTAAATAATTAAATGGTCATTAAGATAAACAAACAAACAAACAAACAAAAATAGCAATAGTAATAATATTACTGGTACCAACTTACTGAATACTCACTCTTCACTAGGCCTGAATCAAAGGTGGACTGAACCTATTCTGCTAAAACAAGAGCTGCTCTGGACCAAGGCCAGCGCCACTGCGGATAGCAGCAGTGGTACAGTGCACGGCATGCGCACGGCACAAAACCCCTGCCATACCTGATTCAGAGTCTTCTGTAGGTGTGGGGTGCCCATGCGGTCAGCCATGTGCCGGTAGGCCGGGTGCGAGAGGAAGAACTTCCTCTCAGCTGCCAGCGCCGCGCGAATGTCTTTCTTGCCCTCGATGTCCTTCTGACTGCGGTTCACCACACCAATGTAGCCTGCGGGGAGACAGGGTCAGAGGAGGGTACTGCCAGGTGAGCCAGTGTTTCCATTGCCTGCCCACTGTGGCCCAGGCAAGGGGCTGGGTGAGGTACAGGTGAAGATGTGGATTCTATTCCATCCTACAAGTCACTGACACACTGGGTCACAGGCTGTGTGCATTAGTGGAAACTATACGGAGAACACAAACACACTTGAAAAGCAACACAAGTATTTGGAGGAAGGAGAGATAACATCCAGCCTGGTGAGGGGGGTGGACAGAGGCAAGCTTTGGAGACAGTGAAATCCACAAACTGAGTTTTAAAAACAGGTAAGAAAAAATTCTCAAAAAGAATGGCAATTTGGGGACAGCTAATCTTGCCAGACAGTAAAACCTATGCTAAAGTTATTATAATGGAAAAGGTTGGCTATATTGGGGCGTGAATGTACAGAGAGATGAATGGAACAGAAAGTCCAAAACCACACTCAGCAGCAGATGGAAACTAACATCTAACACCTTAAACTCAGTGGGAAGAAAGATGGATTATTCAATGGCCGCTGTTGGCAAGGTCGGGTGCCTACCAAAATTAATTCTTGAGGGATCAGATTTACATATAAACTATGCAACTCTAGAAGTACTTGAAGAAACATGGGTGAGTTTTATAAACAAATGTATTTATATTAAAATATATACTAAGTGAAACGTTAAGAAACACTTAACCATGAGCACATGAGAAATAGACTTGGGGGAGGGACCTGAGAGACAGGCTCCCGGCTGAGAGCCTTCAGTACCAGTTTTGGAATTTGTTTTCCAAATGTGGAGAAAAATGCTACTGTGAAAAAAAGATCTGTGATATTTGGACACAAAGAGTAGATAGAGAAAAACTAAAGAGGAGGAGAAAAAAAGAGAAGGAAATGAGGAATGGTGTTCAAAAGCCAGAACAACCAGGCGCCCTTGAGCATGAACATGAAGCACTCAGCAATATGGGTCTATGAACGGGTATCGTGAGACATAAAGAGCTCTGCCCAGTGCCCGACACATGGTAGATACTCAATAAACAGAGGCCGTTATTTATTGCCATTCAAGTTGGAAAAGTGGACTGGGTATAGGTGGCAAAGAGCCTTAAGTGATAAACACATGTATTTATAGCCCTTTCTCTCATTAGTTGGTCGGTGGGGGGGCTTTCAATGCTTCTCTTGTAGAGAAGCGGGGTGGCGCCTGCCTAGTCTTGTGCAGACCTGATTGCTTTTTTTCCTCTCCGTATCTGTCATTATGTCCATTTTACAGACAAGGGAACCAAGGCATGCCGGGAGAGGATCAGGAGAACCCAGATCTGAACTCAGATCCATGGGAAGCCCAAGGTCTCTATCATCTGTATCATCTTGAGCAGAAGAAAGCAGTAGGGGCGGAGAGAGGCATCTGGCTTGGGCTTTGGTTCCTCTAAGGTGCCAGGGTTCTGAGTCTTTCATAAACCAAGAAGAAGGATCCAACTGGAGGAATTCTCAGAAATCTGTGAGGCGAGAGGAGAAAACTGAAAGCAAGACTGAGATCATAAGTCAGAAGCCAGCATCTAAGTGAGCAGAGACAGGAAGAGCCACTTTCGTGGAAACAGACAGGAAGGCAGAGGAGGGGAGACGCAGACAACAGTGAGCGAGGAGGGAAGCAGGAAGGTGAGAAGATCCACGTCATCTGACCACTGGGGCAGCAATGCCGAGCCCGACTTACATCCCTCAGAGTGTAAGGTGGTGGCCCACGATGAGTGCAAGGGAGCAGGGAGTCAGGTGGCTGGTAGAGGGCGGGGATGGTGGGGTTTGCTTCACTCTTCAGCCTCCGATCACAGCCAAATGGGGTTTGGGTTTTGCTCCCCGCCAGCCTGTCCTGATATGCAGCCACCTCTCGTCACTCAGTGTATCAGCAGTGCTAGGGGAAAGTGGCCATCAAGGCCTAAATCCCCCCTGCCTATCAGGAATGTTGAAGAGGGAAATCCCAGGAGGAAAAGACCTGAATGGTGCCAGCCAGGTGACAAAGCTGGGAGCTGATCCCCAAGGGAAGGAATGGGGGGAAAAAAGGGAAGCAATTAGGGAAGAAATGGTTTTTTAAAAACTAGATAATCAACACTGTGCCACAACGCAAATCGGAACCAACCTAATTGCCCAACAAATGAGGAATACGAAACGGCCCATGCGCCCCCATATAAGGGACTCCACAGGATCTTTTGAAGTCATCCTGAAGAGTATTTGCCTGTCATGGAGAAATGTTCTGCTATTCTGCTACGTGAAATGGAAAATCAGGTCACAAACCAGCATGGCGCCAAAGGGGCGGCGTTCAAAACCAGCTCCGCCACTTGCGAGTTGAGTGAGTGGGGGTGAGAGATTTAGCTTCTCTGTGCCTTGGATTCTTCAGCCATAGAACAGAGATGAGAATAGAGCCACCACATTGGTCATTATCAGAATGAAGTGGCTGTTACACATCAAGAGCTTAGAACAGTACCTGGTCCGTACCAGACACTTAATAAATGTTTGCTATTCTTACTTTTGAGGAATAAAAATACTTACGGTATACCTGTGAGATGATCTGAACCAAAAACTGAGTCCAATCAGGCCTCTGTCTAGATCCAATTACCAGTTTATAGGGAACTAACATTGGCCAAATCTCGAGTGTGGAACATGATCTGGGTTCTTCCACAAATGAATGTTACGGAAAAAAAACAAAGGGGCTGGGAGGGGTGTTGTGTGAATAGAAACTTAGGTATTTATGTGTAAAATGATATAGCTTGGATTTGATTTATAATCCCCCAGAGGAAAATGACAACAGGAAGTGAGGACATGTGGGGGATTCAAGATTAGCTGTGTGCTGATGACCACTGACTACCTTTCAGGAAGGAGAACCACCAAGTATTCACTAGTGGCTACCTGGGGGAATTAGGCTGTGGGATGATTTTAGTTTGATTTTAGTTTCTTCTTTCTACAGACAGTTGACCCTTGAACGACTCAGGAGTGAGGGGTACCGACCTCCAGTGCAGGAGAAAATCCATGTATAGCTGGAGCTGTCCCCCAGCATATGTGGGTTCCTTACAGGAACTGACCCTGGAACGACCTGGGCTCAAACTGCACAGATCAACTGAACTGTGATCACCTCAACTGCGCGGGTCAATAGGAAAAAATCCATATATAACTGGACCCGCACAGCTCAAACCCACATTGTTCAAGATCAACCGTAACTCTTTTCTCACTGTATCTGGGCACATTTGCCCAGGCTTCAGTAATGAGAACAAAAACAAATTTTATTTTTAAAAAGCAGGAGTGCACCACCTCTTCTGCTCAACCCCACCCATCTTTCCTGCCCTCCCTTGGCCCCATGGCTTCCCGCTGCCCCGCCCCATGGCCACCAGCCCGCCACGGGCCGCACCTCTTCTCAAAGGGAGCAGCTTGTTCTCCAGGACGTCCCTAGCGTCGGTGCCCTCGTCCATCAGGTCGAGCTTGGTGATGACGCCAATGGTCCGCAGGCCTGAAAGAGCCCAGAGGTCAAAGGCGCCACAAGGAAGGAGCCCCAGGCCACCACGGGTCCAACTGGGTGCCCCTACTTCTAGGCCGCGTGACCTGGGACAGCCATAATGTCACCTGCCTGGACCCTAGTTTCCCTCATGTTAACTGAAGACAGTAACAGCACCAATCACAGGGTGTTGGCCATGAGAATAAACCCGGCGTACGGCAAATGTGCAGTCAATAAACGCTGGTCACTGTCACCATCATTCACATGATCAGTGACTGCATCTTGCTGCTGTAATGTCAGGGGACCTCATCCAACTCCCATGACAGAGGCTCCATGCTGTGCTCTCTGCCTGCAAAGTCCTAATAGAACACAGAAACCTGGTGACTGTTTCTAGGGTAACCTTTCATCTGAGTAGCCAGAATTCTGCTCTGGAAGCCACTCGGCGAATTCCACCTCTCCACAAGTCACCCAGATTCAAGAGGACTCTCTCAGCAAAGCCTGGCATGTCCCCTGACCGTCCTGAGGGCCATTTCTGTGCCAGCCGTGTGCATGTGTGTACAGGTGTGCATGTATATGACATTCAGAGGAATGAGAGAGGCCCACGGAGGTCTCTGGTGGGTGCTAAGGTGGGCATCTGGGGAGAGACAGAATGCCCTCCCTGGGGCTCCCACCTGTTCCCATCCTGCTGTGACAGTGGGAGCTAGCATCACCTCTCGGGAGGGCAAAGGGGCCACAGGTGTGAATGTGCGCAAAGCTTGTGCCTCGTCAGAAGGGGAGAAGCAGAGCAAGGTAAAGAGATGTGACGGGGGAGGGGAACTGGGGGCACTGACTCTATTGGACATGTTCAATGTCACCAGAGCATTGGCAACAATGGGGCGCTGAGTGGATGACTGCATATGTATGTCCCTAGGGTAACAGGAAAACATACTCATCACAGAAAAGGAAGTAAAGGTCATCCCATTTTAAAAATGTGCGTTTACATGGAAGAACAAACTCTGAAAGGGTATCTGTCAAGCGTGGCCACCAGTATCTCTGCAGGGGGAGAGGAGCTGTCCCTTTTTAGGTTCTATACTTTAAAATAGTTACATTTTTTGAGTAATAATTATGAATACTTTTGAAGGCAAAAAAAGACTTATTTTTATTTATTTACTTTTTAAAAAGACCCTTTTAAAGAAAGAATGCCAGCATCAAGTTCACTAATGGTGCTTAACTGTATTCACTCAGATATTCTCACCACCTGATCAATCCTCAGCAGCTTCTCTGTCAGTCACACCCCATTTGGTGGGACCAGGCTGTGGGGATGGGGGAGGCTGCGGGCAGGGGTGGCCCCTCCTGAGAAACCGGGCCTAGGATGACCTTGGGGAGGAGCTGGCACAGCCTGTCCACCATGGGACAAAGACGCTCAATGCACAGCCCTAGACTTTAAGGGGCTCGATGTTCAGGGCGGGAAAGGGCCATCAGCAGCCACCCAAAACTGATCACTCCTCTGGGTGTGTCTTGAGGCTGGAAAATGGGGAGCGTGAGTCACAGAGACTGTCTGCCCCAGTTCCTTGCTGGTCCCCAACTCCCTCCAAACCACTATGGAATCAGGCAGTCAGAGGGCATTTTGCAAAATGCATTTCAGTGTGTGTCACACTCCACTAAACCTCCAACACTTTCAGAATAAACCCACTTCCCCATGGCCGTCCACGGGGCCCTGCTCAACGTGCCCTGGTGCCAGCCCCGCCCCCACCTCCAGCTCGCTCTGTTCCAGCCCCACTGGAGGTCTCGCTGTGCCCAGGGCACCCCAGGCTCGAGTCACACCCTGCCTATTTAGGATCCACTATCCATTTTCCTGGAATTTGCCTCTTTTTATTATTCTGGTTTTGCCCAAACCTCGCATCTTCACAGGCCCCTGACCCTTTCCCACCCCGGCCACACTCGAAGGGTTCTATTTTCTTCCAGTGCTTTTTTCTTCCTTCTTGCTTATTGCCTTTTCGAATACTGTCTCCTCCATCAGCTTCTTGGTGGCAGCAACCCAATCAATTATGTCCCCTGCAGAGTTCCCAAGGCCAAAACAGCCTGGCACATGCAGCAAGTGCTTAACTGGAATCACGGGTGCTGCGCAATTCTCAATGCTCTGAGGCACCTGGAAGAGGGAGCTGCTGCTGTAGGGTTGAATGGTTACCTTGGGGGTCAACTTCCTTGGCCAGCTTGAGGGCGTCTGAGTTGGCCAGGTCCATGTTGGCAGGGGTGACGGCGAGGATGAGGCTGCTCTCCCGGCTAATGAATTGCAGGATCATGTCCTTGATTTGGTACTCTATGTCTGGGGGCTGATCCCCCACGGGCACCTTGGTGATGCCCGGGAGGTCGATGAGGGTCAGGTTCAACACTGAGAGGGAAACCAGAAGGAAAGGTCATCAGAGCCCAGGGGAGGGAAGGCACACACAGCCACTGCAGCCACTCAGCCATTTCCTCAAGTGCCAGGGGGCGAGGCCTCAGGATTCCTCCTGCTGCTCCAACCAGATCAGTGTGGGAAGAAGGCCCAGCCGTTTTGATCTAATAACTTCCCTTCTAGGATCCTAGCCTACACACACCCTCCGTACACTCTATTTCAGTGATATAGTTTTAAATGAGGACATCTGCATTTGCACACCGGAATCACAGATGGCTATATAAATTTCAGCCCAGGATTCAGCCAATATCAAGAAACCATTAAAAACAAAAAGATGATACTCTGATAAGAAATACACTTTGAGATGCATTCATACAAAAAAGAGGCATAGGTGATTTTTCTATAATGCTACAATTTGATAAAAGTGGTGAAACATATTATATACACACGTACACATCCATGAATGCTTACATGCGCATTATCATTTGAAGAATGTAAAATATGTTTGTAATACTAAGAGCCAGGGTAGGCTTTTTTGCTATATGTTCTTTTTTGTAATTTTATAATATGAGCCATGTATAGGCATCATTTATTAAAAAAAAAATTCTTTTTTAACATCACAAGGAACCCACACTGAGGACTTGGCGTCTGCTGGAATATTCCCCAAATGCTGGCTGAGTTAGCAATCTGTGCTCTGGGCCAGAGGCTATACATGGCCACAGGCTGCTCTGTTTAAATGATGCAAAGTTTTCAAATCAAGATATTTCGCAGACAAGTCTTTCTTTCTGGATCCTCTTGAGAAACTGGAAGACATGGCTACCTTGGGCTGGTTTCACTTGTCGTTATGCGGCCACCATCAACTGGGAGCCTAGTGCTATCTGCCCCTTTAAAGGCGCATACAAAATTGGCAGTTATGAAACAGCCACGGGGGTGTAAAGAACAGCATAGGGAATATAGTCAATAATATTGTAAAGCTATGTGTATGGTGTCAGGTGGGTACCAGACTTATGGGTGATCACTTCATAAATTATATAAATGTCTGAGCCTATACTATACACCTAAAACTAATGGAATACTAATGTCAACTGTAATTGAAAAATGTCTTTAAAAACATTAAAAAAACACATACATACATACATGCATGCGTGCATGCATACACACATACGTATATACATACAAACATATATAAATGGAACATACAGCCCCAGTCACCATGGCTCCCAACAGTCTTCCTGGTGTGCTGTATTTTTCAAGCTGAGATTAATTTCTCAGTACCACATTCCTATCAAAAGTGGGAAGCTCCAGATCAAGAGGGCTGGATGTGTGTTAAGAAAATGGGAGGGGACATATGTTTTATGATTGTGAGGCCGTCCCAACCCGCGAGCTTTCCTCCACCCGTGACAGGTCTGCGCCCGTGCTGCCTACCGTGTGGTGAGTAGACCCGCAGGTTGATGGGCACTGGGGAGATGCCTTTGTTGGTCCCCGTGACCCTGTCAGTCTCCGCTTCGATCTCCTGCCGGACTTCATCAAAGTCTGTAAACTTTTTGGACTTGCAGTGCAAAAACTCGGCATATTCTGCAAGGGGAAGAAAGATGCTCACAGTGAGAAAGAGAAGCGGTCTTGTAAGTGCGCGGGGAGCAGACGGCCTTGTGAGACAGGCATTTTGCAAGCAGAGAAAGAATTAGTCACAGTTGCTCTTGGAATCTGGGGAGCTTTAGATTCATCCTCATGACAAGTATTTGAGAGGGGCGCTCTTGTAGACCAAACCCCCTTCCAGACCGCAGGGTTCCACAAGGAACACAACTGGCAGAGATCCCATCCCCATGGAACGAACAATCTCATGAAGCATTTTGCAAATCTACGCATTGCGACATATTATGGGTCAAAAAAAAAACCAACCAAACAGGTGGATGTGACCAGCATTTATTCCTTTCTGATGAACAGAAGAGGAAGTAACAGCATACGTCACCCAGAGCGTGGGTGATGTATGTTTGATGAAACTTCTTCTGTGGTGTCATACGTGAGACTGGGTCCCGGGCTGTGATGCAGAACCTCCCATGCTGTGGGTCACAGTCAAAAGAGACAGAAGCTGCTGTCCTTGTGGGACCCCAAGCCACCAGCGTTTGCCAGCAGGCGCTTGTCCCTGGGACTCACTTGTCCTTCCCCAAGGCACCAACAGTATGGGGAACGGGACACAACTGCTGGCCTCACCAAATCTGTCTCAGCGTCTCTCTCTCCTTCCCCCGGCCGTTCGAGGGCCACCCATCTAGACATGAACCCTCAGTACAAACGCTTTCTAGGCAGTTCCTAGAGTAGATATAAGAGGCCTCTTCATGCCTTCTGAGCCGGGGTCTCTGAAAGCCATACTGACACTGAGACGAAGGGGAACAAATAAGTGACAAGGCAGTGCTAGTCCTATCATCGAGCTAGAGAAATCCAAAGCACAGATACGGGAAAGAGCAAGAATAGGAAATGCTCGTTGTGGGGTACACGTGTTACAGTACAATCCAACTTTTCTTTACATTTGAATTTTCGTAGTAAATGTTGGGGACAAGGCTCAGAGATCACAGCTCCTGCAGTGATGCTAAAAAGAGAGCAGTCAGTCATGCGGCAAATGGCCTACAGAAGTGGACCACTGCAGAGATGCGAAGGTATGTACTACCGTGCTCTTTCGAAAATTTAAAACTGGAAATCACCTCACTGTCCACCAGGAGGAGACCTGGCTACAGAGATCAGAGCACAGACATATCAGCAGCCTCAAAAGAAAAGACAGAGATGGAGACCTGGGGCAGAGGAAGGCTGGGCAGATCTAGAATCTCTACCTATAAGTGGAACGAGATAGAAAGACATGAGCGCAAGGAGGTTCGCCGACCCATCACAGCAACCTAACACACGACGGCCAACACTAGCCCTGGCTCGCTCTGGCTGGGACCAGCCTGTGGCACCATTTGCCCTGCATGAGTGATCACCTTAGCAGGCAGGCACCTCCGTGATGCTGGGATCGCAGATAAGGAAACTGAGGCCCAGAGAGGTAACGTGACTTGGCCCAAGCTCAGTGGTGGAGATGGGATTTGGAGTTCAGATAATCTGTCTCCAGGCAGTGGCTCTCAAATCATATGGCCTTTGAGAGGCCATTTACAGTCTCTTCTTCAGCTCTCTGAAGCGCTGTGGCTGGGATCGGGGACTCCATGCAGTCAAATCACTGAGGATCTGTCCAGCATGGGCACTAGCCACTCGGGAGCAAAGGCAATGAGGATGGATCCAGGATCATCCACCCCACCCCCGCCAGCTGACCCGGTTCCCAAGGACAGTCATGCTCCAGCCCTCCACAAGGACAAGAGGATAGGCTGCTCTTCCTGCAACAGCCACCCAAAAATGGAACAGTCTTCCAACCCCCACAGCAAACCTCAGTTCTATTCTGGCTTGATCAAGGCCCCGGGCTGAGCTCCTGAAAGAGACTGTCCTTTCCAGGAGTTCTGCGGAATACGGAATGTGAAAGCGGCTAGGGACCATCACATGGGCCCTCCTGCGGACCTCTGCCCCGCCAGGCCTGGTGTCTGGAAGGCCTGGCCCCACCTCCTCCTCTTCCAGGGCCTCCAGGCTCCGGGTCACCTGGCACCCCATCCTGAATCTTGGGCCTCCACCCCCTCAGAGCCAGGTCACTGTGATTATGGGACCAGGACCTGCCAGCTGTGGCCTCCCAGAACCCGGTGTGAGCTGGCAGCCTCCTGTCTGTGTGAGTGAAGGTTATGCAGGAGATAGTGCTGGAAAGCCCCGGCTTCTTCCCTAGCAGGTCCACAGATAGCAGGAAGGGTTCGGGAGCCAGCCAGGCCCATCCTTTACCACCCGCCTTCTTTGCTGGGCTCCTTGTCATTTTGGAACCATGTGCTGAATTCCTGGGTCACACCAACATTAAAAAGCTTCAGCCAAGCCTGCTTTCCCCCACAGCACTGACCCTCTTAAAGCCAAACCTTGGCCCTCCCATCCTCGACACCTTCCACGGCTCCCACTCTCTCAAGTAAAAGCCAAAGTCCTTACCGCATCCTACAGGGCCCTGCAAAATTTCCTTCCCCCTGAATTTCTGATCTCAACTCTCTTCTCTCTCTTCTGCTGGTTTCCCGGCTCACACTCCAGGCCTGCTCCGCCTCAGGGCTTCTCTTCCTTGCAGGCACACTCACAGCTCCCTCACCTCATTCAGGGGTCACCTGCCTTGGCTCACACCTGAGATGGCAGACTCTTCAGTCTCTTTCCCCATCAGTGCTTCCTTGTGAGCCCGCCTCACCATCCTCCGAGCACTCTAATCTCATTTACCTTCTCACCCTGTGTATTTCTCTGGTTCCCAGCTGAAAGGTCCATCCCACGGGGCACAGATCTGAATCTGTGTTGTTCACTCTGTGTCCCTGGGGTCCCTTTGGGCACACAGTAGGTGCTTAATAATTATATGCATGAATGAATGACTCTACCAGAATATGTCCCTGATTCAGCTTCTGCGAGGTGGCTCGGCACCCCCAAAGCCACAAGCTGAATATATGGGAGGCCAGACAGGGACAAGGTCTGGTGGAGCTTTCCTCCCTCCTTCCTTCCCAAAGCGCTAACTGATGACACAGGCCCAGTCCCAAGCCAGGCTCCTGGTCTGATGGGGAAGATGGACACTGCACAAGCAAGTCACAGCAGGTGTGACAGAGACCCAACATACCAGGAACTGGGAGAGGCGACCTGCCCAACTCCAGCCCCAGCCTATCTCAAGATGATGGAGGCAGGTAAGGGCGGAGGTGGGCAGATTGCCCGGGCCTGCACCATCTCTTTTAAGTGACAACCTTTCCCCATGCCCTAAGGATGCTCTGGAGACTCCAGGAGAGGGACGGGGGCTGCCCTCTCAGTGGCCGGGCTCACTCTCTGTACCTTAGTTTCCCTATGAGGAAAATAGAAACAGGAAAAAAGATAAGGGGTTAGGCTGGCCTCCGCAGCCCTGTGTGTGCTCGAATGCTGGAGGTGATTTAACTGCCCCCATGTCAGTAAGTCAGAGGCCTTGAGACTGAGCTCATAGCCTGCAACTCATCCCCAGCGGCCAAGGGCAAGCTACTGGCCACTCTGCCTGCCCCAGTCCCCGCTGCAGAACTGCTCCCCACTGTCACTAGCCCAGATGCAGTGTTTTCAAACCTGTTCCTCATACGCAGATAGGAAAGCCAGTCTCACTGGTCCCTGGCACCTGCCATAGCATTTCAACAGCCACACAAACACTCTTGTGAAGCGGGCTGCCCGGGGAGGAGGGTCAGCGTGTGTAATCAGGCCTCGGGGCTCCACGGGACCCAGCTCGGGGCCTGGAGCACAGCAAGAATAAAGGAATAAAGCGGGCCTCGTCCAGCGGTCACTGCCAACCCCAAGGAGCCAGCCACCCTTGCCTACCACATGGCTTCCCGCCTCTTCCTAACTGTGGGGTCAATAAATGCACTTGCAGTATTTTCTAGAAGGAGGTTCTGCTCTCCCCACAGAACTTGTTCCCTGCCTCTTTCAGGTCTCAGCTCTAAATACCTTGCTTGGGGAGGCCCGCCCTGACCACCTGACGCCAGCAGCACCCCTGCCCCGTCTTTATGTCCCCTCTTCCATAGCACTCCTCACACTGACACACCACACCTGTCCCCTGCTGAAACTGGAGTTGCAACAGAGGGACTATGAAGGACTTGGTTTGGTCATACTCACCCTGGTGCCTGATACAGAGTTAGCTGCTTAAAACAACTTTACTAACCGGCCTATAACAAAGCATTAGGTACTGTAGCCTGGGAGAGTATCACCCCATGACTACCAAGTCGGTCCCCATTATGCTAAACACCCAATCCCTCACCTTGGGTGTCTCCCTGGCCCTTCAAGAAGGTATCCTCAGAAGGGAGGTGACAAGTGCATGCCACAACCTTCTAGGGATCGGGCCATCTGGGGCAGGAGGAAGCACTCCCATGACAGAGGCCACGGCCCCTCAGGCCTGGCTTCTGGCCCCTCCTGTTTTAAAGAAGTTCGAGGAAGCCCAAAGGACTGAAAGGAAGGTCAGAAGATCACCCTCCCAACTCCAAAGGCAGACCAGGTCACATGCCTGCTGGCAAGTCTTAAGAATTATGAAATGTCTTGCTGGAATGACCTGCCTTCAGCCCAGCCCCTCAGGCCTGGAGAAGGCCAGTCAGGCACCACGTGATCTGGGGAGCCGACAGGGAGAGCAAGGCGGGAAAGTGCCTAGCCACACCCTTCTATCTGGACCTCAGTTTCCCCACAACACAGAACCCAGTGCTGGGGCGATGTGAGAAAGCAATCAAATACACAGTGCTGGACCCCTGGGGACACACGAATAGCTTAGCTGCTGGTCTTAGGGACATGTGCGAGGCTGTCTGGGGTCTCAGTGCTCTGCACAGAGGGGCTTCGCACGGAGGGGCTCTGCCCTGATCTTCGTGAACAGATCCCACCCTTTCTCCACCCAGCAAAGAGCAGAGCCACTAGACCGACCCTGGCAGAGGGACACAGGGTCTGCCTTCCTCAAACCTGGCACCGACAGACCTGCGGGCCTGGTCGACGCAGCCCAGGAGGAAGATGTGGAGCTAAATGCACCTGGGAGACCCTGACTGCCACACAATTGGATAGATCTGATCTCCAGGGACTAGGATCTGATGTCAAGGGACTTTTCAGAGCCTTTAGCTGACCAAAAAGGGACAAAGTATGTGGCATCTCCTGAGTTCATTTGGTCCTCAAGCTCCCCCTAACGAGACAAGTGAACAAACACTTCCCAGTCTAGGACACGCTGCCACTGAGAAGCTGTGATACTGTGATTTATAGTAAAAACTATAACTGGTCTTCCCTCCATGCCTGGCACAGAGCGCCTGCAGTTCTTGGCAAGTCCTATGTGATAAGCACTGTAAAAAGAGCCTAGATACTCATAATAAGCCCCTTTCAACCACACCTGAGTTTACGTCGAGGAGAACCAATCATGTGATTAGAGGATTGGGACTTTCAGTCTCACCTCGACCTTCTGGGAGAGGACAGGGGCTGGCAGTTGAATCAATCACCAATAAGGACTGATTTGATCAACAACGCCTACATGCTGAAGACTCCACCCAAAAGAATAACCCAAAAGAATGGGTTTGGAGAGCTACGGGTTGGTGAACACTTGGAGATGCCGGGAGAGGATACGGAAGCTCAGCGTCCCTTCCCCATGCCTTGCTCCGTGCGCCTCTTCCATCTGGCTATTCCTGAGTTACATCCTTTTATGATAAACCAAAAATCTAGTGAGTAAAATTCTCTGAGTTCTGTGAGTTGCTCTAGAAAATTAATTGAACCCAAGGAGGGAGTCATTGGAACCTCCGACCTACAGCTAGATGGTCAGAGGCGCAGGTGACAATTGGTGTCTGAAGTTTGTGGGGGAATACGGTCTTGCAGGATTGAACCCTCAACCTGTGAGATCTGACACTATCTCCAGGTAGGTAGCATCAGAACCGAATTAAATTGTAGGACACCTGGTAAGTGTCCTCTTAAAACTGAGAGAACTGCTTGGTGGCAAGAGAAAAGAACGCACGCTGGAGAAGGGGACAGTCCCAGCGGGCACTGCAGCCAGCCCACAGCCTGACCCGAGCCAGCTCCCAGCTTGGTTTCCTCACTGGACACAAGGTAGGCACCCGACTGCTGCAAAGTCTGTAGGCTCTGTAGGGAGGGCCCTGCGAGGGCCCAGCTCACGGGTGAAGGTGCAGCACAGTCGCTGATAATCCCGCCCACGGGCAGAAGGGGCACAGCAGCAGCCGGCAGAGCACGCCCAGGAACCCGGCCGATGCTGGTGAAGCACCGACTGGGACGAGAGCAGTAGACAAAGCAGATCGGTGTTCCTGCTCTCGTGGCACTAGTGTTAGAACAGAGGGAGAGAGATACTATTAAGAAAATACAACAGGATGATGTCACATTACATGGGCTGCGGAAGAACAAAGGGTGGGGTGCGGGTCCCCCAAGGGTGAGGAGGAGGAGGAGGAGGAAGAGAGGGTGCGGGGTGTTCCAGGCAGGAGCACAGTGAAAATGAAGGCCTGGAGATAAAAACAAACAAACTGAGCTTGAAGATGAGGAGGGAGATTGTAGCTGCAGCGAGGGACCAGGAGGAAGTGAGGTCTCAGGCCGGCAAGGCCCCATCAGGGACACAAAGCCACAAGGAGGAGGCTAGGAGCCAAGTCCTGACATCCCCTCTCTGGCTCCTATGAGCATCGACCAAGGTCAAGGCCGGGAGGGGAGGCTCAGGAAGCCCCGGTCATCCACATTCCACATAAGAGCAGGCCCTAGCACCCAAGGCTTACGAGGCCCAGGGGTGGTGCCCAAGGAGGAGCAGGGTTCACCCATGAGCCACCAAACTTCCTGGTGGCTGAGGTCTGAGGTAATTTTTAAACTAAACCAATCTAAAGTAATATCTCACTGAGACCAGTCTGGAGGAGAAACTAGGTGTGACAGGAGTCGGAGAGGAATATCGAAGTCCAGCCTCAGGGACGTGCCACACGGGGTGCCAGGGCTACAAGAGCGACACCACTACTACCCTATTTTACAGATGAGGAAGCCAAGGCACAAGAGAGGAAAGCCACTTGCCCAAGGCCCTGGACAGTAAAAGATGGCAGCCTGGCTCCACAATCTTGTCTCAGAGAGCCAGCCAGACAAAAGTTCAATCTCTAGCAACAACACAGTCCCTGTGGCCCCTAAAGGGCCCCGGGAGCCCCAGCCATCACCGTGTCCCACACTGCACTCACATTCCTCCCTCCTATTAGTGGGGTGTCCCACTTCCCACCCACCTCCCTCAACCCCAGGGCCTCTGCTAATTCAGTGCCTCGGTGGCCTCTGGGCACTGGAGGTTACTCTAGACTGCCCTTCACGCCCGCGGCACTGCCCTGGGCCGGGCCCCCTGACCTCTCGCTGTTGCCGGACTAACATCTCCCTGGCCCCACCCATACTCCTGTCTCTGCCTGCTCCCCCTCCCCAATGCAGCCCGTGGGCTGAGCTGTCTCTCTACATCCTGCGTGCCACACGGGCTCCCACTGCCTGAATCCCTCGCAATGTCTGTCAGGCCGTGCGACCTAGCTCCTGGCCCCTCCCCAGCCTCACCTCACAGCTTCGAACACTCTGTTGCCCCTGCCTAGAATGTTCTCCATAGGCCCCCGGCCCAGAGTAGAGCCAGTGCCCGATTTACTCTCGCACAGTGCACTGTGCTTCCCCCTCAGCCCAGCTGGGCTCAGGGCAGGCCAGGATTCTCAGAGGACTCACACTGCCTCGCCACCATGGCCCAGGCCCAGCTTGGAGTGGGCACGGACCTACTCGGGGCGTTAACAGACCTGGAATGCCAGGTCTGGTGGGGGAGGGGAGTATGCAAGCTGGGACACAGCAAGGGCCGCTGCATGTAGTATACCCAGGGTCCTCTCTCGACCCTTATCACTACCCCAACCCAACAGGATCCAACTATATCACCATCTCCATGGCTGCCACCCTGTCCCTACCTGCCTCTGGGCACCTGTTCCCGCCTCCTCCTGGATCCCTCCGAACCCCCTGCACTGGTCTCTGTGGTCTCTTCTCCACCAGTAGCTATAGGATCTGGTTAAGTCATACCTCAGCCTAAGGCCACTCTCTCCAAGAGTGAGTTTAAGACCTGCCACTCAAGATGACCCCCCCGTGTGCCCTCAGGCAAGGAGTTTTAGCTGGGAAGCCTCAGTTCAGTCCTCTCTGAAGTGGGGATGACAGGAATGAAGAGTTCAACCTTAATCCCAGTCAGGCACTAGGCAGATGCACGCCCTCAAACTCCTGCCCTTGGTGCTCCCTTGGCTGTTGCTCATCACGTGCTTCTCCTCCCCACCCCCACCCCCCAGAAGGAATTTCAGTTCCTCCAAGTGGCCACTCTGGGCAGCAGCGCCTCACAGTCCTCACACACGTCACATCGCTGGGAAGGAGAGTGCTCGCTCCCCCGACATACCCATCGCACCGGTCAGCCTCAGCTCACACATCACTTCCTCAGGAAAGCATCACGTGATGTCCCTACCTTCTGGATGGAGTTAGCTACCCTCCCTCTACCACACATGCTCCCATCTAATGAGGGGCAGACCTGCATGTCTCGTTCCTGGTCTCTTCCACAAGTTTCTCCCATCTGTCTGTTGGCACTAATGGAGTGCCAAGAGAGCAGATGGCGGGTCCTGGTCCTGCTCACCTTGGACCTCCAGCCCTGGATCGGCCTGTGGCACACAGTAAGCGCTCAGTGGACCACCGCTGGGTGACAGCCACCATGGAGGTGATGAGGGAGCCCTCCCACCATGACATGGTCATGACCTTCCAAGGCAGGAAGCCAGCCAACCTGTTCTCCCAGCAAGCTGTCCGCTAACAGGCGAGCGGCAAGCACAACACCGTGGCCATTGGTACAGCGCCACTTAGTGAGGGCCTTGATTGTGCCAGGCACGGTTCTAAGGGTGTACCTGTTTTGAATAAGATGGTCTTCACAGCAAGCAACCAACAAAGACGGTGCTATTATTATCTCTGCTGTCCAGACAGGAAACATGGCTGTGAGTAGCAGTCCCTGTGCAGGGGCCAGACAGCCAGCCAGTAAGCTGCAGAGCCAGGACCTGAACCTGGGCAATCTTAGCTTCCAGCCCCCACCACTAGGGCAGTGGTTTTCCCAGGATTGCCAGGGGCCAAGAGCACCCGCACCACCTGGAGAACTCATTAAAATACAGATTATCACATCCCCACAATCAACCTGCAAAATGGGAAGTAGAAACCCTGACTTTGATCTACACTGACTCTGACATCTGCTGCTCTGCTGCTACCTGTCCTGGCACAGCTGATTGGACATCTGAAACCAGAGGAGGCAGCCCATTGGCTCTCCCATGGCCTATGACATGGCAGAGCTCACAAAGAGGAGGTGCTAAGCCAATCTGCTGCCACCTCTCTTTGGAGCCATGCCCTCCCACAAGTGGGTAGGGCGGAGTAAGAAAATGATGGCAGGAGGGCAGGAATGGGACACAGCTGAGAGCCTGGTCCGAGGTCTAACCTCAGATCCCAGATCTGGCCCCAGCTAGGAAAGCAGGTAACCTGGCTAGGCCTCATTTTCCCTAGCTATAAAAATGGGGATGTGTCAGCAGCCTGCCCAGTGCTGAACCGGGCAGGGCTGACACTCCAGGTCAGTTGGAGACCCCGAATGGAAACCCCTAAGAGCTCTGGAGAGAGGGAGGTCCCACCCGCTACGGCTCCCCTCTTTCCTTCTCATCTGAGATGCTTTCCAAGGAGGCCTGAGTGAGTTTCAAGCTGGGAGACATGCCCATGTCATGTCAGGCTTGTGTGGGAATAAGTTGTGTGAGAACACAGTGGAGGACAGAAAAAAAATCTACATGTGGGCCATTCTTTATTCGACGGGCAGGTCTCTCCCAAAAGTCAATGTCATAATTAAAAAAGAAATGGCAGGGATGCTGCTCTAATGAAAAGTGGAAACACGACAATGGAGTGTAGCATGGGATTGGTCTGAGCAGCTGTAAACCAGTCAGAGAAGATAGTTGGAGGACAACTAGCAACATGAGTATAAACTGGCTGTTAGATAACATGCAGGAATGATTACTTTTCTTGGGCATGGTCTGTGACTGCAGGAGAGTGTCCTTATTGCAAGGGGAGGAGGAGCACTGAAGCATTTTAGGTTGACATGTCACAAAGTCTGCTACTGATTTTGCATGCATTCAGCAAAAACATGTTATCTACAATACAGCAAGCACATATGGCACCTGGCAGTTTGGTTACAGCTGAGGAAGCTGGGGGTGGGGGTGAGTATTCAGTGAACTGTGCTTCAACTTTCCTGCACGTGTGAAAAACGTGAATTCAAACCCAAACAACAGCCCAGCCATCAGAGACTACATTATAAGACCCCCGGCTCCTGCTAGACACGGTGTCCACGTTCATTTCCTGCTACAGCTTTAATCACCCCACTGTACCTGTTTTTGAGAAGATGAGCTGCAGAATGAGAGGCCGCCGAGTGACGATTCCTGAACCTCGGGGAAGGAAGTCCCTGTGGGAGGGGAAAGGGACAGAAATTACTCACGAGGCTGGTTTGTGGAACAGGAAGTATGACCATATGTGGTGGAGCAATCCCCTCTTGCAATTCAGGCAACCTCAGCAAAGACACCAACCCCAGCAGGACACTGGAGAACACTCTGGCCTTGGAGGGTCCTGAGGCCACGGGATGGGGGGAAGGGTCGAGAAACTGGATGGAAGCTTAGTGACAAATGGAACTCCAGCTGGCTGTGCTCCAGCCCCAGCATGCCCAAAAGGTCCTTTCCTTAAATATTTGAACCATCTCCCCAAGATCCCAAAGAGATCAGTATATTTCCTACATACATTTTAAAATTAATATAATGCCATATGTATGATATAAAGACTAAAAGGAAAGTAGCTGATGATAAAATATGATGTGTTTCATGTCCCAAAAAGACAAATCGATATAGGCAGGAAGTGGACCAGTAGTTGCCGAGGGGTAAAAAATATAGAGAGGAGACAGCTTCTGGGGTGATGAAAATGTTCTAAAACTGGACTATGGTGATGCCTGCTAATATTTACTGTAAATTTACTAAAAAACACTGCGTTTGAAATGGGTGTGTTTCCTAGCATGTAAATGACCCCTCAATACAGCTTTTTAATTTAAAAAACAACAACAACAACGACGACGACTCTGTATTGCACTATGGAAATACTCAGGCACTATCTGCACCAGCTAGTACACATGGATTCACGCACAGTGGGAAGACCAGAAGCTGCCATGGACCATTAAGAAAGGAAAGCAAAGGAGCATTTTCAGAGATTATTCAAGCAATGCAAAGGCCTCTGTCGTTTCATGTAAAATGGACGAAGTTTCTAGGCTCAGGGAATTTCAAACAAGATTTGCACCTTGATAAATGTTTAGATTATCTGAAATCTGTGCAGGACACAGGACGATTGGGACTGGACAGGTGTGTCTCATATATCATGAGACAACAGTGTCCCTGGGTTCCCAGTGTAGCGTCACTGGTGCCACGTTGCTCCCCAGTACGGTGGCAACCACAGTGTCCCAGGTTCCCTACCCATGTTGGGAACCCCTGTTGAGACCCTGGAGGGTACCAGAGGCCACTGCTTCTCTGCTCAAGCTGGGCATCAGAATCCCTGGGAACACTGTTAACCCAGTGTGCAGAAGGAGGGAGCAGGTGTGCCTTCGCCACACACCATGCACAATGGGGCCCGAGCCCCATTAGCCCGTGGGATATCCCACCACACTTATATAGTGCCTCCTTTGGCTGGGAGCAGGCACACAGCAGTGACCACACATAGGTTGGCCTGTACCCTCGTGGGGAACTGCAGCCCAGCCTGCAAGATAAGGAACCCTCCATGGGCTATAAGGCTCTGAGGGCCCCATGGGGGTGCTGCCAGCAACAGCAAAGCAGGGTGCTCTATTGGATGGGACAAGGAGTGGGATGAGGACAGTGCTGAGGTCGTGATGAGAAGGCTGCTTATCATTCTTAGGGCAAGGCCGCCCAATGGGGTTTAGGGGCAGCCAGGTTACAAATGTGTAGGCTTTTACAGGTGTGTAGCTTTAAAAGATGTTTCTGGCTGCTGAAGGTATAAGGACACAGCCAAGAGGCAGGCAGAAGGCGACTGCGCTATTCCAGGTGAGCGAGGACAGGGGACGGCCGGGGCGGGGAGAGGGGCTGAGGTAGTAGGAACACAGAGGGCAGTGGACAGACACTGGATAGGGCTGAGAGGAGTTTAGGAGATGAACAACCATGGTCAGAGGACAGGCTGGCCTGAGAACCGTGGAAGGAAGGAGGGGCCAAAACAGTGGGAAGAACACCTGGAAGACATGCAGGAGCCCCCCAGGGTGCGGGCGCTCACAGTCAACCTTCAGCACCTCGGGTGCTACTGTTCTTGAGGATGACAAAGAGCCCACGGGCCACTTTTCTCAAAGTGACACCATGGGCTATGGACACCCATTCTCCCATTTGGTAGATGAGGAGACTAAGGTACAGAAAGGCTATGTGACCTGGCCAAAGTCACATGCTCGTTCACACAAGTATTACTCATGCCTATCAAATATGCTGGAAGTGCTGGGGACACCACTGACATTCTGACGGGGACCACATGAGATGCAGGGGTGATGACGAAGATACACCATGGGGGTTAGAGGACTTGCGGTCAGAATGGTCAGGGAAGGCCTCTCTGAGAAGGGAAAATGCGGGGCAAGCTATATGTAGGGGTGCAGCGGGAAACAGCAAGAAGGCCACACGCGGGTAACCAGACCCCAAAGTAGGTTTTTACCTCAGCCCTCGCCAGAAAGGGTACCCAGTGTCTCCAGGACAGCAACACCCCTTCACAGAGGATGCCAGGCCAGGGACATAGCGGGTACCACACATGGCCTTGACCCTAGCTCCTTGCAGCCCCAGGCCACCTGGCTCACAGGCAGGGACCTGAAAGGCAGGGATGGAGGCACCTTGCACATCAGAGACCATGGGTGCCAGCCCTCCGACACAGAATCACAGACAGCAACGGTGACAGTGTGCGTGCCCTTCACAAGAACCTCCCACCCCACCTCTCCCACATGAGTGGAATGTCAGTGGCCAAACAACACAGGAGCAGCGTCCCCAACATGTGTCTGTGCGGTTCCTCTGTGCTGATGTGTGTGACCAAAGCCAGTTCCTTTTCACTGTTGACCCGTGTTGACAGGTCAGTTTGTTCCTAGCTGATAGGACATTTGGGGTCTTTTCCAGTTCAGGGCCATAATAAAGCTGCGATGAACATTCTCACACATGCCTTTTGTACACATATGCCCTTGTTTTTCCTGCTGATTCATAAGGTAGACTTGAACTTGAACAGGCAAAACTAGTCTCTGCTGATAGAAATCAGAGCAGTTGGTTCTCTCTGGGGGAACTGACTGGAAGTGGCGTGCGCAAACTTTCTGGGATGATGAAAGCATCTTCTGTCTTGATCTGTCGGCGATTACCTGGGTGCATGCTTTTATTTTTGAAATCAAGGTGTATACTTAAGATTGAGCAAATTCCTGTATCTACGTTAAATCTCAGCAGGAAGCTCACAAGTACAAATAAGTCCAGGAGGACATACTCATGAAGACCCAGATAGGAAAGTATAGAGAGACTCTCCATTAACATTTGCCCACAGAATCTTTACACTCTTGCTAGTTTCCCAGTAAGAACAGCTCAGATCTAAGGAACCTTAAAGCCCTTGTGGGGGGGAACTAACTAAATAAATTAGAGCCCATCCACACCACCGTGCAGACACACACAAATAAGAGCCTTTTATCTTTTGATATGGAACTTCCTTCTTGATGTACTGAGGAAAATAAAACATGCAGAAATGTGTCTGTGCTTTGCAACTGAAGAGAAAAAACAACAAAATCGAGCCCACGGAGGCTAGTGCCTGTTGGGAAGAAGAGTCATTGCACGCTCTGGAAGATGTTTGAATTGTACATCATCCACATGGATTACTGTCTCTAAAAAATTCCTTTTTAAAAAAGTAGTCAACGGTCGTTGAGCACTCACGGTATGTCGGGCCAGGAGCCGAGAACTACCCATGGATTTAACCCATTTAACCGTGCCAAAAGCCACCAGGAGGGGTCTGTGAGCCCCACTTAAGAGATGCAATTAGGCCCAAAGGATGAGCAGCTGTGCCAGGTCACCCAGCATCTGGGAGTGGCACAAGCATGGACTCAAACACTTGGGGTCTGAGCCTCTGACCAGCAGGTCACCAGGCCTCTGGGCCCACACATCTGATGCAGAAGCCACCAGCACCTCCCCAGCCAGGGCCAGGTCTTCTGCCACCAGTGTTAACAAATGCTGTCCTGTGACTGCTCTGGGCGTGTCTGGGGGGTGGGGTGGGGACAGGCACCATGAGCACCATGGTAACACCACAGACATGGACAATGGGAGCCTGAGAAGAACACGAGGACCAGTGTGGTAGCCAAGAGAACCCCCAAGAGCTCTGGGCACACGCAGGGGAAGTGGGCTTTCCAGGGCTGGGACTTGGTGCTGAGCAGGAAGGACGAGTGGCGGGCACAGCCTGGGTGATGGAAGCAGAGCCCGTGGGGGAGAAAGCTGAAGGACAAGGCTGGGCAGGTGTGAGGGGCCTAGCGTGCCAGGAACCCTGGGACTTGTCCGATTGTGTTTCCAGAAGCTCCTGGGCTGCTAAGTAGAAAGGGCAGTGACACCGACCCTCGACCTGGACAGTCCCCCAAAAGCAGCCCCCCCAGAAATCTCCACGGAGCTTGGTGAGGAGGGGCCTGTCCAGCTGGTCCTTAAAGTTACCCACAGGGTTTCCTGACACACAGCAGCAGGGGCACCCTTAGGGTCTTCCCAGTGGCTGGTGGAAGGAAACATCCTCCTAAGCAGCTCTGCCAGGTACGCTGACTATCCACTTCTCTGGGGGCGACTTTCAAGTCTCGGTCACCTGCTTCCTCCTCCTTGACCCCACCCATGTTCCACAGGTCACTGCATCCCTCCCTGTGACTCAGAGCATCCACCTCCCTCCTCTCTCCTCCCCACTGTTACAAGGGCCACCGTGCACCCAGGCCGCCCTGAGTGCTGTGTGACCTTGGGCTGGCTTCCCTGCCTCTCTGGTCTGGGTTTCCCAGTCAGTGAGAAGAGGGTAACTCCGCCCACCTCGGAGAGTAGCTGGGTACCTGACAAACAGGCATCCCAAGACTTGCTCCCCGTTCTCCCCACAGCTCTGACTCAAATGACTCCTCCCTAGGGAGACTTTTCTCACCCTCATTCACAACTCCAAACCCCCCCACCCCATCTTCCTCCTGCACTTCCTTTTTCTCCATAGCACTAACACCCTGTAAGTCACTTATCTGCTTCTTGTCTGTCCCTCCCCCACGTCAGCACCCCAGGACAGGATCTTGGGTCTATTCTGCTCCCAGGCTCACAGGAGCTGCTCAATGTTAACCATGATCATTTCAGCACCCGGCCTCTAACCCGGGCCTGGCCCCAGGCTTCTGATCTACCCATCTCCCAGGTTCTCCATGACCTGGGCTCCAAACCTCCTTCCTGTGGAGACCACATGACCAATCCCAGGTTTGGCTGGGTCCCCCAGCTGCCCACCCCACCACTCCCTGCACCATCCACATCTGGGATCTCTCCTGCACTTCTGGCCTCCAAGCCTTTGCAGGGCTGCGCCCTCTGCCAGGAAACCCTTCCCCACAGGCCCTGCTCGCCCAGCGGGGGGCAAGTGCAGTGGACGGCGCCGCTCCTGCCCAAATGCACACTCTTCCTACTTCCACCAACATGGCCTCCAGTGGAGGCACCATCCTAGAACAGGGCAGGAGTTCTTTATCTGGCCTGGTCACTGCTGGATCTCTAGCACCTAGAGCAGTGCCTGGAATACACCAGATGCTCATTAAATGCATGTTGAATGGATGAGAGGAACGTGGACTCTGAAGACAGACCACTTGGGTTCAAAGCCTAGCTTGGCCCCCATGAGCTGTATGGCCCTGCACAGGTCTCCCCTCTCTGGGAACTGGCCTGGCCACCTCTGAAATGGGAAGATGCCACCTGTCCACCACAGAGGGCCTGTCTGGCAACCTGACCGCCTCGCATTGAGTCACATCACCCCTGCGAAAGCCTGTTTCCCAGCTCTGAAATGGGCCACCTCTCCCTAGAAGGCAGTGAGGGCTCTGGGGAGTGTTCTTTGAACAGAGCACAAAGCCCCACCAGAAGCCTTTTGACTTCCAGCCCCCATGAGCATGAGAACTCCTGCGCATAAGAATAATGGAAGCCAAAATAATGGCTGGCAAGTGGGCAGGCCTCCCCTGGAAAGCAAACAGATAAGCCGGCAGAGGATGAGCCGGCAATAAGCCCAACCCTTGTCAGAGCCGCCTGGTGCAGGCACAAGGCAAGAGCCCTAGGCTGGGATCCTGTCCTCATGGCCCTATCCTCAGTGTGGCTGGGAGACCTTAGCACGGTGCCAGCCACAGGAAGAGCCCCACGCTCTGGGGCCCCAGTCATTCCCAGGCTGGGAAACAGCTCAGTGAGCCCTCTAACAACACCAAAGGAATGAGGCCACGGCCAACACACCCACTCCACAGATGGGCAGACTAAGGAGCCACATTTCAGGAAGGAGCAGAGCCAAGATGGAACCATAGGTGGGACATCAAGGAGGGAGACACCCCAGTCACCACGCCCCCCACGGAGGGGTCTCCTTTGTGGCTTTGCTAGAACAGAAGTAGCTTATCACCCTCTCTCCAGAGCTTCAACATTCGGCCTGTGCACATCCTGCCCTAGTCCCTGCCTCGTCCGTACCCTGTCTCCACCCAACAGTAACCACTGGTCACCCAGAGCCCAGCTTGCACTCACTGTCCCCAGGAAGGTGCCACTGTGTCACTGTAGTCACAGGGCCCGGCAGGGTGGTTACGCCCCTGATTCAGATCAGAGACATGGGGCTCCGCCAGCCTCTCAACCCTGTTGTCCTGCTGGCTCCACCTCCAAATGCAACCACTCCTCTCCACATCCAAGGCCACCAGCCCAGTCCACCCAGGCCCGTGCTTGCTTGGACCAGTGCAGTCGCCGCCTCAGGCTGACGACCTTCATCCCCACACTCTATTTTCCTCAGAGTGGCCACAGGACACCTGTGATCGCCAAGTCAGGGTATATCTCCCTCTGTTCAGAACCCTCCCGTGGCTCCCACCGCACTCTGGGTAAAAGCCCAGGTCTTCCTCGCAGCCCACAAGGCCCTGCGTGATCCGCCCAGTCACCTCCCTGCCCTCACCTCCTCCTATTCTCCTCCTTGCTCACTTGGTTCCTGCCATTCTGGCCTCCTCCATGTTCCCCCAAAACAGGAGGAACCCTCTCCCCCTACGGCATACACATGGCCAGCAGGCAACTCCCAGTCAAACAGTCTCCTCCCTACCCCCACCCCTAATATGAAGCAGCTACCCTCTGTCACACACCATCCTGCTTGATTCTCAATTTTGCTCCTAACCGGCAACTCCCAAGTTCACTGATTTGTCACAGTCCCTTCCCTTCCAGCCGCCCTCATTAGAGTGGCAGCCTCACAGGGGCAGGGTACTCTGCCTGGCACATTCCCTGGCCTCTCCCCAGCTCCCAATACAAAGCCAGGCACGAGGCATGTGACCAATGCTCGTGGGATGAAGAACCAAACCTGCCATTGTACAAATATGACTAAGACTCAGACGGCAGTGGGGCGGGACAGCATCTTACTGGCTTTCACAGTCCCAGTTCGGACACCTTCCTATCACAAAATTCCCAGCAGGCTCCTCCCTGCTCAGGAATCCTGCAGGTTCCAGAGCCAGCCCTGCACTCAGCCCTTGGCACTCAGCCCTAGTGTCACCTGTTCCCTGGTCTCATCTGGAGGCCAGGCCAGGAGCAAAAGCAGGAAGTGCCCCGTGGCGTGTAGATCTGGCGCTGGGCCTCTCAGAGCCCAGCTGGAATCCAGGCCCTGCCCCTTCCTTTCTGAACAATCTGGGCAGGTCGGGTGACCTCTTCGTGCCTCGGTTTCCTAATCTGTTAAGTGGGAATAATACCACCTACCTTAGAGGGTAGTTGGAAGGGTTTGCAAAGTTCTTACCACAGTGCCCCAAAGAGAGCGTTTGCCCCATACAATCAAAGGAAAACTCAGTAAGAGTCAGATCACATCCCTCCTCTGGATCAAAGGGTTCTCATGGTCTCTGAGGCCCTGCGCAATCACCCCGTCACCTCCCTGCCCTCAGCACCTACCTCCACCTCCACCTCGCTTTCTAATTCCAGCCAAACCTGGTGGTCAAGGTATGGCAAGGAAGCCAAACCCATTCCTGCCTCAGGGCCTTCGTGCATGCTCACTCGCTGCCTGGACTGTCTCCTCCAAGCCTTTCCACAATCTTGGCTTCCTTTGTTCACTCAGGACTCAACAGAGATGTCACCTCCTCTGATGGTCCCCTACTGACCCCTCTGATTCACCTGCCCTGTTTTCATTCTCCTGAGTGGGTTAAAGGACAGCCACTCCCTGCGGCAGTGCTTTCCAGAGCAAAACCTGTTAACCTCACAGATGTCCATCGGGGAACTGGCTAAATCGGCCTTGGAACTGGCCCAGAAAGCAGTACAGGCCGCAGTGCTGAAAGCCAAGTGCAACGCGCAGGACTGGTCGTGTCCTCCAATTTTTTTTTTAGTGCTTGTGCATGTTTCCGGCCTGTGTAGGGAACAATAATTTAGAGGCGACACTTGAACCCTTGATGGAGGTTGTCTGTGGAGTGAGAATGGAAAACTTTCTGTTTTATAGTCACTAATGTGATTGGAGTTTCTGTGTTTTATAACAGGGAAATATTAATTTTTAACTTTTCAGTTGTACTGACAATCCCCAAAGCAACCAGTCAGCCAAGCAGCATTTTCAAGGGTGATGGGGAAACTGCTGCCATTTTGGGATCGAGCTCTTGCCTCCACCCTCCTGGGGGTCGCCCTCAGCTATCGCCTCATTGTTCTACACAGCATCACTGGAAGGCCAGCCATGTGACCTTGGCAGCAAGGTCACTCACAGCCTCATCTGTCAAAGGGGATATGGTGGGGATGGGAGGTGGTGGGCACTTGCCATGTCTCCGTAGCCCCTTGATGGTGGTCGGCCATATGTGCACTCCCAGCTCCGCAAACGTCACCACCTGGAGGGGCCCGACCGAACCCGCAGGCGGGATGCTAGTAAACACACAGGCAGGAAAGCCAGACAACGCCCCACCCAGCTCCCAACGTTCCAGAACCATCCCCCTTGTGGGCCCTTTCCTTGAAAAGGAGTAGGCAGTGGCCTCTGGAGACAAGCATGACCTCCCCACTCTCTTCCTTAGAGCCTCCCCCAGTGTGATGGGGCACCACACCACAAGGAATTGTTCTGGCACACTGGGGGCAGTGTCACACAAGATAGATAGGCCTTATCACCCTCTCCAGACATCTCTTCCCCACTCTCTAAAGTCCATCTCTCAGTCAATCCTGTCAGCTGTCTGAGTCACACCCAGACCTACCTCCTTCTCCCCTGCTTAGTCCCAGCATCCTTAGGCTAAGTTCCCTGGGTCACCACCCCCCGCAACTCTCCCATCTCTGTCTCCCAGGACCTGGCCCTGCCCCATGTGTTCTCAGCCCAGCAGCCAAGGAGAGCTTTCAAACTGCAAGTCAGATCACACTGCACATGTGCCTGAAACCCACCTGTGGCTTCCAGCACACTAGGGACAAAATCAGTCTCCTCCTTGTGACTCATAGAGCCCTGCACCAGCACCCTATCACCTCCTCGCCATTCCCTGCTCACTCCCTCAGCTTCCACCTCAACCTGGGCTATTCTGCCACCAGATGTCCCCGCAGCACCCTCCACTCTTCCTTAGGACACTAGCCGGTTGGCACCATTTAGGAGAGAGCCCTAGCCTCCCACCTCCCCAGGCCAGGCTCTGCCTGCTACCCCTTCGCTCTGACCCCAGCAATATGAGCTTCCTTCCTGCCTCCTGGACCCCAACTCCCCAGAATGTCAGCCCCACAAAGACAGGTATTCTTGTCTGCTTTGTTCAACTGCCAGGTCCCCAGCACCCAGCATACTGTCTGGTAAACAGCGGGCACTCAATAAATGCCTGCTCAGGAGTAAACAGCAAGAGCAGCTGGCATCTCTGGGGTACATATGACACAGGCACTGTGCCAGGTACACAGTCTTTGTTTCGCCCTCACAGGGGCTCTCGCCAACACTATTTCTCAGATAGGGAAACAGGCTGGAGCGGTTAGGTCATCCAGACCAAAGCCACAGAGCTAACAGCACCCCTTAACCAGTGCAGCACCAACGCGATCTGCCTCATTCCTGTCCACGTTCTGCAGCGCACCATCCCAGTCACCACACTGAACATCTGGGAATGAGGATGAAAGGAGATCCTGCATTCTGAAGACGGGAAAGCCAGTCACATCTCCCTGTAGGGACAACTTGGTGAGCAGACATGATATGGTAGTGGAGAGGGCAGAGTCTGTAGCTGGACAGCTCAGCCATAGCCTCACTGTGTGACTGGGACCAGGGTCCTCCCGTCCCCGAACCTCAGTTGTTCCATCTGTGAAATGAGGATAACAGTGCCCACCCCATCAGGTTGTCAGCAGGATTAGAAAGATGAGTCACAGGAAGCCCAGTACCCAGCACATGTAAGGCCCTATTCTATAGGACAGTTGACAAAGGTGACACGGGCTCCTCCTCCCTGGCACTTCAGGAAGAAACTCGGCACAGACTTTCCTGGCAGACCTGGCAAAATGATTCTAAATCCACTTCCCTTCCAACACAGCAACCCTTTCTAAGGATTGCCCCGGGCACAGTGGATGCACAGCCTGATGACCCCCAAGGCTCTGCCAGGAATGGGAAACTAGAAAACCAAAAGCTCAAGTAGGAGAGTGAACAGACGCAGGGGGACTAGACCAGACCGAGGGATACTACAGAGCTGTAAAGAAAGCACAAGGCAAGGGAAATACAGTGAGTCAATAACAATAGCTGGAGACATCAATACCTCACCTTCAACAACGGACAGAACACTGGACAAAAGATCTATGAGGAAATAGAAAACATGAACACCGCCATAAGTCAACAAGACCTAAAACACAGGTACAGGACGCTCCACCCAACAGCAGAATACACATTCTTATCTAGGATACACGGAACATTCTCTAGGATAGGCTGTATTTGAAGTTAGGCCATAATACAAGACTCAGTAACTATAAAAGGACCAAAATCAAAGCAAGTATGTTCTCTGGCCACAACGGAATGAAGTCAAAAAACAAAAGAAGGAAATCTGGGGAAGTTCACAGCTATGCGGGAATTAAACGTCACATTCATAAATAACCAATGAGTCAAAAAAGAAATCACAACAGAAATTTAAAAAAACACTTTGAGATAAATGAAAATTGAAAACACAACATATCAAAACCTACAAAATACAGCTAAAGCAGTACACAGAGGGAAATTTATAGATGTAAGCACCTATCTCAAAGAAAAAAGACTGTAATTTTCTGTTTACCAATTATAATTCAATATGGCTTTTTAAAAAAGTTCTTAAATTCACAACAATTTTAAAATTCTTTTTAAAAGAAGAGATTTCAAATCAAAAAGTGATCTTCCATTTAAGAATCTGAAAAAAGAAAACGCAACCAAACCCAAAGTGGACAGAAAAAAGGGAACTAAGATTAGAGAGTAAATGATAAAGAGAAAAGAAAAAACAAAGAAAAATCAATAAAATCAAAGTTTGTTCTTTGAAAAGACCAACAAAATTGAGGTACCTTTAGGCTAGATTAACCAAGGGAAAAAAGAGAAGACTCAAATTACTGCGATCAGGAAAGGGGCATCACTACCAACCTCACAGAAATGAAAAGGGTTAGAAGAAAATGATATGCCAAAAAATTAACCTAGACAAAACAGACAAATTCCTAGAAATACAAAAACTACTGAAAATGACTCAAAAAGAAGTGAAAATCTGAACAGACCTATTATAACAAGTATAGAAATTGAACTTGTGCTCAAAAAACTTCCCACAAAAAAAACCCAAAAAAAAGCCCAGGCCCAAATGGCTTCACTGGTGAATTCTAACAAACATTTAAAGATTTAATATGGATCTTTCACAAACTCTTTCAAAAAATAGAAGAGGAAGGGAGGAAGGGACACTTCCTAACTCATTCTGTGATATCAAAGCCAGACGAAGACACTTTTGCCTCGTTGCATCCAAGAAAGCAAGACGGGTCACCAGCAGCTCTACTGGAGCCATCAGAGAAAATTCAGCCTGGGTTCTAATTCTTGCCACGCCTGCTCAAACCAGCACGGTCAGATCTGGAAATACGGCCTCAGTATGTGCCACCAATGTTTCCGTCAGTATGTGAAGGATACAGGCTTCATTACATTACACTAAGTAAACTTCCTTGAGTGGATCATTCAAGATATCTACTTGACCACAGAAACAATACTAGCTCTTTGTACATAAAATAAAAAAACTTTAATTGGAAAAATAAAAGCCAAAGTCATCACAAGAAAACTACAGACTGACTACAGACAGACAGACAGACAGACAGACAGACACACACACACACACACACACACACACACAAATCCTCATCTCAACAAAATACTAGTACACCAAATTCGGCAACATATAAAAAGGATTACGTACCATAGTCAAGTGAGATTTATCCCAGAAACACAACGCTGGTCCAAAAATGTGAAAGGCGATCAAGGTAATACACCATATTAACAGAGTAAATGACGATACTATTTAATTATCTCAATAGAAGCAGAAAAAGCACGTCACAAAATCCAACACCCTTGTATAATAAAAACACTCAACAAATTATGAATACAAGGGAATTTCCTCAACCTGACAAATGGCATCTACACAAAACCCACAGCTAACATCTCATTTCATGGTGAAACACTGAAAGCCTTCCAAGATCAGGAACTAAACAAGGATGTCCACTCTCACTTCTATTCACCATGGTACTGGAGCTTCTAGCCAGGTCAATCAGGCAAGAAAAAGAGACAAAGCCATCCAACCAAGGAAGGAGGAAAACTAGTCACAGATAACATGATCATATCTATAGAAAATGCTAAAGAATCTACACCACCCTACTCTACCCCCAAAAAAACTATTAGAGATAATAAATAAGTTCAGCAAGGTTGCAGGATGCAAGATCAATATACAAGAATCAGTTACACTACTGTATATTAACAGTTAATCTGAAAATGAAATTAATAAAAAAATTACATTTACAATAGCATCAAACAGAATAAAATATTTGTGAATAAATTTAAAAGAAGTACAAATTTTCACAATGAAAACTAAAAACACTGTTGAAAGAAATTAAAGACCTAAATAATGAAAAGACATCTTGCGTTCATAGAAGACTTAATATTGTTAAGATGGTAATACCTACCAAACTGATCTATAGACTCAGTGCAGCTCCCACCAAAATCCCAAAGGCATATTTTGCACTAATTGATAAGCTGATGCTAAAATTCAAATGGAAATGCAAGAGACCGAGAATAGCCAAAATAAGCTTGAAAAAATAAGAACATTGGAGGAATCATACTTCCCAATTTCAAAAATTATTACAAAGGGACAATAATAAAGATTGTGTGGCACTATCATTAGGGTAGATATAAAGATCAACAGAATAGATATGAGAGTCCAGAAACATACTCTTGTATTTATGGTCAACTGATATTAATTCAGCCAAAGGTGCCAAGACCATCCATGAAGAAAGAATAGTCTTTTCAATCAATGGTGCTGGGACAACTGGATAGCCACATACAAAAGAATGAAGTTGGACTCCTACTTTACACCATATATAAAAATGAACTCAAAATAAATCAGAGACCTAAATGTAAAGCCAAAACCACAAAACATTTAAAAGAAAATTCAGTAGTACATCTTCATGACCTTCATGGATTTGGCGATGGTTTTTTGGATATGACGCCAAAAGTATAAGTGACAAAAGAAAAAATAGATAAAATTTTCAACTTTTCTGCTTCAAAAGACATCACCAAGAAAGTGAAAAGACAATCCACATAATGAGAGAAAATACAGTCTCGCACAGCTTAACGACAGAGATGTGTTCTGAGAAATTCAACGTTAGCTGGTGTCACGAGAACATCACAGAGTGCACTTACACAAACCTGGACGGTATAGCCTACTACACACTTAGGCTACACGGTACAGCCTACTGCTCGTAGGCTACAAGCCTATATAGCATGGTACTGTACAAAACAACACAAGATTAAATCAAGCACAAGAGAATATGAAGCAATCAAGAGATGCAGTTCACTATTAGTAATTTCTTTTGATATATCTCCTTGTGCAAGGGAAACAAAAGAAAAAAAATAAACAAAAGGGTCTAAACTAAAAGTTTTTGCACAGCAAAGGAAACTATCAACAAAATGAAGAGACAACCTACCAAATGGGAGAACATATTCACCAATGAGACATCCAATAAGGGGTTAATATCCTAAATTTATAAAGAACCCATGCAACTTAACACTGAAGGAAAAATAAAAAAATAAAAAAATAAACCCTGATTAAAAAACGGGCAGAATACTTGAATAGACATTGCTCTGAGGACAACATACAGATGGCCATATGAAAAGATGCTCAATGTCACTAATCATCAAAGAAATGCAAATTAAAACCACAATGAGATATCACCTCACACCTGTCAGAATGGCTATCATCAATAAATCAACAAATGAGTGTTGGTGAGGATAGATGACTGGATAAAGAAGGTATGGTAAATATGCAACGGATTATTACTCAGCCATAAAAAAGAATGAAATCTTAGCATTTGCTACAACATAGATGGACCTAGAGGGTATAATTCTAAGTGAAATAAATCAGAGAAAGACAAATACCATATGATCTCACTTACATGTGGAATCTAAAGAACAAAATCAACAAACAAAATAGAATCAAACTCAGAGATACATAAAACGACCTGATGGTTGCCGGGTGGCAGGGGGATTGGGAGGCTGGGTGAAGGGAATAACAGGTACAAAGTGGCAGTTACAAAATAGTCACAGGGATGTAAAGTATAGCATAGGGTATATAGTCAATAATACTGTAAAGCTATATACAGTATCAGGTGGGTACTAGACTTATCAGGGGATCACTTTGTAAGTTATATAAATGTCTAACCACTATGCGGTACACCCAAAACAGATATAAAATAATACTGAATGTCAACTGTAATTGAAAAACAAGAGACACAGTAAACACAAGATGTGTGAGGCTGCTTGCTGATGGCATAACACAGCATGCTGTTTTACAGAAAACTTTTTTAATAAGTAGAAAGAGTATACTTTAAAATAATGATGGAAAGTATAGTGAATACATAACCAGTAACACAGCCATTTATCATCATCATAACATATTATGTACTGTATATAATTCTACGTGCTATATTTTCAGACAACTGGCAGTGCGGGTTTACACCAGCATCACCACAAACAGGTGAGTAATGTGTTGCACTATGACGTTACAACAGCTATGTCACTAGGTGACAGGAATTTTCAGCTCCATTATAATCTTATGGGACCACTGTCCCATATACTGTCTGTCATTGACCAAAACATTGTTATGCAGAGCAAGACTGTATTGGAAAACAATTTATCTCATAAAGGACTGACCTTGATACCAGATATAAAGAACTTTTAACAAATCAACAATAAAAAGACAAGCAACACAACTAAGAAATGGACAAAATATTTGAATAGCCATTTCTCCAAAGAAGCTATACAAATGGCCAATAAGCATGCAAAAAGCTCATCATGAGTCATTACGGAAATGAAAAATACCCACAATGAGCAAAATACCACTTCATACCCATTAGGAGGCTGAATTTTAAAAGACAGATAAGTATTATCGAAGATGTGGAGAAACTGGAACCCTCATCCATTCCTACAGAGAAAGTAAAACGGTACAGCCACCGTAGAAAACTATCTGGCAGGTTCTCAAAAGGTTAAACCACATGACTCAACAACTGCACTCCTAGGTAGATAGGCAAGAGACATTCATTCACAGGTCCACACGAAAACTCATATACAAATGCTCATAGCAGCTGCATCAGTCATAACAGCCAAAAAGTGGAAACAAATGCCTATCAACTGATGAACGGGTAAACTAAATGTGTCATATCCATACACTGGAGTATTATTCAGCCATAAAAAGGAATGAAGTTCTGACACAGGCTATAATAACAATGAACAATGAAAACACATTATGTAAAGTTTGAAAGAAGCCAAACACGAAAGACCACAAAGTGTATGATTCCACTTGCACAAAACATCCAGAACAGGCAAATTCACGGACAGAAAGCAGTTTGGTGGTTGCCAGGAGCTGGGGGTGAGGAGTGACTGCTTCATGGGTAGTTTCTTTTGGGGGCCTGAAAATGTTCTGAAATTAGATAATGGTGATCATTGCATAATTCTGCAAATAGACTAAAAACCACTGAATAAGTACACTGTAAAAGGACGAATATTATCGTATGTGAATTATATTTCAGTACAGACGTTATTTTTTTTAAAAAAGCACAAGAGCAACCCATGGACCAACAAGGGGAAAGGTCTATCATCCATCTTTAAGGAAAAACTACCACTGACCCACCCAAACCCGCCCGGGAAGGCCCGGGCCTCTGACTATGGCCAGTCCTCACCCCACCCTCCTGAGCCTCGTCCCCTCTTTGACCCTGATCTTAGCTAGAGCCTCCACTTCTCTCTGGTGTGTCTGACCAGCATGTGCCTCCCCCACCCAGCCTAACTCCAAGCAGTGACCAGGTGTGTTTGGCCCGCCCTGAGTGGCAGCTCCCACTGGTGCTTAGCACTGAGCAGACTCAGCTACCTTTACTGAGTGAGTCTCCCTTTGGGACTGAGACACAGATGGGTGAATTTACACTGAGAGGGAGATGGGTTTCTTGAGCATCTAACATACGATGGGCAAGGGACGGGGGCACACCCAGGAGCAAAGCCACACCATCGGGCACTCACATTTTACTGGGGAGAGATGAACAATAAACCAAATAAATAGGACAATGACAGAGAGTGACAAGTCCTTCCAAGAAAAATTAAACAGGGCAAGATGATGGAGTAACAGGGTGGGGGCATTTTAGCAGAGAGGACAGGGTGGGCCTCCTGAGGAGGGAACATTTGAGTAGAGGCTTGATGGAGGTGATCAGTGAGTCACAAGGCTATCCCAGGGGATGGGCTTTCCAGGCAGAGGAAAGAGCATGTGCAAAGACCCCGAGGTGGGACAGACTGTGCCTACCACGTTTAAGGAACAGCGAAGAGACCGGAATGGCTGGAACAGAGCAAGTAAGGGACAAGTGACGGGGCAGGGAGCAGAGTAAGGACATTATGCAGGGCCTTCTGGGTGGGAGTGAGGACTTTAGCTTGCACAGTAATGGAACTGGGAGCTGTGGCAGGTACTGAGCAGAGGAGAAGCATATTCTTCACAGGCTCCCTCTGGCCGCTGTAGGGAGAACAGCCTGGGGTGGGGGCGGAAGGCAGCGAAGCCAGAAGGTGCAAAACCTAGGAGGAGGTCCAGGTGAGCAGTGATGTTAGATGGAATAATATAGTTACAAAAATAGCGAAGCTCTCCACAAACTGATACACAAAGACCTATTTTGTAGAAATCAACAAGCTGATTCTAGAATTTACATGTAAAGGCAAAGGAACTTGAATGACCAAAACAATTTTGGAAAAGATGAACGAACGAAGAAGACTCACCTGGCCTGATTCCAGACTTACTATAAAGCTGCAGTAATAAAGACATGTGGTTTTGGCCAAAGGGCAGCCACACGGAATGGACCCTCCACAAACATGACCAATTGATTTCTGACAAAGGCAAATCAATAGAGAAGAGATGGTCTTTACAATAATAGTACTGGACAACTGGACAGTCACATGCAACACAAATTATAAACCTCAATCCATACCACATAAGTCATACAAAAATTAGCTCAAAATGTATCCCACTTATGAGCTACACAGAAACCTGCACATAAGTGTTTACATCGGCATTATTCATAACCACCAAGAGGCAGGGGACAACCCAACGTCCTTCAGTGGGTGAATGGTTCAACAGATGACAGTCTGGCCATACCATGAAATACTCCTCAGCAATAAAAAGGATCAAACTACTGATGCACACAGCCTGGATGGCTCTCAAATGTGTCACGCAGAGTGAGACGAGCTGGACTCACAAGGCTGCATGAGCCCATTTATGACATTCTGGAAAAAGCAAAACCACAGGGAAGAGAACCCATCAGTTGGCGCCTGGTTAGGGGTGGGGGAGGGGTGAGTACAGAAGGGCACACGGGGATCCTGGGGGCTGACAGACGTGTTTTATGCATTGATTGCAGTAGTGGTTACACAACTCTGCGTTTGTCAAAACTCTTACAACTGTACCCTAAAAAATGGATGGTGTCTACTATGTGTAAATTATACTTCGAGGGAGAAAAAAAACAAATGAGCCAGCACTCTATGTGCTAATACACTAAAATCTCCAAGAAATACCGTGAAGTAACAATTGCACTGTTCAGAACAGGATATAGAGCTGTGTACGGGGCAGGGGAGAATAAAACCACATTCACATATGCTTCTATTTGCACTGAGAAACGGGAAGACGGACAGGAGACAAGGAAGGGCGGTTAGCCATGGGGGTGCTGACTGCAGGAGCAGGTCTCTCTCTCTCCATCCCTTATGATGGTTTTGAACTTGGGGCCATGTTCGACACATTACCTATTCAAACAATTATAGGACCCTCCGTGTTCCAGTAGAATAGTGTATAAAAGGGAAAAAAAGTAACTTTGCAGTGGGGAAAGCTGACATTATCTTAACCAGGAGATCAAGGTCAACATCATGACCCACAGTAAACCTTGCTGACATCATGGACCTCTGATAGGATGCAGAGAGAGGTGCACCTCACCCCTGTGGTCTTCTTCCCCAAAACCCATAGCTCTAGTACAATCATGAGAACACACTAGATAACCGAAACTGAAGGGCATTCTATAAAATACCAAGGTCATGAAAAACAAGAAAAGACTGGCGCCGTCACAGACCAGCAGAGACTAAGGAGAGTGAAAACAAAATGCAATGTGAGACCCTGGATGGGGCCCTGGGAAAGACGGGGAATCCGAGTAAAGTCTGGCTCTCACCAATGATAATAATATTCCAAGGTTAATTTCTTAGTTGTAAGAAATGTACCATCATTAAGGTAAGATGTTAATATTAAAGAAAGATAACTGAAGGGTATATAGGCGCTCTCTGTATTTTTGCAACTCTTTTGGAAATTGAAAGCTTATTTATTTTTCATAAGTCTAAAATTATTCCAAAATAAAAAGTTTATTAAAAACAAAACAAAGGTAAAAGCCCCTCAAGACACTACTAGGGGGGAGGTAGACAGGGTAAAGGGGGTCAAATATGCGGTGACAGAAAGAAATCTAACTATGGGAGGTGAACACATAGTGCAAATTACATATATATCTTACTGTCAAAGTGGACGCTGAAACTTACTGGATTTCATTAATCGATGTCACCATAAAAAATATCAATACATACATACATACATGCAAAAGATTTTTTAAAAAAGACACTGCTAAATACAGGGACTTGGTGTGAGGTGGTCACATTCTGGCAAGACTTCGGACTGTCAGAGATGGACTCACAGTCGCATTGAGGAGGGGACAAGGGACATTTACACAGAGAAATATAGAAAAAGGATCTGACGGGAGCCACACACTGACGGGAGGTGGTTCCCAAAGGGTGACAGGACCTCCGCCTTACTCTGCATACATCCCAAGGACTGAATTTTATTTTTACAATAAACAAACAGTAAAATAATTCTTGTAATTAAAATAATTCTTGTAATTAAAAAAGAAGAGTTGAAAACTCAAGCCAGCAATCCTTTTTCACCTAGTGCTGGGAGTGTATTCCAGATGAGGCCTCCCACCTCAGAAAGCAGGCTACCCTGAGCGCCCTAGCAACTTGTGCCAGGCAGTACCAGCAGGAGATGCCACCAGTGCAGACACTAGAGATTCAGGCTTCCATCGAAAGGGCTTATGCCCAGACAAGGGAAACTCCGTGTTGCAAGTCAAGAAGCCATGCCGACCCAAATGCAGGAAGGCTCCCCGCCAGCTGAGTGGGTGGCTCCTGGCCTCTGTCTATAGGCCCCTAGTCTAGATTTCCAGGTCCCTGGCACTCTATCACCTCGCCAGGTAAAAGGAACAATTTCTCAAGGTATCATCCTAAAAGCTGCTAGCTCCCCAACTGCAGAGCCAGCTGGGGGCCTCCTGGGTGAGGGGGCTGTGACTTTCCAGAAGGAACCTGCCCATTAGCAAAGACTACAAAGGCCCCGTGGCCTGGGACAGATGGGGCTATGTCCCTGACCCACGATGAGGGGCTGGCCTGGCTGTGCCAGGGCGTATCACTCAGCAGGCGGGCGTAACCCCAGCTGGGACTGTTCCTGCCTGCTCCACTTGCCCTCCACCCAAAACACTCTTATCATTGGGAAAATGTGTCATGGGGCAGAGTCTTCAGGGCACCTCCTCCTACGTCTGGGCGGAGGGGTGTCACCGGGGCCTTGGACAACTCTGCTGACTGCTTGCTTGTCTGTAGCCCCATGGGTCTGCGGTCCGAGGGGTTTCAAGGTTAACCAAAGAGGTCTCCCGTGACAAACAGAGCAGCTGTTCTCCATGCTGTGGCACGTGCCTGGAACGCCCTCAGAAGTTTAGGTTGGTCTGGGGAGGGGTCTGGCACTGGGCACTGGTATCTTATGTCACCTCCCCTTAGCAGATACTAATGGGCAGCCAGGGCTGAGGCTGCCTTGCCTTGGTTCTTGGTCGGAGTCGGCACTTGGGCATGCATGGGGAGAAGGGCACTGCCTTCAAACCTCGTGTCCCTGTGTTAAGAGGGCTAGAGTGTCCGGGCAGAGCGGGCCCACTCCTGCCGGGGCTGCCTGGCACCCACACAGGAAGCAAGATGGAGGGGGCATCTGACTGGTAGCTGTGCAGTGCCCAGGGATGGGGCACCATCTTACAGCCGGGAAGCCAGCCCAGAGAGACACCCATGCCTGGACATCCTCGGGGTCTTAGCCTATTATTATTACTCTTTGTTTCAAAGGGGGCAAATCACAGCCCTCGCCATAAAGAAGATATGCTTGCTTCTGTGCCCCTGTAGCGCCCCATGCCCCCCGTCTGTTCATGGTCCCACAACCTCCAGGTGGGCTGTGAGCTCCAGAATGCAAGTCACGGGGTGGTCCTCTGGCCCCCTCCTCAATGCATATCTATGCAGTGAAATTAATTCAATGGGAGTTTCTAGGTATATTCGTTCAACAAATACGCATGCTCCCACTATGTGCCGGGACAGCAAGGACACGCAGGTAAAGTCCCTGCTCTTGACGCCCTGCTGTTTGAGGGTGGGGGGAGATAGAGACGATACAAATAATTTCAGGTGCTAATAAGAGCTCCAAAGAGAACCCATCGAGGCAGGTGGTCCGAGAGCGCAGGGATCCTGTGTGAGCTGGAGGTCAAGGACAGGGACGTGAGGTTTGAGCAGGAATCCAAGAGCAGGGCAGGGCAGGTCACGTAGAACTCAGGGCAAAGAGGAGGTGTAGACAAAGGAAGAGAAAGTTCTAGGGTGGGAGTGATCCTGGGGATCCCAGGGGTAGCCAGGGGGCCATGTGGCAGAGGGATGAATGAGGGGAAAAGTGGGAGGAGGTGAAGGCAGGAAGGCGAAGGGGCTGCGGGAGAACTTGGGCTATTACCCCAAGTGCGGTGGGAGCCATGGAGCATAGTGGGCAGAGGAGGGATGTGCCCTGACTCAGGGCTCACGAGAGCCCTGTGGATGCTGTAGGGGCTGGGGGAGGGAGCTGGGGGACCACCTCTGACTGCAATGGGAGAGGTGAAGAGGAGGTAAAGCGTGGTGAGGACATGCTGACCAATTCCAAACCTGCTCACTGAACCCCAGTAAAGCAGCTACTTGGTGGCATCTTGGACACCATGCTTAGGTAGGTGAGGGCCAGACACCCAGTGCGGGCCATCAACCTCCTGATGTCCTCCTCTCCCACATTCTACACAGGTATCCTCTGTCCAGGTGCAAATCCTGGGGTTGGACGACTGGAAACTGCCTCAACATCTGACCAGGGTCTGGTAAATAAACAAAGGTACCTTTGTATCACGGAGCACTACACAGCCGTGAACAAAGGAAAGGAAGTGCGCTATGGACTGGGGTCCACAGCCAAGCAAGATGGGCACAACGGTACAAGTCCAGCGGTCACCTGTCTGCTTCTGACCAGCTCCTGCCTGTCTTCCTCACCTCAGCAAAAAGATATTCTCCCTCCTCCAAGACGCATTCCCTGACCGCCGTTCCCATTCCAAGGCTCCCTATCAGAACCTCCATCTTCCACATGCCTCCACTCACTTCGCACTGGAATGTGCCTTCTGAGAGGACAGAGACCTCCTGAGCCTCGCTCTCCATATCCGCATTTGAACATAACCTCTGCCACTTGCTACAGTGGTGCCATTCTCCACCAGGGACAAATACGGGTTGAACGGAGAGGTGGGAGGGTATGGGAGCCCAGAGGCCCCCACCTGCCTGTCCCATTTCTGCTCAACTGTGAAATGCGGCCAGCCCTAGATGATGTACAGACAGTACTCAGTGCCTGGCACATGGTGAGTGCCTCAAAGACATGGGAAGTTCATTCAGTGAAAAAGGAAGACCAGAGCCATGCCTCTAGTCCACACTGAAGGAGCCAAATCGAGCAGATGAGGCACAGCACTGGGCACCCCCATGGGCACAGCAAGGACTCCATGGATTACTCCTTGACTTGTTCCAGAAAGTTCTGAGGCCACACTGAGGCACAAACACAGTGCAGAGGGAGTGTAAACTAGACCCCATGAAGACAGGCCAAGGAGAAAAGAAAGATCCAACAGAGCCGGGGTGAGGGTGCTCCTCCATGGACAAGCCTGGGGAGTAGGCCTCCCGGGCTGGCCGAGGGTCTGGGTTCAAGTTTACCTGCCTGAAACCCCAACATCCTTGAGCAAGCCTTTGTGACTCAGTTTCCTCATCGGGAAACGGGAATCGAGCACTGGCCTCAAAGTGGTTGAGGCACCTTGTGCCAAGGCCCCAGTGTGGATCATGGCACACGGAAGGTGCCGGCATCACTCATTAGTCACAGTGACTTCGTTGGCCCCCACCTCCACTGCTGACCCCTGGAGACAGTCACGAAGCTCCAAGCAGCAGTTACAAACATTCCAACATGGAAAGACCTCCGGGATGTGTTGAGTGGTTGGGAAACGAGTTGCCAAACTATATAAACAGGGTGGTCCCAGTTCTGGAAAGAAGACATCCTAAAACCAGAACCAACCCCTAAGGATGCTGTGCATTTTCTGTAGATACCAGTACATACATGTGTATGTAAACACACGCAGGCGCTGGCAGGGCACCCCCTAAACTGATGACAGTGTCCCCACGCAGAGCTAGGAGGAAGGGACAAGGTGGGCCATGTGCTCCTCCTCGTCTGTCACGGCTTCCCTTTTTACAAGAACACTGTCACCAGTGTTCCACTTGCATAATTAAAATTTAAGAAAAGTAGGCAACCGATGGGCAGTTTCTTGGCCCTCACGTGCCTGCTGGTTCCTGCCTCCATCTCAGTCCCTTTCCGCATGTGCAGCAGGCACCTAGCAGGCCAGGCGAGCTGGGCCCTCTGTTTTTGCCATCCTTTCTGCCTGGGACACTCTTCTCTGGGGTCTTCAAGGGGCTGGTTCCATTGCAGGGCACCCATCCAGACCACCTCTTCTAAAGCAGCAGCCCCCACCCAGTCACTCTCACTCCCTGACCATCTTCACTGCACTTGATCTTCAGAATTTTCTTGCTCATTTAACCATTTACCTGATCCATCTCGGCCCCCACTGGGTCCCTAGCACCTGGGACAAAGCAGGCGCTACTTAAGGCATGCCAGTTGGACACACAGCTAATTAAATGATTCTAAAAGCCAGAAGTTGCTCAATCTGTGACTTCAGCCCCATCCTCGAACACAAGTGCCATGGCATCCACTGCTCACTCTACTCTCAAAAGCCAAGGCCAGACCTTCCCATCCCCACTGTCCCCAGGTGTCTGGCTCTGGAAGAGTAAGGCCCAGCTCAGGCCCTGGCTCCTGCACTCCTCCCTGTGTAAATTCAAGCCAGTTCCCCCTCTGGCCTCAGTTTTCCCGCCTCTAAAGCAGGGATGCTAAGAGCAGCACCTGCTCCCCAGGGATGCTGGGACCTCAAGGTCTGATTTTAGATACAGCACAGGGGCACAGGGTGATTCTCCAAAAACATCAGCTCTTATTGTGTCATAAACATTTAGCGGCAGGTGAAACCCAGCCTTATTCAAACTGAAGGTGACTCCAAAGGGAAAATCCCCAGCACCCAGCAGGGGCCTCATCACGAATATTAATAGGAACCTTAAGGCACAGGAAGCAGGAGCCTTTCCTCTTTAGTGCCATCCTGCTTCGGAAGGCAGGGCAATTGTTTTCTTTTTATTTATTTATTTTAAAAAAATGTTTTATTTATTTAAATTAGTTTCAAGTATACAGTACATTGTTAGACATCTATATAATTCATAAAACGATCCTCCCAATTGCTCCCTCCCTCCCCTGACCCTCCACCTTGCCATCATATCAATGCTGACCGCATTCCCTCTGCGTGCTCTGTGCTTCCCATCCCCCGTGCCCAACTATCAACTACTAATTTGTACTTCTTCAATTGTTTCCTTTTATTCAGATTGTAGCTAATGCCCTATAAATATCTCATTATTGCCTTGCATTTTTCCAAAGCTTTAACACAATAAGGGCTTAATTACAATATGCACTTGGCAACGCCAGTAAATGAAGGGTTAGCTGATGTTCCCATTTTTTCTGCAGTAGAGGGGCCTATAATTTCGGCATTTTCATTCAAATTGGGCAAAAGCTTGGCAGATGTGACTCTGAGCCAAATGCCAACACCCAGAGAGGCACAGGGTTCTATTCCCAGAGAGGCCCTTTCTTCCCGTGCTCTCTTTGATAACTCTTTAACACTGAACTATCCACAAGACCGTCCTCTGCCCTCACTCAGAAATGACCTGGTTTATTACCAGGAGATTTCGATCTGTGTACCTGTCGAGAGCCATTATCCCCAGACAAATAAACTCTGAGCTTTGGAAAAATTTGTCTTCCGGTTATAAACATAATCCCAAAATGAGTCAAAACAAACCAAGAATCACATGGGGAGACAACACACATGTGGGGTTCATACATATTTCCAAGTTTTTTATGACACAAATACAACTGCTCTGAACACGATAGGGTAACACCATTCATGCGATCTGCAACCTGACAGGTCTTACTTACACAGCTTTCTGGGTCATTAAATCCTCTGCTAGATCACTCTGAGTGCCTACTTCACAGTCCGTTGTCTGGACACATTGTTTGTCTAGCCAATTCCCTATTGTGGGGCACTTTTGCTCCCAATTTCCCACTGCCACAAATGAAATGAGTGGAAATTATTTTCAGGGCCAAATATTTGTTCGCAGCCACTGTTCCCACTTAGAAACAAACCAGGAACAGGATCCCGCTAGCATTTCAGGCCCTGGGGACCCAGTATGCATGTGGTTCCCCAGCTGGTTCTGGCTTGTTCTGACAGGCACTCAATTAGTGTTTGCGCTAAAATGTGGTGTTATTTGTATTAACAAAGCTAATCATGAATTCCTTTTCTTTAAGAGAAAAGGAATTAACAACTGGTCGGCAGAGTCCAGACCTACGGCTACGCAAAATGCACGGGTCTAACGTTTCATGAGGATTAGCTCCTGTGATCCTCGGCCGCTCTCAGGAAGGAGGGACCACTGTGATCCCCATTTTCCAGAGGAAGAAAATGAGGCCCAGAGAAGTGAGGGCATTCAACTAACGAGCAGCAGAGACGGCCAGATCCCCACAGGCACCTCTGGCCTCGCAACATTATGGCTGGCCCAGGTACGCCAGACCACGCAGGCAAAGCCAATTTGGTTTTGCCCAAAATAAGAGACAATGGAAAAAGTAGCCATTATTTCCAAGTGGTTTTAAAAACCTAAGATCCATGTGCCCCATGTCTGGCAGGGACATGAACCAACGGTTCATCCAGAGTCCACCGCCAGGCTGAAGCCATGTCTCTCTGGAGGAACACATCACCAAAGATCAAATGAAAATGCAGCTGGAGATGGCAGAGTCCCATGGGGAGCTGTTTCTTGTGAAAAGCAAAACGGCACCAGACCCCTACATGCATTCGTCAGATCCACTCACTGAGAAATCGAGGTAAAGCTGAAAACCAAAAGCCAAAGCCCTCAGCTTGCCCAGGACCAGGTGGTAGTGAGGCCACCACCAGCAGCCTTCCCTCTGCGCAGGGCTCCACTTGGCCTGCACCCACCCAGACTAGCCAGAATACCTCCCCAGTTACCCCCTACACTAGCCTCTAGGCATACTCCCTCTGCAATGTCTGTTCCCACAGCCTGGAATGCTCTTCCAGCAGGTCTCCACTGATGGCTCCCCCTTCACTTCCTTAAGTCCCTGCTCAAACGTCCGCTTCCCACAGAGGCCTTCCCTGACCTCTCTGTTTAAAACTATAAACCTCCCCCCTGCTCCCCATGCGCTCTCCTTAATCCTGCTCTTTTTTTCCATAAGTTATCACCTTCTACCAAGTTCCTTCTT
>NW_024344561.1:707557-799271 GCF_902729225.1 Pteropus medius
CCCCACCCCCACTGGAAAGCCAGCTCTCCCAGAGCAGGGGTTTTGGTATCTTGCTCAGGGCTGAGCACAGCCCTAGAACAGGGCCAGAAACATGTTGCAATCAACAAATGAAAAATGTAGGGCATTTTAAGCACCTTTTCTGTGCTAGACACACTCCCAAGCACTCTAAATGGTCTCATTTCATCCTTACTCCATCCTTGATGAAGGGCACCAGGTGACTTTATCTGTCTTAAGAAAGTGAAACACACCCACCTGGACACCTGAATGGGGCCTATGAATAGATATTGTTAACAGCCCACTTCCTAGCTGGGGAAACTGAGGCTCAGAGAGGAAAGGCTCACAGAATCAAGCTCAGGCCTCCGGAATTAGAGGCCCTGACTTTGGCCTCCTCCTCTAGCTCTTTTCTCAAGGAGAAATTTCCTAAGCCCCTCTCTCTAACCAGCTCCTGAGTCTAAATGACAGAGGTCAGGAGGAAGCCACAGGTCCATCAGCTGGTACAGAGCAGGACAAGCCAGGGGTCTTCAATTCAAAAGTTTCCAGGGCCAGGATGCAAATGGGCCTGGGCAATCCCTAGGGCATGGTAGGGACTACGGCAGCTTGAGTGGCCAGTCCTAATTTGACTGAACCACCAGCGGCTACTGCTTCTGGGATCCAGACAGTTGGTGCCAAGTGAGACATGGGAACAGGGAGGCCAGAAAACGAAGACGGTACCAGCAGCAGGCACGGGTACACAGGCGCAGAGAAACACGGCGGGGCTGGGCTTGCACCCAGAGCCTGGGCGCTACACCACTAAACTCTAAAGATCTTCGGGTGTTTGCTAGCATTGCAAAAATCTAGATATTTATGCAAAATCCAATTTTTAAATATTGACAGCAAATCAAAAACAAAACATTTGAAACACCACCACAGACTAAACAAAAGACTGAACAAGCAGACCTTGGCCCCCAGGGCCACCAATGGGCAAGCCCTGGCACACGACTAAGTTAAGTGAGTCATTCCCACTCCGAGCACATTCTTAGAAAATCCACAAGGAGGAGGCAATGAAACGGAGCAGCCTGTGCTGACCCCAGACACATGCCCTTGACACTCTCTTGTCTGTTGCTTGAAACCAACGGAATATTCACTGTACTGGTCCACAGTGTGAGGGATAAGTTTGACCACATTTATGAAAAGAAGTCAGGAGTGAAATTCCAAGTGAAGCCCACCTGCCATCCCCTTGAATCAGGGCTTTGTAGCTGAAGGGCCTTCCCCACCTTCTAAAAACAAAAGGAAATTGGTTCCGTTGGAGCATCTCATACCTAAAGAGATGCCTTTTTACATCTTTGGTTCTCAGGCTCTCAATTAATGCTCTTAACGATGATGTCACATTACAGGCTTCTGAGAGGTTGCCACAGGAGCCAGACTGGAAGTAGTTGGCAGTCACCAGATGCCAAGGTGGGCAGGAGAGAAAGGCAAAGGGCAGAGGGATGGAAGAAAGGTGGAGAGGAGAGGGAGAGACTCGCCCTCCCCAAAGCCCCCAAGTCCTCATTGAACAGCCTCAAGCAAGAATACTCAGCTTTCTGAGCCTGTTTCCCGCTCTGTAAAATGGAATCATGGCAGTGCCACCTTCATAAGTCCAGTGTAAAATGTGATTAGCTTTTGTTAATATGAGGGGAACTGATATAGTAAATAATGACCATATAGACCTGTGTGCCAGGCGTTGTGCTAAGTATGCACCTCAACACACTACGTCACTGCATCCTTACAACAGTTGAGGGACCGTCACCCCATTTTTAGGAGGGAAAACAAAGGCTCAGAGAGGTGAAAAACCTAGCAAAGGCAAATGTAATGGACAGAGCTTTGCAGATGCCCACCGGAAGCCTGGGCAGGTAGGAAGGTGGTCATGCAGAGGGGCCCACGACCCAGGCCTGGCTGACCCCAAACTCACACCTTTCTGCCACAGTGGATGGAAGACAAAGTGCCAGGGACAAAGCAGCAAAAGAGGAAATTCGTATCGCTAGGAACAAAACCCCAGGCCTCTCGAAAGGCAGGGGCAGGGCCCGGGTGCCCAGCTGGGCTCCACTGAGCACCTGACTGGTGGCATTGGGCAAACAGTAGGTCCTTTCTGAGCCTTGCTGCTCATCATTGAGGTGGGGATAACAGAAACCTCAACCCTACTTGCTCATCATGAGACTCAAGATGCTGAACCAAGAAAGAACTCAGCCTGGTGCCTGCTAAATGAACATCACTCCGTTAACACTGACAACGACGAAGATGACAGTAATAATAATGACTATGATGTTATCACGTGGCAGCCACAGTCACACGTGGAATCCTTTCTGGAATGGAAACGTGGCCGCCCATCTGGAAGGCAGAAGGGCAAGAGGCAGAAGAAGGGAGAAGGGACTGGTTCTCATTCAACAGCTTCCTGAATCCCAGAAACAGCCCCGAGAGTGGAATTTGCCACTGGACAGATGGGCAAACTGAGGCTTCTCAGTGCTGCCCACAGAAGACCTTATCCCAGCTCCTGCCACGGAGGCCTGAGCAGACAAGTCCCTTCCCAGGCTCCAGGAGTGCTCCCAATTGACAAGCTTTAGCTTGGTGTCTGGCCCCTGTGTTACAGGGTCCTAAAACGCCCTGACGTGGGCCAGGAAAAAATCCTGGAGAAAGCTCCCCCCAGGGTCCTACTTCCAACTGAGAAGGTAGTAAGTTCAAGTCCCATCTTTCAGCTCCCTGCTCTGCTCTATGCTGCTACCATCTTCTACCAGAGGTTGGGCCAGACAGCCAAGAGCTATTAGGGTACTGACGGGCAGACTAAGAAAAGGACAGACACTGAGACAGACAGACAAAAGGACCCACTTGGAAGAGAGGAGCCAAGTGTTTGTTTGCCAGGGACCAAGCTGAAGAGTCGGGCCAGTAAAGCCAGACAACAGGGTCCCCTAGGGTCCAGACAGCCAGTCGGGCAGCAGAGGCCAGCTGGGATAACCCAATAGAAGGATAGTTAAGTGTTAAAGTCTATGAGGGGCACGGATGGGTGGCCAGACAGCACAGGTCACCCTGGACGGCTAGCCAGACAGCAGGGGGCTGCACTACGGAAGTGGACAGATGGACAGTCAAACGGTGGTGGCAAGGAGACCTGTCCACTACATAGAGACAACTAACCAGACGGCAGGGACTGCTCCAGATAAATGAAAAGCCAGCCAGACCGTAGGGGCCGGCCCAACAGATAACTAGGTGGCAGGTTTTGGACAGAGAAGGGAAACCTACCCCTGACCCACAGGTAACCAAATGGTAGAATTTACCCACTAAAGCTGGGAACCAGAGTCAGCAGGGGTCCACTGCACCTCCTGGCCCACGCCCCCCAGCTGGTGAGACCCTCCTTGGGCCTGGGTCGACTCCGCAGTCCCTGCAGGGAGTCCTATGCTCTGGGCGCCCCACAGGGCCCGCCTCCCAGTCCCGGTCCCCGTCGCGGGCACGCAAGCGCCGCAGCTACGCCGGCGGCGCAGGGCGCGCCATTCCCGGTCCGCCCTCCGCGCCCTAGGCCGCCGCCCGCCCGCCCGCCCGCCGTCGCTGCCGCGCTCGCTCACCGGCCCACAAAGTTCTCGAGTACTGAGCTCTTGCCGGCGCTCTGGCCGCCCACCACGGCGATCTGCGGCAGGTCCAGGTGGCAGCTCTGGCCGATGGAGCTGAAGGCGTCCTGCAGCTTGTTGACCAGCGGGATCAGTTCTTCCATCCCGCGGTTGCCCATGGCGCCGGCGGCCCTGGCCTGAGCGCCCCGCGCTCCCCTCCCGCCCTCAGCCCTCAACGACGCGGCCCCGAGGCGTCCGCGGCCGTTGCTCCCCGCCCGCCTGGGCCTCGGCGCGATGCCCGCTCCCGGCTCGGCCTCACGGTCGCCACTTCATCCGGTTCTCAGGCGACTCCCGACCCGAGCGACCTCCCGCCCGGCCCCGGGGCTGCGCCCGAAGCCCTCGCGCCACCCCCGATTGGCCGACCGCGCTGTCACTCGTGCACATGAGCCAATGAAAGCGAGGCACAGACTTGCGGCTCAGCGAGCCTTCCCCTGGGGACCTTCTCGCAGGCTCATTGGACCTAAGAACTGTCGCTGTTAAGGGAGAGCCAATAGCGGCAGGTATCGAGCTGTCAAGGCCGGTAGACAGTTTGACTCTGATTGAGAACTGTATCTGTCAATCTACAACCTCCCGTTCTTAACTCGTGATTGTATGTCTATTAAGAGTCTTCCGGAGCAGGGCATAAAGCCCACCGTACTCGCCGAAGGGCGACACCTTGTGGTGGGAGCCGGTGGTGACCGTCACTTGCGAATTTCCGGCCTCTGAAGAAAACTACAAGCCCCAGAATGCATCTTGGCCCCCGGCTTGCAAAAGATACTCTCTGAGCAGAGTTCCAGTGCGTTTTGAAGGTGAGAGTCTGGATATGTTAGTGGTTCCTAAGGAGAGGCGATGTAGCATTGGATTGTCGTCTCCCATTTTCATTCCTACAGAAAGTCACACCTCCACGCCTTTGCGCTCATGCCCCGTATTGATGATGATAACGCATCCAACGTTGTTCCCCTGCCTCTTCAACTTTTAGAACATAATGATCTTTTTGAGTATGCAAAGAAACTCAACATATCCTCTGCCCACGAAAAGACATGTTATTAAGAAGTGATTTGATCCCTCTGGGATTAGATGAGTCAGAAAGAAATTGAGGAGTTCAGAGAATAGAGAAGTGGCCTAGTAGGGAGTCAGGAGCAATGGAGGTGGGAAAGTGGGCTGATTGGAGAAACAGTGGAAAGGAGGACGGCGGAGTGGCCAAGACCCAAACCCAAGTCTCAGAGAGACGGGCAAAAAGACAACCAAAAAGGTTTGGCATTGCAGCCTCGACTAGAATAGCAGAAACCTGAAAACACTCTTAACTGCTCATCCGTAGAGCTAATTAAATAACTACTATGCAGCAGCTGTAAAAAAGATGAGGCAGTCTTCATGTACTGACATGTAAACAATTTGAAATATACTCAGGAAAAAAGCAAGGTACAGAACTGCATGTAAAGGACACTGACATTCATGAATAATTTTTACACATAGAAAATTTCTGGAAGAATACACAAACTGTTCAAAAAAGTTGCATTTGCAGGCTATTTGAATAGTGGATCCTACATATGTATTACTTTTTCAATTTAAAAACCCTGGTCTTCTAAAAGCACCAGCTCTGAAACAAGCTATATCTGGGTAAGATCCTAGGTCTGTTATTTGCTGGGTGATAATGACCAAGTGATTTCATTACCCTGAACCTCGTTTTCATCATCTGTAAAATGGGGGACGTAGCTATTCATGCATTTCATAAAGTTGCAAGAAATATATAGGACAACCATTTAGAACAGGGCCAGGCACAGTGCAAGAACCTACTAAGATCATACCTATTGTCATTATCACTGTGCTTACTGAGAGCAAGGTTAAGCCACATGTTTGAAGAGTCAAGGCGAGGGGCATGAGTTCTGGAGCCAGGCTGTTACTTCCTCAGTGGTGACCTTGGGAAAGCTACTTCCCCTCTCTGATGCTGTTTCCTCATCGTAAAAAGGGGGAGGACAAGAGTGCCCACACCCAGAGTGGCTGGGGGGCCCGAGCCACAGGAAAAAGAATGCAGCTCCAACTCTGGGGCACTTCCTAGATGCTACACTGTGCCAGCTGTTTTCCAGATACCAACTGTTGCTGTGGTTACTAGTTATCACCATCGATGGGAAGCAAGGGACATCAGCCACAGCGACACTCAGACCAGGAAGGGGATCAAGGCAGGCCACCTCCCCAAGAAGGCACAGACACACTCTAAGTTATAATAAAAAACAAAATCCTTCAATATCTTCCATCCCCTCCCTCCCTCCCCCCAAACCAAATCAACTCAGTGTGATTCCCACAGAAGCCAGGGCTTCAGTGGCCCAGGTGGGACAGAGGGTAGGGTCTCCATACATGGTGCCCATGAAGTCCCTTACAAATTCGGGAAAGCGTTTCTCCACGATGCTGGCACGCACGGCACCCATCAGCCGCAGCTATAGGGCGGAGGTGTCAGCGTCAGCGTCAGCCACTTGCACCCAGGAGACCCCCGCCCCCACCCCTGCCTTGCCCACCCAGGCCACCAGCCCACCTGGTAGGCGATGTTGTGAACAGTGAGGTGGTGCAGGGCGGCAGTGTTGTCACTGTGGAGTAGTGCGTGCAGGAAGGCCCGACTGTGCCTGGGGACAGGAGGTTGGGGCTCAGCAATATAGGGTCTTGCCCCACCTCCACACCCTTCTCAGCCCCCAAGGCCCCAACCTCCCCTACTTCTGGCAGGTGGCACAGGTACACTCGGGGTCTATGGAGCGGAAGTCCTTCTGGAACTGCTTCTTCTTCAGCTGCAGGTTCCCCGTGGGCACCAGGGCAGAGCCAAAGCGCTGGGGGACGAAAGGGAAAAGGAAAAGCAGGTCAACCAAGTCTTCGCCCTCCCTGGCCCTATCCCCACGTTGGTATCCCGCAGGCCCCACCCCTGCTGCCCAGAGCCTCACCGCTGTCCGCGTGGGGAAAACACAGTCGAACATATCGCATCCAAGAGCCACGCAGACCACCAGATCAGTGGCATAGCTGGGAGTGGGGCCATGGGGGGAGGGGAGAACAGTACCTCAAGCCCTGGTCACACATCCAGGTCCCCCTCCCAACCCTCAGGCTCCCCCTGGACTGGGACCCACAGAACCACCCCCAGCAGAGGGCCACATCTTCCTTAGTCTCCTCCCAGGCAGGGCTGTATCCTCCCACCACACCAGCAAGCAGGGGGTCCCCAGGAATCCACGCCTCACAGGTAGGGCTGTCTCCCCACCTTTAGACATACCCGACCCCCATGAGGTATCGGGGCTTGTCCTTAGGCAACCTCGAGGTGCTGAGCGCCACCATCCTCCAGAACTGGCTCTTGCTCTCACCCCCACTCAGGCCTCCAATGGCAAAGCCAGGCACGTCCCTCTTGGTCATCTCTGGGGGCACAGGGCAGGGTGAGGGATGACCAGGCAACAGGAAATGCTGCTCCTCCTCTTCTTCCTCCGCCTCCTCAACTCTGTCCCCATCTCTGCCTCCCCTTCATCTCCACAGCCACAGCCTTGGTTTAGGCCTCACTGTCGTCCTCCCTCTGGGCAACTAACTACTCCAGCCTCCTCATGGGCCTTCTGCTTCCTGTCCTACTGGGATTTTGCTATGGTTCCCATTGGTTCCCGTCACTCTCCCACTCAACAGCCCTCCATAGCTCTCCAGCAACTCAGTGTATCGCTTAATGCTGCAGGTTCTAGAGCTCGAGGCCTGGGTCCAAATCCCAGCTCTGCAACGTCCAAGCCGTCTGGCTTGGGGTAAGTGACTTAACAGCTCTGTGCTTCAGTTACCCCTTCTGTGACCTCAGGAACCTGATAGTTCTCACTTTAGAGGATGATGATGAGAACTCAATGGGTCAATCCGTGACCAGAACTTGGCATAGTGGCGGGTGAACACCCAGATATTGATGGCTATTGGAATTACTACTATTCTGCAAACATTCTACTCCGGTCTGGCTCTGTGCCTTCGCTTCAGCTGTTCCTTCCACCCCGAGTGCCCTTTCGCCCATTAACAACGCTACCTCAGAACCGTCGCATGCCAAGCCCATATGGGACCCTCGGAGATGTGACAGTGCCCCGGTCCTGCCCTCACATAGCTCTACCTTCCAAGCAGGTGGCCCGGAGATCTGCATCCAGCCCACCCTGGATGATGGCAAAGAGATTTTGCTTGTCCTGACGCCGATGGGCTGCAATGCACCGGTCCAGCCAGCGGATTGATCTGCAGGAGGACCAGTTAGGCATTTGGGCCGGGTGAGGAGTAGGGAGACAAGGCTGCAGGACCAGGATCCCCTCCCCTAACACAAACACACCTGTACATGGCCTCTTCTACACGTGGCCCCGTCACAGTGCTGCTGACCACGTCATCCAGCTGCATGATGATGTCCGAGCCTGGGGAGTAAGAATGGGGCACCGTCACTAGGAAAGCCTCCTGCTGGGAACAAACTGGACCCCAGAAGTCCCTCCTTGGGTCTTGCTGATTCCCACTTAACCCCCCAACTGTTTATACAACAGCCAGAGGGAGCTTTCAAAATGCCCATCTGCTCTTGCCTCTCCCAGCTACACCCCCCACCTGCCACCCGCATGGCACATAGAATAAAATCCCATTTCTGCGAATTTACCCTTTAAGAACAAAACACCATAGGTACAAAGTGATTCATCCATGGCATAGCGAACAATAGCAAGATGGGAACCCAGGTGTCCATCAGCAGAAGTCTAAGTAAATAAACCATGGTCCAGCCCTTAACAGAATGTACCTTCCCCATACCATTCCAAAACCCAGACACTTCTCAAAATCAAGGCTTTTTCTTATGTTCATGGCAAACTCATTTGGCAGCAAAACCCAAGATGGTTATAATCCTTTCAAAAATCCAATTTAGTATGAAGATTTATCAAGTGTTAATCCAACAAAAGTGAAGTGTATACCAAATGATCCAGCAATTCCACTTCTGGGTATATACGCAAAAGAATTAAAAGCAGAGTCTCGGGGGGAAAAGAAAAAGCGGAGTCTTAATAAGATATTTGCACACTCACTTCATAGTATTATTCACAACAGCCAAAGAGTGAAAGCGACACACATGTCCTTTGACAGATGATCAGATAAACAAAATGTGATCCAGACACACAATGGAATATTATGCAGTCTTGAAAAGGAAGGAAATTCTGACACATGCTATAACATGGATGAACCCTGAGGACATTATGCTAAGTGAAATAAAGATAAAGATAAATAAAGATTATCAAAAAAGATAAATACTATATGATTCCACTTATATGAGGTCCCTAGAGTAGGCAAATTCTTAGAGTAGAAGGGTGGGTGCCAGAGGCGGCGGGGGAGAGAGGAATGGGGAGGTATTATTTAAGGGGACAGAGTTTTAATTTAGCAAGATGAAAAGAGTTCTGAAGATGGATGATGGGGATTGTTGCACAATAACATGAATACTTAATGTCACTGAACCACTTAAAAGTGGATAATGGTAAATTTTATGTATGTGTATTTTACCACAATTTTAACTGAAAAAAAAAAAGAGGTGTAATACCACAGGATACTGCCCCAGACCCCATGGAGATGCTGTGTAATAAACGGTATGTACCCTCTATTATCTTTCTAAAATGTGAAAATTCTGACACCTATCCGGCCCTAAGAATTTCAGATTAGACACTGTGGGCTTATATGTTAGAAAAACTCAAAGAAATATTGCCAATGTAGATCATTATAGGAAAAAACCACGGTACACCACACGAGCCAAAGATGGGGTGATTTGACACTAAGGATTGATCCAACCGCAATGGGCTGAGACACAACAAAACCCACGTGTTTATGGTGAGCCTAAAAATCTAAACATTAGTTTGTCCCTAGTAGAGGATGCTAAGTAATCAACCCATGAAAACTGGTAAATAAGGAAAGAGAATAAATCCCACATTTCCTACATAAAGTAAACTATTTGGTCTCCCAGGAGTAGGTGAGAGACAGGTCTCTTTAAAGAAGTAATCTGGATAATAAATGAAGAAAGAATGACAGAATGAGAACATCATCATTTTGCAACTTAGTGGCATAATGGTCCTAGGCAAGGAGCATGGATGGCTCACTGGGAGAGAAAGGCAGTCAACAGGCGCCACCTGATGGAAATGCAATCAGTGACGCCTCTTGCAAAAAGGAACAAAACCTTGAATCTGGCTCAAATCTCTACATCCAAGTACCTACCTACCTACAGGAAATCTAGGTGGAAGAAAAAAACTCTTACTTGACACCATGGGGAAGTGATCAACAAAAATCAGACCATGTGAAACACTATAGGGCAAAGAAACCAGTTTCTTCAAGAAGCAAATTGCAAACAAACAAAAAAAAGAAACTATATAATACGTAATATAATATATGTTAAAAGAGACTTATGAGACCTTTCAAACAATTGTAGTTTCTGCATATTTTTTGGACCCTGAAATAAACAGACTATTTTTATGGAAAAAAATGTCATTTATAAAACAATGATCTTATTAATATGTCATAAATGTTTCATAAGTATGTCATGTATGAAACTTGGTATACTGGCCAGATATTTGATGATGTTAATCAATTATTGTTCATTGTTTTTAGGTGGGACGATGGTATTGTGATTGTGTTTAAAAAAAATCATCTCCTATGTTAGAGATACAAATTAAAATACTTATAGATGAAATGAAAGAATGTCTGAGATTTAGTTTGATATATAACAGATGATCCAAGAAAATTAAAAAGCTAAAAAAAGAAGACTAAAGCAAAAAAAAAAATTTTAATTAAAAAATAAACAAGATATGTAAGACTGCAACTATTTTTTAAAAATTAGTGAAGCAAACATTATATTATTTGGCTATAAAAAGGAATTAAGTACTGATCATACTATAAAATAGATAAACCTCAGAAACACTATACTAAGAAGCCATTCACAAAAGACCACATGTCGTATGATTTCATTTACATTATGCAAATAATGTAAATGAAAGTCTAGATTATGCAAATCTGTAGAGATAGAAAGGAGATTAGTTAGGCTTTGGAGATGGAGGAATAGAGAGTGACTGATAATGGGTATGGGATTTCTTTTGGGGGTGATAAAAGTGTTCTGAAATTAGATTGTGGCAATGGTTGTGGGTAACGGATGGTGTTATGTCTGTTTTTGCATATAACAGAAATTTTTCATAATTAAAACTATGCAAAATACAGAAGAATGTGTCATAAATAGCATGTACTCATAATTAGAAAACTTAGAATGGATTTGAATTTGCTTCTATTTACATAAACTCTGAAAGAATATGTAAGAAAATCGAAACATTGGTAGCCCGTGGAAGTGACGGAGATGGATAGAGGACAGGCGTGAGAAGGGCATTGTTTTCTGCACACATTTTTGTATAGAAATGTATGCAAAATGTTTTGTTTAATTTTTTTCTTTAAAGGACAAATCAAACTCACAAGGTCCTGCAGGACCTGCCTGAGTCACCTCTCTGTCCTCACCTCCTACTCTCCTCCTTCCCTCACTCCGTTCCAGAAGAACAGGCCTCCTTACTATTCCTCCAACATGTCAGCCTTGGTCCTGCCTCAGGTTCTTTGCACTGGCTGCTTCCTCTTTCCAGAACACACTTTCTCCCTTTGGACACCTAGGTTATTCCTGCTCCACAGATTTTAGGCCTCGGGCAGCATTCCCTGAGCCTGCAGACTGAATCATGTCTAATAGTTCCATGGACTTAGCCTTCATGGTCATGGTCCCAACTTTTTATTTATATGTACCATTAAAATTTTTTTTAAATAACATTTTTTTAAAAAGTAATACATGTACATGGTTCTAAATGTTGAAAAGTACCCTCAAATTTTTAAAAATACAACAGGATATTCAGTGAAGTCTCTTGCTCACCGAGGGAGGGGTATGAGTAAACTTTTAGGGGTGATGGATATGTTCTCTATTTCGATTGTGGTGAACTTCTCATGGATGGAAACGTCAAAACCTGTCAGAGGTTACACCTTAAATACAGTAAGTTGATTGCAAGTCAATTATACCCCAATTTAAAGAAAAGAAAAACAAAGGCGGCAACCCGCCTGTCTACCAGCTCCCAATATCCCTCTCCCAGGGAACCTATATTAGTTTCCAGAAACATAAGCAAGTCATATATGTGTTTTTCAAACAAATGGAAACATACAACACTGTTTATCTGCACTGTTTTGTTTTTTTTTTCTCTTTTCTAATCGTGACCTCACCAATGCCTGTCTTCCTTATGGACTGTAAGTTCCATGGATAATGTGACACTCAGCTCTATGACTGTATGAATGGAAGCCAAAGAATCTCCATATGGAGGGACTTAAAAACACCAATTGGTTGGAAGATAGGAAGGTTTGAGCCTGTGTTTCTTAGCACTTTACAAGATTGAGAAAATGTTCATTGTCCTTATCAAGGAATGCGGGATATGGACAGAGATGGGAGGGGCCTAAAATATCCCCAATCTCCTCCTGTTGCCTCCATTATTTCAACGTATCTTTGCCCAATTAATTTGCAGTTTTAAAGTAATAATAGCAATAAGGATAAGAATAAAACTCACTACATGCTAGGCACTGTACCGAGATTTAGCAACTTCACATCATGAATCTTATTAACTATCCGCATTTAATTTGCCTCGACTGAAGCCCAGGGAAGGGGAGTGAATTGCCCAAAGCCACGCAGCATGAAAGGAGGCGGCCCGCCTCACCTCTACCAGAGAAAGAGGGGAAGGGACGGCTCGCTGGGATCTGCTCACCCAGGGCGTTCTGGATCTCCACGGACTTCTCCGGGCTCAGAAGGGTCTCGTCGCCGTCGTAGGGAGAGCGGAAGCGGACGCCCTCTTCCGTCACCTCGGACAGGGACACCAGGGACACCATTTGGAAGCCGCCGCTGTCCTAGGGGAAACCCCACCGCAGGGCAGTCAGGAAAGGGGTTACGGGAGATTCGCCGCCGAGGGGTGCCCTCGCATCCCCGCTCCGACCCCATCTCACCGTCAGCAGATTGTGGGGCCAATTCATGAAACCGTGGAGACCGTTGGCCTTCTGAATCAGCTCGGGGCCCTGGGTTGTTGGAGGGTAAGGGACAGGTTAGAGGCGAGCGCGACCATGGGAGCTCATGTGAGGAGACAGGGATGGCCAACTTCGGTCCCTGCCGCTCCCTCACGCCCAGCACAGGCCTGATCCACCCGGGGTGTTCAATAAGCGTTTGTCGATTGACTTTTGAAAGCGTGCCCGGGCCGTGGGGATGCCCCAGGGCTCCCTATGCTCCGCCACCACCTTGGACGGGCAGAGCCCACCCACCGGCCTCAGACCCAGATGGTAGGTGTTGCCCAGGCAGATGCGGCAGCCCAGCGCGTCCAGCTGCTCCGCTGTGATGCCCTTCATGGTGGCCTGCGTGCCCACTGGCATGAACACTGGAGTGGCCACCGGCCCGTGCGGCAACTGCAGCTCGCCTGCCCGAGCCCGGGAGCGGCTGCACTCGGCCACCAGGCGGAAGATCCTCGGTGCCGACTCCAGAGAAGTTGGGCTGACTGCCGCCGCCATCTTGCCCGCCAACACCACGTGGGCAATGAAACACCCTGGGCGGTGCCATATTGGCTAAAGTCATGTGATGCGGAACAGGCTGAAGCCCTGGGATAGCGTCAGGGGGACCATAGCAACGGCTACGGTCCTGCTCCAACCGTCTGAGCTCCCAGTCCATTGCCACCCGCAGAGCACTGCTACAAAGTATAAAAAATTGTCTTGTGATCACTTTGTAAGTTACATAAATGTCTAATCACTATGTTCTACACCTGAAACTAAAATCGTATGTTAACTTTAAACGAAAAAGAAAATTTTTTAATTCTCTTGAGTTCAAGTCCAATCCCTGCTGCTTCCTTACTCTACAATCAAAGCCTCTGTAAGCCTTAATTTTCACCTCCATAAAATGGGGCGACTAATAGACTCTCAGCATAAGGACATTGTGAATATTGAGAAGGATAGGCGTGTATAGATCTTTACACGTGGCCTGGCACAGGCTTTCGTCTGTCTTGTTTATTGCTTCGTCCCAGGTGCTTAGAATAGGACCTAGCACATAGTACGTGCTCAATCAACATTAGCTTATGCAATTAAAGCAAGAATCCTAGATTTACAGAAGGGGAAACTGAGGTCCAGAAACTGGCCACATCTATTGGTTCATTCAATGAAAACCTACAGTATACTTCCCCCCTAGTGCCAGCCTCTATGCCGCACAGAGATGGGAGAGGCTGGGTCACGGATTTATTAAGCACTGGGATGTGTTCCACTACTAATAATAGCGATATGTAATACAATTTGTTAAGTAATATACAACATACATTATGTTATGTGAAATATATATTATAATCTATATAATAACGATCGATATTATTGTTGTAAATGGAGCCGATATCTGTCCTGGCCAGCAGAGGGCGCCATTGCCTCCAGAATTCTTCCTTTCAGAACCACTAGCCTAAAGGCTGACCTGAGCAAGGCTCTGACCTTCTAGGAGCCTTGGGCTAACGATGCCAGTTTCTCAGAGTGGTGGAGAGTCCTCACGGAGGCCATGTCTGGAAAACACCCACCCAAGAGGTCCCCTTCAGGATATTTGCATCGCGGTTCCCATTGTCTGCAACACTCCTGATTTTCCCACGGCTGGCTCATATTTTCACCTTCAGTTGCTCCTAACTCCCCCAATCTTAAGAACGCCCCTCCCCACCGCCATGACTCTATATCACAAGGCCTGTAACTCATAATATGCTTTTTAAAACCTATATACATTAACAATACCCAATTTTTTATTCCTCTCTCCTGAACTCCCATCTCCTCTTAACAGATTCCCTACTGACATCTCCACTGGGTGTCTACAGACATCCAAACTCTACATTTTGCAGAGCTCCTAATTGTTGCCCACCCAAAGGTTGACTACCCCCTCCCATCCTTTCCTTCTCAGTAATAGCACCACAATCTTTCTGGGAGCTCAGACAGAAACTTGGGGATGGTCCTTGAGCTCTCACCGTCTCTCGCTCTCTACATCTGATTTATCAGCAAATCCTGGCTGCTCTGTTTTCAAAATCAACCACTTCACACCCCCTTCCATAGCTCTTACTCTGGTCCAGATACCAACAGCTCTTGCCTGGATTATCGCAGTCGTTTTCTCATGGTTTTGACTTCTGTCCTTTACTTCTTACACTATATACCTGAAGGCATTTTAAAACAAATGCTTTCAACATTTCACCATTATATATGATGTTTGCTGTAGGTTTTTCCAAGATGCACCATATTAAGTAAAGAAAGGTCCTTTCAATTTCTAGTTCACTCACAGATCTTGATCATAAATAAATGTTTATTATACACTTTTCTATATCTAGAGAGATAACCACATAATTTGTCTCATTTAATTTAAAATGCCTGATGACATGTTTTCTAAGTTATTAATAATTTTATTCAATAAATTTTATTTCTATTAATAAATCTTATTTACATTCCTGAGATAAACCCAGCTTGGTCATGGTATCTTTTTTGTTATATTTTGGCATTTTATTAATATTTTATTTAGAATTTTTGCATCTCTGACATAAATTGTATTTGTCTATAATTTTCCTTGCTTATAGTGCTGTCTTTGCCCGAGTCTGGTGTTTAAATTATGCTAACTTCATCAAATAAATTTTCCTACTCTTTCTATTTTCAGGAAGAAATTGTGCAAGGTCGGAATTATCTGTTTCTTGAATGTTTTACTGATCTGACCTGTAAATCCATCTGGTTATGTTGTTTACCTTATAGGAATATTTTAAACTACTGATTTAAATTTTGTAATGATTACAAAGGACTATTCGGGTGTTCTATTTTTTCTCAAGTCAGTTCAGGTACGTAAAGTTGTTCTAAGGATTTTTTCATTTCATTTAAGTTGTCAAATTTATTGGCCTACAGTTGCTCCTAATGTCTCCACATTATTATTGTATCCCCCTCTTTGTGAATTTCAAATTCAGAGGTTTAAATTACTCATAGTCCTTGAATGATGACACCTTATCATAATGATCCATGTAAGATACCTCTCTCTCCTTCTTGCTTTCTTCTCTTCAATCCCCATTCTCCTACCTCCACAGCCTATGGGATTCTGTATATCTTTTTATTTGATATTAAAATAACTACTCCAGTTTCCTTTATGTTCTGATAATCCTTAAATCTTTTTGTATATCCTATGACTTTGAAATTTTCTGCTTTAAGATATGTCTTTAGAAAACAACAAAGAACTAGATTTGTACTTTTTAACCATTCCAATAATCTTTGCATTTTACTGACAAGTTACTCTATTTGCATTTATAATGGTTACTGATTTTAAATCTCAAATGAATTTCTGTTTATTTGAAGAACATCTTTGAAACCTCTTTCAGTAAAAAGAACTCTATATTGATTAACTCTAAAGTTTTGTTTACCTGAAAAGAAATTTATTTTGCCATGCTTCTTAACAGATAGTTCCCCTGGATTGATAATTATTTTCTCTTAGCACATCAAACATATTCCACTCGTGGCTTCCATTATCATTGCTAAGAAATAGAATGTAGATCTAAGTGTTATCTATTGTGATCTTTTTGTCCTTCTAGTTTCTTTTAAAAATCATTCCTTTTTCTTTGACAGTATGCAATTTCACAGGATGTGTCTAATTGTGAATTTCTTTTGAATTTATCCTGTTTGAGATTCCTTGAACTTTTTGGATCCAATGATTGGAGTCTTTCCCTAATTTTGGAGTAGTCTCATTTATTCTCTCTTCGAAAAACTGCACTTGCCTGGATCTCAGCCTCAGCACAGGTAGCTGAGGGCAGGATGACAAATGCTGACTTGCTGCCCTTCCTGAGAAGATAGCCCCCTGACTGGGATCAAGGAGAGAACAAACCCTATTGCACCATCTGGAGTGGAGTTTTCATCTCGCTGAACTGGTAGAATGGAGGTAGGAGATATCAAGTACTAGAGACACTCACTGTTCTAACTAAATTTTCTCATAGATTTTCTTGACTAGATGTTTCCTCATTTTCTGTAGGCCCTTAGGACCATCTCCAGAGACTTTATTTTTATTTTTATTTTCAATCTGAAAGCAGTCACTGTTTCTTAACTGACCGGATTACAAATATAACCACGGTAGATACCTTAGTTCATCCTTCTAATAAGCCTGTTGAGCTGGTCTTTCCTGTTGCCAGCATCTCAACCTTTTACAAAAGGGCGGTCTTTTTCTTCATTCTCACTTATGGAGAAGGTAATCTGAAGGGCCACAGGAAGGTGCTTGCTTCTTTGAAGTGTTTTCCAACAGTATAGACCTCATGAGTCAGATCCTCCATGCAGATGCTGCCACATTTACCAAGAGATCGAGCAATCAATGTGTTTGTCAGGGCAATTCATTTTTTTCCATAACCAGGCTTGTAGATCAATTCGTTTAGTGACTTCAGATTTTGGCACTGCCATGCAATATACAGTTCCACCATCCTTAGCATGTTACTCAAAGCCTTACTGAGTTTACAAAGGTGCCATTGAAGATATGGTGAAGGCGAGAAGCTGCAGCACCCTTCAAACCTTTGGACTCGTGCCATTAATGCCTCTGATCCTGATGACAAATGCCAATTTGGGTTCTCAGGTACATAGAAGTTGCCAGCTTTTCTCGCCATCCTAGCCATTCGAATCTCGGTCTGTACATATGCTTAGATTCTTTGTGACAGTGCTTAGCTTTTTCATAGATAAGCTTCCTCCTTGCCTTTCAAAGCATCTTTTGGGCAAACTTCTTTCTCGGGAGCTTGATCTTCAGCTCTGCAAAACTCCTTTGCTTTTTCTTGAGGGTTTCTGGCACAGCAGGAAACTTCTGCACTTTCCATGGTTCCAGCTGGAAAACAATTCCAGAGACTTTAAACATAGTTGCTTTTTAATACTTTTCACCAGTTTGATTGGGGAGTGGATCTGTCAAGCTCTTCACAACATGAGCATCAAGAAATTGATCACCTTTTAATACTTTTTGATGTTATTTTCCATTCAATATATTAAATACATTCACAATGTATACATGTAGCAAATATTGTACTAAAACTAATACAATGTTATATGTCCATTATACCTCAAAAAATGGGGGAGGGGGAGAAATCTCTTAGAAAATATGAAAAAAAGTTAAAGTGATAAATTTTATATCTTATGTACCTTACCACAGTACAAAATGTACATTAATAAAAACACATGTACACTAACAAAAGATTAAATACAGAGAAAACTGAAAACACAGGAGTTCAATAAGCTTTACTTATGATTTAATTTTAAATAAATAAATTTATTCAAGGTTTCAAAGTAGATAATACATTAACACATAGTTAAAAAAAATACAGATAAAATGTATACTGTGAATTATCTTTCCCACACCTGTCCCCTGTCCAAATGGTTCTCACCTCTTAATATTAAATAATGTTTAGTATTCACTCTTGTATATACTTACAGACATGTTTATCAGCACATACAAGCAAATATGTATTTTTTATTACTGCTGCTGTTTTGTTTTCAATTGATTCATTTAGATATACTAATGGAGTTTTTTCACTTTCTAGAAGCTTTTAATACTTTTATACTTTTCATAAACTTATGAAAGTTTTTTTGTCTATGGCCATGCCACCCTGAACAAGCCCGATCCTGTCTAATCTTGGAAGCTAAGCAGGGTCGGGCCTAGTTAGTACTTGGATGGGAGACCACTTAGGAAGACCAGGTGCTGTAGGCATTAAAAATAAAAAATGTGGGATTGTAAACTGACAAGGTCCTTGCAATCTGTGAGGTCAACCAAGAGTTGCCTTGCCTAAAATAAATAAATAAATAAAATAATAAAACATAAACTTATGGAGGTTTTTGAGTTGTTGTTTTTCACCAGTCATGGGTCATTGACTCATGAAATTGCCTAAACAACATTCCCCAAACGTTATAACTTGTTCCAATATGTTTCATAATAGTTTTTTAAAATTCAATAGAAAAAAAAGGAGATATGAGAGAAACTGTTGGTTGTCCCCCAACATCTATTACACCAATAAAATTATCTCATACCACAGCTAGTCCTTGTGACTTGCTTTCTGTTCCTTATAATTGTGTTTCTAAGATTCATTCATGTCATATGTAGTTTTGGTTCATTCGTTTCTTCTCCAAATCAGTGTACCATTATGAATTGGCATAAATATACCACAGTGTACTTATCCATTCTCCCATCAATGGACATGTGGACATTTCAGCATTTTTGTTTTATTTATTTGTTTTTGCCATTATAAACAGTGCTGCTGTGAGCATTTGTATACACATCTCCTTGTATACCACTGCAAGAATCCTAGAAATGGAATTGCAGGACCCTAGGCTGGGTGGATAATCAACTTTACAAGGCAGGACCAACTATTTTCAAGGTGATTACACCCATAAAAGAAGCTCCCTGTGTCACCCATAGGAAAGCTCCCTGTGTCACATCCTCTCAAACTCTTGTATTTTCAGAACTCTTGAATTTTGCCAATCAGGTGTGTGTGAAATGGCGTCTAATTGGGGTTTGAATCTGCACTTCCATGATTCCTACAGAGAGTGAACATCTTTTCAGATATTGGAGCTATTTACCAACATCTTTCATTACTCAACTTAGGTGATGTGGCAGCAGAATTCAACAGGGTTGAGGTGCTGAGCACTTCTTTTTTTTTAATTTAATAGTTTGGATATGGATATATAGATCTATAGATACATAAGTTTTTTCTTACATGAAAAAAATTGTAGGTTGTAACTACAAGAGTCTTCATTGACCTGTACTTCTATGTTTTATGCACTTTTCTGCATTTGTAATATTTCATTTTAAATGTATGAAAGTTCAGAAAGTGTAAAAGGCAAAGAAACTCAGTTTTACCTTCCCCCCACACTGTCCATCTCAGCCTTTTCCAGTAACATGTTTTATTAGATTCTTGTGTCTTTCTAGAATTTTTTCATACAAACAGAAACAAATATAAAGCTAAATAGTTATATTTATCCCTTTTTTACACAAAATGGCTTGCTAGTTATACTGGTAGGAAGCATCTTGCTTTTTGTCTACACTATGTCAGTACATACTCTCCTTGTTCTTTTTGTTTGTTTGTTTGTTTCAAGTATCTCCTTGTTTTTGTTTTGTTTTGTTTTTAACTGTTAGCTCATATCCCAAAGTATGAGTAATCTTTTGCATCTATAAACAAGGCTGCAATTAATAATCTTGTATTTAAGTAATTTCACATGGCAGCAAGTATATCTTTGGAAAAAAAATTCCAGCAGCTGGATGGCTAGGGTGAGTCAAAGAGTGTATTATAAGATCCTACCAAATACCCTCAATCCGGTTTTAACATTTGCACCGGCACCAGCAAGTAGTATATAGAAGTGCTTTGCATGTTTCCCCACAGCTTCTACAACACAATTTCACTTGCCCACTTAATAGGAGAACTGTAGTAACTCTACGACATTTTTAATGTGCATTTCTCTCATTTCCAGTGAGGTCTGGCATCTATTCTTCACTTCCAACTGCTCGAAACATTGTCTTCCTATAGCTTTTCTGGTCCCATTCTCCTAATTTTTAAGTTTTTATAAATTCTCCCAAATAATAATACAATATGGTGATTAACGGCCAACACTGCCAACGCTAATGGAGTAGGTGCCAGTGTGTGCCAGGTATTTGGTAAGCTTTACACTATCATTGCCTCATTTGACCCTCATAGTACAATGAGTTGGGTATTATTTCTTTTTATGGATGAAAAAACTGAAGCAGAGACATTTACTGACTTGCTCAGGGTCACATGGCTAGTAATAATCAAGGAACAGGAATTGAAATCTAGTCTTGCATGAGGCCGGTGAAGCACCGTCTCATACAACTTCTTTTCCTGAAGGAAAAGACAGTATTAGGAATTGCAGCACAGAAAAGGGGTGGAAAAGTTACAGCCAGAGGAACCTGGGAGGAAAGATTTAGGTTTTGCCACTCAGAAGCCAGGGGACTTTGGTCATGTGATAGTCACTCTCTGAGTCTCAGTTTCTTCATCCTTAAAGAATCATTATGAAGGTAAGTGGAGCTTAGCACACAGTAAATGCCCAAATACACGCATGAATATACATGCCACAAACATTATGGACCATCCGCTCTGTGTCAGGCACTGTTCTCACTGCTGGCAACATAGTAGTGAACAAGCGCTCAAAAATTCGTTGCTCTGGAGGGGTGAACAAGAAAAATTAGTCAAACTTGTCACGTCTCAAGTGTTGAGAAGTGCTGGAGAACAAAGAAGGCAGGGAAGGAGAGGAGTTGGAAGTGACTATTTTAAGTAGGGTGATCAGAATCCGACTCACTGAGAAGGTTAAAGCCTGAAGGAGGTGAAGGAGGAGCCATGATGGGAACTGAGAGAGAACATTTTACACAGGTTTTAAAAACAATGAGAGCAAAGGTCCCAAGGTGGGAATGTGCCTGGATTGTTTGCGGTGCAGCAGGGAGGTCAGTGTAGCTGGAGATAGTGAGGAGCGGAAGACAAGGGCGGGAAGGTCAAACCACTAGGTCCTCTGGTTTGCTGTGAGAACTTTGGCTTTCGTCTGAGCTAGATGGGGAGGTGGGGTGTGGAGCAAAGTGAGCTCTCTGCATTACCAGGAAGTAAAGTGGAGGGTTGGGGGTGGTGCAGCCGAGGTTCAGTGGCATCGACTTTAGGGTTTCTGCGCCGCTCAGCAGGCAGGGCTGGAGGCACCATGAGGTAGCCCCTTTAGGAGGCGCTGGGAGTTCGGCTTCAGCACGCTGGACAGCACCCCGAGCATTGCCGGGACACCAGGAAAGCGGCCACCATGGGGGCGGAGCCTACAAAGGCGTTCTATTGGAAGAGGCGCATTGTGCCCACGTTACGCATCCTATGGGGGCGTGTCAAGGACGGGGCCTGCAGAAAGCGTCGCCTGACGATAAAACACGCAGCGGGCGAAGTCACTGGGCGGGGATTGCTGGAGCGGTACTGTGAAAAGCGACTGTTGATTGGGCATGAAAGAAGCAGGGGAGTGCCCAGGGCGGGCTGAGAGGTGAACACGTGGCTTGGAAAGGGTGGTGTCTACAGAACGGGGGCCTCCTCTGGTCTCCGCGCCCCTCAAGTGGAAGTCCACGCATCACCCCAGGTGTGTGACCGGGATTGGGAGTGCTCCGTTTGGTCCCCCAAACTTCTCTTCCCAGGGATCGCTGCAGCTGCCCAAGGGAGTCCCCCAAAGCAGGTACTAGGGTGGTTGGCCTTAAGGAGAGAGTATTGAAGTCCAGGGACCCAGAAGGGCGGGGGTTAGGTTTCTAGACAGACTGGGGAATCCAGAAACCTCTGGAGACGTGGAGACTTCTAATACCTGTAACGTTGAAATAGGGGTCCTTGGAGCCCTGGGTCGGGTGGTTGCCCAGGGAGCCTAAAAGGTTTTTGTTTTTGGTTTATTTATCTGGGGGTGGGGGGGGGCATTCCTGTGATATTCTAACCCCACCCCTGCCCCTGCCCAGGTGTCAAGGCTGAGTTTAGGTGCCAGCTTCTTGGGAGACATTGGGAAGGCCACGAACCTAGGACTTGCCACCTCTGACCACTCCCTAGACGTTTCCATCCACAGCAGAGACGGGAGGACCTGTGAGTCTGGGCCTCTCTCTTTCCTCTATTCTGAGGTAAGTCAATGTCTCTTGCAGGAACATCTGCCCTGAAACATGCAGTTTTTACCCCTCCTGGGTCTGAGAGCTGTTTCCTCACTGCATTCAGTGGACTCCGCTGCCTAAGTACCCCAGAACCTCACAGCTTGGATGTTCTAGAACTCAAGCCCTTTTGCTGGTCTGTTGACCTCCATTCTCACTTCTCCCACACACCTATTCTGTGCCCAACAGCCAAGAGGACCATTCTGGAGTCTTCCTAGTTCAGAATCCTTCCATGGCTACCAATTAACCTTGGGATAAAGGTTAGAACTCTTCTGGCTGGCTGTCAAGGGCTTGCACTGTGTACCCCTTGCTGACACAGCCACACTTTACCCTTTTTGCAACTAAATGCTTCACCCACCTGACTTCAGCTCCTTTAAGTCTACTGCCAGCCCCCAGCTGAATTTTGGTGCATGCTGTTGCCTCTGCATTGCATACCCTTCCCTCACCCTCCCTTACACACCCCTGGTCCCAATTCAACCTGTCTCACCTGAAACACAGAAAGCCTTCCCTGACACTTGCTGCCCAGCTGAGACAGAGCCCTCGTGGTGCCCGGAAGCTCCATGAGGGCAGGGACCATGTCCACTGCCAGCACCTTGTGCAGGAAGGATACATAAGCAACACCCAAAAAATACATGTGGAGTGAAACAGTGAACATGGGAAGTTTCCATTTATTCCGGAATGGGTTAAAATGAGCATCTGGGCCAAGTAGTCTTGCTGCAAAGGACACAGCCAACATGAGGCTCACATCTGGAGACTGAATCCTAAGGCTGAGAGTCCAGCTGCAGAGTCAGGCCTCCGCGGCTGACTACAGAAATGGTCGATTGTCCGAGGGAGAGTGAATGCTTCTCTGCCACCACAGAGGGTAGTTGGGCAGCTAGGTGATAACTTCCACGTCACACTAGACCTCAGCTCAGAGGGACACCAGTGTCCCCAGTGTCTGCTAAATCTAGAAAGGTGGAAATCCTGGATCTGTGTCTCCTTCCTGCTGAATCTCTACCCGCTTTGGTCCTAGGTCTCCAATTTCCAATCCTTCCCCTGAGGATCAGTCCAAATTCCTGGAAAGGCTCTGCCCTCCCTCAGATGTCATCTTGGCCCACTATGCCCATGTCCAGCTGTTCCAGTTGTGTGACCTTTCTCCCTTCCTCTCTTCCCTCCAAAGGCATCCTGGGCCCTCCGGAGATTTGTATGCAGTCCTGGGTTACTGACCCCCTGGCCTATTCACCGAGTACCCTAACCTCATCAACTCGCTGAGTAAACATGTGAGCCATACTGTCCCTCCTGCTCAAGCTCCTGGTGATCTCTGCTGGTGACTGAAAGATTCACAACAGCGTTCTCTGGTGACACGTGAGCCAAAGCATCTCATCATAAGCCAGCTACTGCCCACGCCCTGGCCAAGGTGGTAGTGGTGGTGGTATAGTTCACTGAGGCCCTCTTCCAGGCTGGCTTCTGGGGCCTCGAGGGCAAAAGGCCTTGAATCAGCTTTGAATGGGTGATACACCAGCAGCAAGGCCCTCTCTGTGCTCAAGGCGGCACCCACGTCTTCCTCAATCCAGCTTCCCGGGGTAGTAGCTCCTGAAGGCTGGGTACTGCCATCAGCTAGCTGCATCACCATGCCATCAGCACTAATGAAGTCCCCAAGCAGAATTAAGGTGCCGAGGGATCTGTGTTCATGAGCTGTCCCCTTGGGACAGGTACCTACTGTGCTGTAAAGACGCTACTGGCTCTGCTGTCCCGACGTGACCACGGTGGTCCTGGCTGGCCCACAGACTCCCAGGGCTGTGCCAACAGCCCATGGGGTGAAACCTTCACTCATCCTTGGAGTGGGTTGAACAGTGTCCCCCAAAAGGTATGTCCCAAGTCCTAACCGCTGAAGTCTTGAATGTGACCTAATTTGTAAATAGGGTCTCTGTACATGGAATTAAAGATCTTGACGTGAACTCATCCGGGATTAGGGTGGGCCTTCACTCTTGACTGGTGTCTTTAAAAGAAAGACGGAGACTTGAAACATCAAATCACATTCAGGAATTTGGTGGTGATCCTTGCTTGGGAAACCAACCGATGGAGACCTGAGCTGACAATGCAGGTCCAGAGTTTGAAGGCATTTGGCAGGCAGGGCCAAGAGGTTCCTCCCTGAAGGTCTCCGAGTGACGCAAGCTCTGTCCACAGCCTGTATCCTCTCTCGCACACGAGGCCCCAGTGATTTCACGGGGGTCTTTTTGTCTTAGCCCCTGGATGTGTCTGGGAGAGGAGCTGGGGTGGGTACCCGTCCCTCAAGTCTGTCCTCTCCTAGGCTGTGCACTGGAGCGATCCCAGGGTCCTTTGGGCCGACCCAAAAGTTCACACTGTAGGCCGCCTCTTGGATGGGCCCCACTGGGCCCCTCTCCCCAGCTGGACCACTTGGTATCTGGGGCCTCCTCTGTGCCAGCAGAAAGCAAAATTCTTCCAATATTTTGTTTTAGTGCACACCTTTCTTTCACTTCTCCAAGAAAGCAAATCTTCATCCTTTGAAGGCACACAGGAGTTTCTGCCTCAGCTGACTGATCCTGAGTCAAGAATGGTTTGTGCATCTCCCAGTGGCCATGGTTAACCAAGCACAGGAGGCCAAGGGCTGCCTGGTCTGAGAGGATGGAGACATGGCAAGACCGAGGGTTTCCCATGGAAGGGCAGCTCCAGGACCCAGCTGCCCGCAGGGCTCTTCCCAGATAGGCCGCCTCCTGGGGCACAGCTGGAGTTGAGAAGGGCTGCTTGGGGGAGGGTTCTTCCAGCTCTGCAGCGCTGACATTTAAATGTAGAATGTTCTGCAGCATCCTTGGCTTCTTTCTACCCACTAGGTGACAGATGTCCCCCAAGCACTACAAAACTGCCCAGGATTTGAGAAACACCGCTCCAGGAAAACCCGCCGGGACGAGGCTGAGCCACTGCCAACAACCCTGAAATTCTGGGCAGGGGTGGCACCAGGATGAAGTCTGTGGCTGCCACAGAGCACCACCCTAACACAGACCATTCCATGCCTGGATTTTCCCACATCTTGGGGTGCTTCAGCCAGACTCAACTGGGCTTTTTCAAAGATTCCATGTACCAAACCCACGAGGACATTTTATCCCATGATGACTTAAAATTGCACTTAAAACTACACCCAGAATTCATGGAGCAGGAAACAAAGCATGCCGAATTGTGTGAGCAATCGGCTAACAGCGGCATGGGCCACTAAACCGTTCTGCAGACAGCCAGGAGCGGGCAGTGTGGAGCTCACTGGGACACCAGGGCCACAAGGTTCCACATAACTGGTTGCTGACCTTGGCCGAATCAGAGTAAGGGTGTCTACTGGCCTGGAGCTGGATCCTGGACCCTTTCTGGTGACCAGGGACTGTCCTGCCACCCGTGCCTGGTTTACCATGCTGGGAACAGAGTGGAGGAACTTGCCCATCGCACTGCTGAAGGGTCAGATACCCAGGCCTACGACGGTGCAGAATTTTCTTTCTTTTTCTTTATTTGTCTACATTCAGCTGAATTCAGATGTACTGCCTGAATGATCCAGACATACAAAAAAAATCCCACTCTTTCCCACTGGTTTTTAAAATAAAATCTTCACTTATAAAACTGAAACACTAAAGCATTAAAATACAGAAAGCTCGTTTAACTCACTTCACAAAAGCATTAACAGATGAGGTATCCCTTCTGTAACTATTTCAAGACAAACTGAGTTAACACTAATACCAATTGTAAATAGACAGAGGGATACTGAACTGCAAAAACTCAGAAAACTCTATTCGGACAAAGTTGTAATGGCAACTAACAAACCATTGAAGACGCAGAGTCCCAAACACGGCTAAATATGGGTCACAGGACGGGTCACAGAGTGACCAGCTGCACCTCACAACACAGCAACGTGGACAGGGTAGGGCGATAGGCCCAGAGGGGCCACAGACATGTTAACTGTGGTGCATAAAACTGAATCTTACAACGAGGAGGGGTTAAGTGCAGAAGGTACAAATCTTCGCCCTCAGGGCTTTATCTGTACTGGTAGTTCATGCTGTGATCTGCGTTCCTGCCGTAGCCTCCCTGTGATGACTGGTAGGAGCTGGGAGGGCCGCTGTAATTCTGGCCGGACCCCGGGGAGTTGTAGTTCGACTGTGATGAGTAGCCTCCTGAGGGAGAGAGGGGGTGGGGATCAGCCCAATCACAGAGTCACCAGGGGCAGCTGTAACTGGGGCTGCATTTTTTTCATATTGGTGCCAATATTTAAGAATAAGGCAATTTCTGGATCACTGGCTTCTGAAAAGCTGAGAAGCTGGAAGCAAGCCTCAGTCCCAGCTCGCACAAGGCCCCATGTGCCCGCAACTCCTGCTCCCTAGTCTCGCCCCACATGGAAATCGGGGGTCAGCTGCCACTGCGGCCCTGCCCATGCTGCTATCAGCCCATGCCAGGCTACTACCCTCCTCACAGCCTCTGTGTGGCCCCGGGCCCCCCACGCTGTGTCACCTGCTGCTCCAGGCCCACCTTGTTTGCCTTGGTAGGAGGAACCGCCCCCAGAACCACCTCCGTAGCCCCCATGTGACCCTGGGTTGTAGGATGACCCGCCTGAGCCATAGCTGTTCCCGCCGCTTCGGCCTCCGCTACCACTGTAGTCTGGGGGGAGAGAAGACAGCGTGGTTAAGAGGCCTTGGGCTGCGGCCCTGGATATTTACAAATTTCCCTATCCCAACTGCTTAAATTTGGCAGGCATCAGTTCCATCTGAAAGTGCCGGGGGCTGGCCGAACCCCTGCAAGGTCACTATACCCTGGTTTGGCCCGATCACCACATTCTAAGGCCCAGTCTGTCCTGCCTTCCCACCTGCTCCTCCAACTCAAGCTCCCCAACAGCTCGGGAAGCGCACAGCCAGCCCAAGTCCTGGCCCCTGCTGCCGACTGCTCTCCTATCACGGACAACCGTACAACTGCTCTACCCCAACCGGGCTACCAGCGCAGTACAACCCACCGAGTCTGTGCACAAGGTGGAGAGGTGAAGCGGGGAATAATTCAGGCTCTTTTAGAGGCAACGTGCAACCCAGTCTCCAGAGGTCACCTTGCAGCAGCTAGCCTGGACTCACAGACTCCATCCTCATTCACCAGCTTCAACCCACAGCCTGCCTAGGGGCCTCTGTTGGACCTCCTTTGGAGAAGGCAACAGGAAGGGAACGGCAAGGCCCTGGGCCAGGGCTCCTCTGCCGCCAGGATTGTCCAAACGCCCGCCCTATGGCCACCACCACCAGCTTCTTTCCAGTCCCTCAGCCAGAGTGGGGTAGTGCTGAGCTTCTGGGGGACGCCAACTCACTGAATTTGCTCTCGTAGCTGTAGTCGGAGCCGCCCCCGCCCCCGGGGGAGCTGTAGGAGTTGGAGTAGGAGGAGTAGTTGCCTTGGCCATGACTATAGCCCTTCTGTTTGCCCTGCGGGGGGCCGTAGTTGCTGTACTGGCTCTGGTTGTACGACTGCTGCTGGCCTGGGTGGGACTGGTAGCCAGAGCCGTAGGAGGGCTTCTGCTGGCCCCCGTGCGGCTGCTTCTTTCCGGCATGTTTCGGGGGCACTGGGGAGTTGTAGTTGTCGCCTTGGTAGTAGGAGCCGTAGCCGGAAGAGCCACCACCGCCCCCGCCGCCGCCACCGCCAGCATTCCCAGAGTGCCCTCCATTGCTGTAGAACTGACCTAAACAGGAAGGCAGCGGGTCAGGCGGAGACTTGGGGAGATGGGGGGAGCAGAGGGGAGGGAAGGCGCAGCTGTGGGCCCTGAAGGCTGACCCACAAGCCCGCTGCCCAGGCGGGGGCAGAGTGAAAGAGGCGGGAGAGCAAGGAGCAGCAGCTCCGGTCCCTAAAGCAGCCTGGTCTGGGCGGGCCCAGCCTTCAGCTCCACTCACCCATCAGCTGATGACAACAATGGATCTTTGCCAAGCAGCGGCACGAGAGCAGCTTTTGCAGCAGATGTCAACGTTACAATGAGATGGGCTCCGAGCGTAGGATGACATTCACGACTAGCTGACCTCTACCCAGATGTCCCCAACGGTGACAGGAAAAGCAAAGCCCCGGAGAAGCAGCCAGCCAGCCCGCCCCCGCTGTGCTGGGAAGAGGATCGGCAGTCACAGGCCTGGGGAACCCCAGGAAATGCTCTTTAATGAGGCCCCAGAAACTGATGTTGTTCCTGGAAGACCAACTGGTCTGACCTGGTTCTTGGAGAACCAGGAATGGAGACTTAGTCAAATGACCTGGGTTCTCCCTGGTGGGACTTGTGCAAACATGACTTAAGGAGCAATTACATAGCCCCACGGGGAAAGGAGACTAAGGCTGGGATCAGAAGATCCAGGTGGGGACTCAAGCTACAGCCTCAGGTGGTCTCCCAGAGTGCCCCTCCTTGTTCCCCGCACAGCTGCTGGGCACGGGGACTGAGCAGCAGGACTGACAAGCGTGCAGCAAGGCCGCCACATTCTCAGGCCCTGGAGCTGAGAATGTCACGGAGAGCCCCCCACTCCCACTTTCTGGTCATTAGATAAGGACCCCAGGAGACAGGTTTGTCAAGATATCACCCCTACTAGATACCCGGGTGGACCTGTGAGAGACAGGCCTGCTAAGGGGAGGGTGGGAAAAGGGTTGTGCGGGCAGCTGTCCAGCTTAGCTAGGCAGTCCCCAAAGCTCCTGCAGGGGCCGTGGAGCTCCTGGGCTTCCAGAGTAGGTAGGCCTGGACATGCCTTTGCTGGGTGGCGCTGACTCTGTCCAGACAGCCAAGCCTGGTGCCTGGTTGGCCCTGCTATGCCCAGTTCTGAGTGGATGGAGGAGGGGAGGCTCTCACACAGCCTGTCCCTTCCTTCCCATGTTTAGCACCAAGGGACCCCCGACTCTTGGGTAGAGTAAATTTGGGAGTCCTCATGAGCCTTCCACCCACTGAATATGTACACCCCATAGCGGCTTGCCTTGGGTTGTTTGAACAATAAATTGAGTAGAACTGATCCCCGCCATGGGTTTATTTTCTTCAGGCGGGCAGCCTCCACCCTATGTCCACCCCCAATCGCAAAGCCAAAAAGGACGTGTCCCACAAGCAAGAGAGCAAACACGCGAGGCCGGAGGACAGGAGACCTTTTTTGGGTCCCCCCTCAGAGCTCTGCCACATCGGCTGCCCCTCAGCCTGCACTGAATGCCTCCTTGCCCTTCCTCAAGCACGGGAACGAATGAAGACACCAAGTAGTGAGGACTTGTTACTTTAACATGTATTGATTAAAAAAAAAATAAAGGGATGGGGAAGTTTTCAACGTCATTCAGGATAACTATTTCCTGGTATAAAAAGACATTATTCTCAAACAATAACTTTCTAAAAAAAAATACATCATGCAATCAAAGTTTTAAAAAGTTTCACTGAATGTTTCAAACCTCTGGGAACAAATTATGTAGTAACCGTTTTGACCAGTTTTGCCTGAATAAATGCAAAATCTTGCAAGTCAACGCAGATGCAGGCTTTGCTGCAAAAAGAACTGCTGACAAGAGCCAAAAGCAGGCTTGTTTCCAGGGACTCCCACCAGAAAACGGGGTCCTGAGTAAAGAGCCAAATGGCTTCCATGTACCTCTATGCACAGGGAGAAGCCACAAATTCAGGTCTGTGCTCTAAGGTGAGAGGGCAGAAGCTTCCAGGGCTTCTGAAATCTGCCACAGTTGCGTGTCTGGCAGCAGGCCCTCCTGAAGCCAGCTCTTCACTGGAGAATTGAGATACATATTAGGCTCTTTCTGCTTGATTACGTAAAACTCCCATAAAAAAAAAAAAAAATCTAGAATCCCATGCATTTGCAACTGTGATTAGGACTTGCAAAATTCTGCATTATCACTCCCTTAAAGCCTGTCTGTTTCTTGCACTAAACGATGGAAGCACAGTTTTGATACCTTTGAGAGTTCACCTCTAGCTAAACCAGCCACAGAATGTCGCATCCCCAAACACAAACCCACCAGAGCATTTACAAGAGGCGGGAGAGGTAACTTATTAGCACAATATACAATTCCCGAATGTTCCCAACGTTTTACATGCTCATAAAAAAAAAGCCAGTTGCTCTGGATTCGGATGTGGTGAAATCATTTTCATCACTGTCAAAGGCATCAACCAGATTTGGGAAATTGTTAAAAGGTTAAAAATTCATACAAAACCTGCTGTAAATTAAGACAAAGGTAGATTAAAATGCATCATTATCTGTCTCTTAAATAAAGTAATGCTTTCCATAAAAAGCAAAGGTGGGCTTTTGCCTTGATGCTGACCAACGCTGGCTCTAGAATTCTGTGCAATTCTGCACAAAAAAATGCATTCTCTGAAAATTGTTTTCCACTTATTGTGAACTTCAATATGACCAAGTTCAAAGGCAAATCACGATAAAAACTGCCATTGTCTTAAATTCTGCAGGCTAAGAGTTTCAGACAAGCTGCGGTGACAAGCCACGGTTGAGAAACCCAGTGAAGCACAGGGGCACAGCACGGACACTTTGGGTTTTGGAGTTCGAGAAAATTGGAGTAAAAAGTTGATTTTGTGTGCAATACTTTTAGATGCTCTAGGAAGACCCAAAATCATGATAGCCGTAGCAGTCTGTGAAAAAGTCACCTACAAAAGGGGGAGACAGAGCAGAGAAAAAAAATTAGAATTCTTTTGAAAAATGGCACAGAGCGCCACATTTGAAATTCATGTTTTAGATTTCTCTGCTCCTGTAACCCCCCAATGAAGGCTCCTTCTCAAGACAAGAGCTGTGCACTGTCAGGAAAAGCATATTCACAGGAATGGTGCTTCGTTCGCATGGCTTAAAGCAGAGAAATTTAAAATTTTGACTTTTAAGGACTTTTCAAATCACACAAGGGTGTGTACTAACATTTACAGAGTAAATCACTCTTTTGAGGGCGGGGCAGGGTAGGGGAGGGGGACTTAAGGAGCACCTGACCTCATCACTGAGAACAGGTGTGGGCTGCCCTGAGGTCTCAGGGAGGCTGCTGCTGATGGGCCACCCTGCTCTGACTCAGGCACAGGAGCTAAACTGCAGCTTCTTCCCAAGCTCAGACAAAGAGAAACACACACTTACTATAGCCGGCTGTCGCCGAGTTGCCACCGTACCCGTAGCTGCCATATCCAGCGCCTGGAAGAGAACAGACAGGGTTAGCAGGGCTGGAGGTGGGTCTCCCCTGCGCCTGCCTCTCCCAGCATCTTAGCGCGACCCGGGGGCCCACACACCCCAGGGAACAAGCCTGGTCCACAGGGATAGTGCACGACAAGTGTCCTCACCAGCATTCATGTAGCCTCCATGGTTGGCACCACCGAACCCTCTCCCTCTCCCTCGACCACGGATGTTCCCTCCTCTTCCCCGCCCTCGAAGGTTTGGGGGCGGGGGCACTTCGTTGTGCATGGGGCCTCCCATGCCAAAGCCAGGGTTATGGGGCTGGACGGGAGAAAACAGACAAGTTACATTTGCCTCACGCTCAGATCACAGAATTTGTACTGAGGCCAGAGATCTCAGGGACAACCAGTTACCTTAGCAGCAAATTTCGGTCCACCTCTGACAGGGACGGGAGCTCTCTTCTTTTTATTTGCTTCAAGGGCAAGAGGGGCGTCGGGGAACAGCTTTTCTAGTGCAGCAAGAGCAGCATATGCTTTTGCCACCTTTTTGTTTGAGCCAGCACCTTGAAACTTTTGTCCATCCACCTCCACCTGGGAAGAACAGACACATTTTGGGGGTGATCCAACACCTCCCACCAGGGCCAGGGGACTCTCCAAAGACCCCAGGCCTCCATGGGAACTGCCCTAGGACTGCTTACCTCCATGACAAAGCGCTTGTCATGGCTGCCGCCAGTCTCTGAGATGAGCTCATACTTGAGGCCACGCCTCTTCTCATTAAGCTCCATGACAGGGTTCTTGCCATGCTTGGTCAGGATCGGCCCCTGCTGTTTTACGTTCTCAGGGAAAACAGAAAAGAAAACCAACATACTCAGCTAAGGGCTGTTCAGCACGCAGAGGGCTGCCACACCCACGTCACGGCTGAGGCCCTCCCCTCCAAGTACCCTGCTGTTCCGCGCCACCCTCACCTCCAAGTCATTTGTGAGCCTCCCGCAATGGGACCACCTCCACCTGCACCCTCTCTCTCTGGGGAATGGCCTGTCCTAGAGTTAGGGCCACCCCCAGTGCAGCCCGGAATGCTGGGTCAACATCAGCAAAGCTCTCTTGGTCGTGGCTCAAAGGCTCACACCGAGCACCCCATCTAGGCTTCCAGACTGGAAGTTGACTCCTTTGGGGGAAAATGACAAGGACCATTAACTGTCCAAGTTCACAGGACACAAGGCTGCCCACTCCATCCTATCAGGCACTCCAGAGCCCACCATGGGCTCACCTCGGCAGTGGGGTCTGAGGCGAAGGTAGCACTGGGGGTTGAGACGGCTTCCACCACAGGCGGAGGGGCCACCACGGCTGGCTTGGATTCTGTCTCCTCAGCTGAGTCCTCCCCCTTACTGGAGTCTCTGCCTTCGGTGCCCGTAGGCAAACCCATGTCCTGTAATACCTAAAAGGAAGACCCACGGGGCCCCAGTGAGGGAAGGCTCAGCACTGAGACATGCTGAATCAGAACTGCCTACGGCGGCAGCCAACAATCTGGAAGGTGTTTTTCCCTTTAGCTCCCTGCAAACCCAGCCACATGCGGACACCCTCTGCCTGTCAGCCATGACAAAGGCATTCTTGCCACGTGTGATTTAGCAAACATTCAAAAACCTAACCACTTCAGTGTTCGCACACCCTCCCTAAGCTTCATGGTACCTGAACTGAGAGCTTAAACAGGGGACAATGGATCTGAAAGAGCCCCAGATGAAAAAAATGCTTTTAACTATCTTAGCGGACAAGCACAGGCTGCACAAAGCTGCCAGCCCCCTACCTTAACAGCCACATGCAGCTTGGCAGTCTTTTTGGATGGTCCGGAGGCCTCGAATGAGCTGCCATCTACCTCCACAGACATGGTGAAGATGGGGGCGTGGACCGGCCCGGCCTGGGAAACCAGTTTATACTGCAGCCCCGGCTTCAGCTGGTTCAGCCTCATCAGGGCATTCATAGCCTGGGGAGGCTCTGCCTTCTCCTCTAGAGAGAGACCACCAACATCATTCTGGAACATCAGTCAATTCTGAATCGGATAGGGGCACTCGGTCTAATGGTCTCTTTTTGCGGGACGCAATGGACTGGATGGCTGCATGTGCCAAGGCCTTGCCTGTGCTGCTCCCAGGTACATGCCACCACTGGGGTCACCAGCTGGGGCCCATCCACCCTGTGTTCCATACCCATGTTGTACTTAATAGTTGTAAAAATAACTTAAGTATCATGTCCAAAAAAAGTAAGACTTTAAAAACAGGTGTCTCCCCACTCTGGGGTGGACCTTAACGGGAAGCAGATGGAAGGCAAAGGAGGCCTAGGAACCAATGCCTGTACCTTTCTTCTGAATTTTCTTCTTCTTTTTGCTGGGAGACTTTTCCTCTCCATCTTCCTCCATCGGGCGTTTCATGGGTGTAATGGCATAGGTGGTACTGGGGGGGATTTGAACTGAAAAAAGAGATTAGGACAGACGCGGCTCAAGAGTCCATTCTGGCGCTCCGCGGGAGTCCACGAGGCCACTGCCTCGCCAGGACCCCCTCAGCATGCTCACCCGTGTAGTCCACTGGGTTTTCATTCTTTGGTTTCTTGGGCATCTTAGAAGGCAGAGGGTCCATACCCAGGACTTTATGCAGCTGGCCAAACGCGGCGAGTCGCAGAGCATGCTGGATAAGGGAAGAGGAACAAGAGCCTGACTCAGCAATTCCTGCGCTCCTGGCCAAGGTGTGTGCACTCGCTAATGCCTTCTGTGAGGGGCAGGACTGAGGGGGTCACTAACAGTCTCCCCTACCACAGCAAGGGGTCCCCCAACAGCCAGGGGAGGGCCTGACTGCCAGAGCCTAGCCTTGCTGTGGGAGAAGGCCAGCCTGTGACCACCCGCCTCGAGAGGAATACAGGAGACCCCAACCTGGAAACTGGTTGCCACTCGGAGCCACGTGGTGGGCCTGCAGGGGAAGGACCCCTGGAGCAGTCCACACAGCAAATACACCTCCCTGCTGAACTCGGTGTCTGAAAACAGCACTCGAGCAGGCTGAGGGGCAGGCGACAACCATGCGTGGCGCCAGGAGAAAGAAGCAGCCCAGATTGGGGCGCCCTGTATCAGGCACAATCCCTTCGCCTTCAGTCCCCGACCTGAGCCTATGAGTCCAGTGGTGACACTGAGATACCCAGTAATGGAACTAGAAGCCAGTGATTACAGACTGGGTAAGGGCTCACGGTGGCAATGGCGATGACTATACCTGCGCACTCTGTGTGATATCTTCCCGTTGCTGTCTGTCTAGATGCCCAATAGCATCAGTGGCTTCTTTTTCACAAGGGTCATAAATGCCAGAACCATCTGAAGGCAGGAAACAAGGAAGATATGCAGAGGATTATCTTTTAGCATCTCGGAAGAGTTGTGCTGGCTGAGGGAACCGGATGCGTTACCCGCCGCGCCCCATCCACACCCAGCTCTGGAAAACACGCCGAGCTCGGTGACCCACTCGGCGTCCAGCCCATGAGAGAAATAATCCACATGTGTCTCAGAGCAAGGAGCTCACGTGGGAGTGGGTCACCACTGTCCCGGATCCGCCCTGAGTCACAGCTGCGGAGCCGGCACAGGGCTGGATATGATGGTGCAAGAGGGTAGTCACATGCTTCAGCCCTAGGGGGACATGGGGCTGCTGCTGCCCTAACCCAGTCAGAGGGACCCGCCAGGAGGTGGCCTCAGGGCCTTGATCTCTGCTCTTTCCCTGCAACTTGCAAAGCACAGGCCCCAACCTGGCATCACGATGCCCGACGCCAGGCACTCCAGCACTCTCCGCAGGGCCTCGCCGGCACCCATGGGTCTGTTGGCTGTGCCGATGGACTTCTCACAGAGAAGCTCGAGAGGCTGAAAGGTAAGAGGAACAGTTAGCCAGTGTCCGGGAGGGAGTAAGCCAACCCTCAGGAGCTGTCACTGTGTGGTGTGTGGGAAGGGAGTGGCACTGGGAGTCATAGCCGTTCAAGTTCACGAGCCGGGCTAAGCCAAAAACAGGCTACCTAGAGCTGGGCTCAGCAGACTTTTCCTAAAAGGGACCAGATACTAAATCCTTCGGGCCATGTAAACCAGGAGGCCAAGTTGAGGCTATTACGTACTTATATTTAAAAATACAAACACCATTCTTAACTATGGGCTGTAGAAAAACAGGCGGCGGCCACATTGGCATGTGGGTCCATTTGCTGACCCCTGGCCAAGAGAAGCTACCAAGGCTTCGTCATGGAGTGGAGCATGTCACAGTAAGTGCACTGCCTGGCCAGCCCCCTTCCCAGTTTGAGCTGTGTACCCACCATGGGGGGTCCTGGTCTCACTCTCACCCCCCACCCAGGGTGTGGCACAATAGTTGCTCATCAAGTGGCTATGACAGGAACACATCAGCCATACCCCAAAGTGGCACTCCAGCCCAGTTACCATAAGGTATTCCTGGGTTATGGGAGGACGTCTCTGCACACAAGTTCCCAGGATGGCCATAGCTACCAGGTGCCTTACCCATCCTCTGAGAGGGCCCCAGGTTGGCACGCGGGTGCACAAGTCCCTCAGGACGCGAATGACAATGACACATGACTTCAGCCCGTTGGCTCTGGCCTAAAGGAACAAAGCACAGGCCCTTTACACCAAGGCGCCTCCCAGAACACAAGGCAAACATGAAAAAACACAAGTCTTGGGGTGCTACTTTGTCCAGGGTAAAAGGGTGAACATTTATAACCATCAAGTATATGGTCGGCAGCGATGCCACCGTGTGGACGAGAATAATGTTACTCTTGGCACAAAGCAGCAGCAGCCCACCTACTCAGTCACAAGCCTGTTCGGGGGTGTCAAATTGTTTATGCGCGCTGTGTTAGCATCTGCATACCTGCAGATGCTAAGTTTGGCACGGCACTCTTCAACGTACCAAAACTTTACGGTGCAAGTTAGCCAAGTTAAAACTTAGGAATTCTCTACCGAAAGACAAATAGAAGAACAAAATGCAAACCTGGAACCACTTGGCGTGTCGGAGGGACGCCAAGGCAGCAAGGCATTTCTGCCTGTCCAGGACGTCCGGGGGGTCGTTGACTGATAGCGTTTCTATTCATGGATGGAATAAGAAGACAAGGCACAGTTTGACCAAGGGGTTTCTGTCAGGTAGAAAGGGGATGTGGCAGCTTCCTAAAGGGCAGCGGAGGCTCCCATAATCTCAAGTCATCTCCGCCCTGGACCAGGGAAGGAGAAGCCAGAGCGTGTTAACTCTGCCCAGAGAGGAAATCATAAAAATTGGAGGCTCCACCAAAAAAAAAAAAAACCAAAAACCAAAAACCAAAAACCAAAAAACCAAAAAAATAAAAAACAAAAAAACACCAAAAATGAAAACACAAGTGGGAAGTTACCGTACAAGGAATAATCCCATAGGGAGGGGACAGATAGGTGGATCCTATCTTCTAACAGACAGTTACCGTGCTTCCTCCCCATTATCTCCCGATAAATTAGCTAGGCTAAAAATTTCAGTAAGGGGAGGAAAAAAACACACACACACAAAAAAAACCCAAAAAGGTGGGGGGAGTAGAAATGAACTCCCTCTCTGCTTCCCACAACAGCCATCCCGAGGTGTCTGCAGCAAAAGGGACCACCTCTGCCCACCAGGCGGGACTGCCCCAGCCCCAGCCCTTGACAGAGAGAGTCCTGTTGGTCAAAGGTCCAGCGTCCCTAAACTGACAAACTAGCAGGGCTTTGGTAGTCGGAATCAGATATCAGAACCGAAGGTAATCAAAGAACAGCAACATGGGTACTAAGTGTGAGCCTATGCTGCAGCAAAACTGAAGCATTTGTCATTTCTGCGGGCTGTGTGTTTATCAGGGATTTGGATAAGGCCTGTTTCTTTTACTTTGCAGTGTGAGATTTGTGATCATCCACACAGAAGAGACGCATGAACGGCCCTGAGTGGACTTTGAGTTGTGAAAGCATTATTAGCATCTGAAGTTTTGTTTTGGGGAAATCACACAACTATTTAAAACTTTATCCAAAACCCTGTTATCAGCTCTTGGTGTCTCAATCACTGCATTGATAAAAGCAGCCAAAGGAAGGACGACAAACGAAGCAGCCCTCAGTTCTGCTGCACCATAAGCTGTCTGCACAACTCCAATGTGATGTTCATGCAGAAACCATCTGGTTGTCTTCCATACTTTAAAAACTGTAACATCACCCGAGAAACGCTTTTCCAAGACTGGAGAACAGCTTAACAGAAAAACCAAGTGTAACACTGATGGCAACATTCATGGATTAAGATAAAGCAAAATGGTGCAATCCTCTGAAAAGTGCTACTCACTTTTAGTGCAACTGTTATGTCCAACTCCCCAGTACTGAAACCAAATGGGAGATGTATCTCAGAGTAAAGGTGGGCAAAGCTACACCGAAATCCTTTTATCAACACAGTCTAAAACTGAATAGCACATTTGAATAGTGAGGGAACACCAAGTTTCCAAAGTCCTGCTGGCCTTCTCGGCCTCCCTACCTCCAGCTAATACTTTCTCCATTTCTTCTCTGACAACAGGAGATGTCAGGTGGATGGTCAGGGACAATGGAGGCTCTTTTGTGTTTTTTATCACAATTGCAGCATCATCGATAGATTGGAGTATTTCGTACTTGTCTTCTGTAACGGCCTAAAAAGAAGAACATGCAACTTTCAAAATACTTTCTTCTCAATCAACATTTGTTTAGTCCTGCTCGGTTACTGCGATAGCCCAACTTCTTGGGGTGTGACAGGACAGCAGTCCCTTCATCTAGGGGGTCAGGATCTCCTCTTAATGACAACGTCTGTGGCCATTTTTTGGGCTCTTCATAGAGAGAGAAGTGATTTTCACAGAAAGCTTCATAATACAATGGTTAAGAGTTAAGGGTCTGTAAGGAGACTGGGGTGTGAATCCTTATTTTGTCATTTGGTAGTTGTCTAACTTTGGACAAAATCACTTAATCTCATTAAGATTGTGGTTTCACATTTGTAAAATGGACTTAATGACATGACCTACACCACAAAGCTGCAGGAGGCTTAAACTGAACCCTGCATGGACAGCACAGCCATCAGCAGAGTAGGCATCCAGCCACTATTTCCACACTTGGATGAGCACCCATCAAAGTGTGTGGAATGACACACGTAGTACAACAGTTCGTATCATATGCTGCATACTAAAGAATGGCGCTGCTGCAAATGCACATGTGCATAAGGACAGCCACAAGTCTGACTTCTGCTTTCTTCATACCAGTTTATATATCTTGATGTATGATTTTTTAAGGAAAACATAAAATAAATACAACATTGTTGGAAGGACAAGTGCACTTTAAAAAAATCTAAATTGCGGTTTCTCTCCCTCAGCAGCACTGGCGTCCAGGCTGGAGCCTTCTGCAGTACAGCTATTCTACGCACTGAAGGGAGACGAGCAGCATCTTCAGTCTCCACCCTACAGAGCCAGTAGCATCCCACTCTTCACACTGTGACAATCGAAACCGTCCCCAGAATCCAGGGAATTGCCCTAGTCAAAAACCACTAATCTAAATCGATAAAAGCACAATTATTTGTATCTTTCTCTAAAGACCAACTTGTTATAAAAGTTGTGAAAGCTTAGGGCTTCACCTGAAGTAGTTCTCCCAAAAGCATCTACTATATTGCATTAGCTCCACACTTTGATTCTGACCTGTGTCCGATATCTTAAACTGTCAGTCACATGCGACAGAATGCAAGTTTACATACAAAAGTGAATGGTATGTTTCTAAGGAATGAGATTTTTTTTTTACTTTTGTTTTTACTTTTTTTTGCTTATCCTGTCGCTAAATCCCGGATGACTGTGTCCCAAGGAGGCATCATGTGGCAGTGACGTGGTCCTGAAGCCCTAAAACTCACCCGCTGGGAATGCTGGGGTGAGTTATGACCCTGTACCTCATTTACATCTTCCCACTTAGATGGTAAAGCTTTATCTAAGATGGGCGTTGTGAAGATAAAAAGACATCTGTAAGGAGCATGCCTGGCCTAAGATGTGATGCAGGAAATGTGTAAGAAATGTCACAAGCTATTATTTATGCAATACTTTTGTAATTAGACAAACCAGTTTTAAAAAAGCTTTTATGTCCAGGTTTGGATCAGGGAAGAAGAATTAATAATTGTACTATCTATTCATCCATCCAATAGTGTCTGGATGTGAAGTCTATGCCCAGTGAGAGTGAGACCCTTGAATAGCGCAGCCTGGCGCATGGTAGACACTGGGTCTGGGTACCACAGCAGTCTGCCAACCACTGTCCACAGACCCTCGGTGGCACAGCAGCATCCTGCCCATTACCTATCCAGAAGGCAAGAGCAAAGCAAGTGCAAGGGTGGGTTTGGAGCGTGCTTCCTGGCACAGGGCACAGGTGGGCATCTCTTCTTCTGCCTCATGTCCTCAATAAGCAACCCCCAGCCTCACCCAGAGAGGCGGTCACACTCACAGCGAGCTGGATGGCCAGGTTGTCAGCCACCTTGTCCAAGAGGGCGGTCGTGGGCTTCTCCTTACATAGCAGCACCAGCTCCAAGTCCAAGTCCCCCTTGAGCAGCAGGCCCTTTGCCACAAGGCCAACACGCATCACGCCCCGCAGGGTTCTAGTCATGTGTTCCGTCTTCTGCTCCCTGCAGGACAGATCAATACATGCTAAGTGAGGGATTCAGTCTGACCAGAACCGAGAGGTCTCAGAAGGTCTGGAGTTTCTTTAGAAAAGGAGATGCTCACCTCTACCCTAGCCAGTCTCTCTAGAAAGAAAAAAAAAGAAAAAGCCCACAAAATTTCAAACTTACCCGGCCCCTTCTTTGGTCTCATCCTCCGGGGGCATGTCCAAGTTTTCGGACTCGGCGTGCTCGCTGCTGCCTTTCTCTTGCTCATCAATCCAGTCAGACACAGCTTTGAGAGCCCGCTCTGTGTGGGACACCATGTTCTGGACTGCCTCCAGTTCCTCTTGTGTTGGATAAACGGAAGAATGCTTTGCCATCACGTGGCGATCATCGTTCACAAAAATTCGCAATGGACGCTGGAAGTATTAAAACTCAGTTAAAAACAATGCAAAGAGACAAAGCAACTCACCACTTAGCTTTTAAATTGCATAGCTCATAACTACGTTTTATCATTCGTGTGAAAATAAAACTACAGTAGTCGTCCCTTATCCGCGGAGGACACATTCCAAGACCCCCAATGGATGTCTGAAACCTTGGGTAGTACTGAACCTTATACTTGCTGTTATGTTTTTTCCTATGCATACATACCTATAACTTGGTTTAATTTATAAATTAAGCATAGTAAAAGATTAACAATGAGAATAGAATAATTCTAACAATATACTACAATAAGTTATGTAAATGTGGTATCTCCCTCTCAAAATATCTCATTGTACTGTACTCACCCTTCCTTGTCTTCTTGTGATGTGATGATGACACAATGCCTATGTGATGAGATGAAGTGAGGTGCATTTGAATTGTTTATTCCTGGAATTTTCCATATATTTCTGGACTGTAGTTGACAACAAATAACTGATACCGTGGAAAGCAAACCCGGGGATAAGGGGGGACTACTGTGTATGAACATGACTGAAGGTCAGAAAAGGACAACTAAACATAACAGTTGTTCTTTCTCTAGGCAGTGAGAGAAGAGAGCACTTACTTTATACATTTCTATAGTATGTGAATTGTTATACTACGTAGTATAATTTAAAATATCTAATGAAAAATAATAGAATCAAATGTTGAGGCAATACCACAAACATCTGTACACGAAAAAAAAAACTATGACTTAAAAAAATTTCTTACCATTTTTACTTCTTTTTCTGTAGTGTCTGGAAATCAAATTTTGCTTATCTTTTCAAATTATGACAGATTTCCTTGTTGTTATCAATACTTCAGCTATCTATAAGATCAGAAAATCTTTTTAGTTTCAAATATTTCATAAATAGATGCTCAGCAGCCAGAGACAGCGGTGCTGCCTCATGAAGGAGCCCCGCTTGCATGGCAGGACGCACCTTTATTTCCAAGTACCACTAAGCCTAAATACAAACAACTAATTATAAAGTTCCCTAAAAATGTAAACAGCCAGTTTCTGGAAGCCAAGCCTCACTTTAGGCCCACACTCAATGATTTCTACTTTACCTTCTTTCATCATTTATCTTGAATATGCCATTGTTTACAAAATTAAAAATACACATTAACAAGCCTCCCCAAAATGGTACCAGTAGAAATGTTCAGCAAAATCTTCACATTTGGAGAAGGAAAAGAGAAGGAAGGAGCTCTGGTTCTTGAAAGTAATGAAGACATACAAATAAAGGAGAAGATACAGGGCCCCAAAAGGCTTCTATAACCTGGAAAGGCAGGAACCTTCTGAAAGGTCAGGTGGATATGACCACTATTATCACATGGACAGACACACCTGCGGGTTCAAGCTTTGTAGATGGCGAGGTAACTGAAATTCAGCACAACAGAAGTCTTCACGACAAAAGCGGCTCTAATTACAATTTTGGACTCTAAATAACATGCTGACTACAACCTACTCAATTCCCCACACTGGGCAAACAGTCTGGTCCAACTGAAATCTTCCAAATGAGTAAGTAAACAACAATAACAAAAAACCCATCAGCATGATATTCAAAAGATGAATGCAACCATTCCACGCAACTGGTTACCTAACAGCCAGCTCCTTCGGTCTATGCCAGTTACCAGCCAGGGCAGTGGGCTCACCCTGGAAAGACACCCATTCCTAGGATAAACACTGATGTGATTAGCGAAAACACAAGAAGAATTTCCCACAATGTTTCAGGACTACATAGCAATTGAATGGGCAAGTTAAATGTTCCAAAGAAGAACTTGAAAATCTAAGGGTGGAATGGAAGGCAATGGCCCTGCAGAGCCAGGCAAGCTGACAGGTAAGATCAAAGGCTTCGTGGTAGGGGAGGGAGAAATGAGGGGTGGGGGTGGAGGACCAATCTCCTGGGCTTAGCTGCTGTGCATGGACCCTTGGTGAGTCATTCGGCCATCACCAAGTGGCAGTTTCTGTAGACCTAGGCCTGAAACCCTGCCTGCCCAGCCACTACCCATGTGGTCTTGAAGTTTCCTTGGAGATTCATTCTATACCTACAACATGGAAGCAGCCCCTCTCCCTCTGCAGGCGGATTGTGAAAAGTGAATGAGTCAACCTATAGAAGCACGAAGCACAGATCCCACAGTGGGATTTACATTACCAGGCTGCTGTGGAGGCTAAGTGATGAGTGACATACATGCGAAAGTGCATCCTGTCGTAAAGAATTATCACCATTCAGTAGATAAATGATACTGTGGTTGTGTTTGAAAAGGATGTCTATCTGTTAGATTCTTATTTAAGACAATTTTATGGCTATAAGTACATGCCTGGTATTTGCTCTTACTCTAGTGAGGCAGGGAGTGGAGAAGGATAAGACAAGACTGCAAAACGCTGATAGCTGTTGAAGCTGAGGGATGGGTATATTTGGATTCATTTGTGCATGCCTGAAAATTTCCATAAGCTTTTTTGAATGCATAGTAAACTTAAGCACTTTTACAAAAGTACAGCTATGACAGGTAATCTAAAAATCAAACTAAAGCTCAGAAAACCAATTCAAAATCGACAATAATCAAGCCATCAGAAATCATAGCCTAATGGTGAGCACCTGTTTAACAGCCACCAGCCATACCTACGCTGGAACTTCATCAATCTGTTAACAAAGGCTGTTGTTTAAAGGCGTTTTTATTTATTCAACACGTATTCAGTCCGCACCTCCTCTGTGCAAAGCAGTGGGCTAGCTGCTGGGACCGTGACTGACACAGCCCGCAAGTCCCTTGGACCTGGCCAGCTAGCGCTCCCTAAAAGACAAACTCCTTAGCTCTAAGTACAAGATATGGGAGCCAATGCTTCACTGTACACCTACCACCTATTCATCTTACGTCTCTCCTCCACCACAAATTCCAAATGCAGAGACTTTAAAAATAACACAGCTTAAACCGAGGCACCAGGTGGCTCAGACCTTTTTATTTAGGGATTTACATTATCTAAAACCTACTGAAAGGTCCTGGGAGAAGTGGCTGATTTGGCACCTGACAGAGGAATTGAACCTTGTGGCCTGGGTCATAATGCAGTGTCAGAAAGTGCTGAGACTCATGCAGGCTGGTCCAAAGGACAAGGAACTGACTTGAGAGGGCTCCCACTGGCTACATTTTGGGCAACTGAGCATTAAAAAAAAAAAAAAAAAGGCAATGCTTCCACCTATATGACATTGTAGAATATACAAAATAAATGAAAAAATAAATTCAGAACAGCAGTTGCCTCTTGGGAATGGTGGCAGGGAACACCTGGAAAGACCCAAGAGCACTTTCTGTGGTGCTGGTCACAGCTCACACATTGTTAGGGGCTGGGTGCGTGCAGTGCTCAGAACTCACTGAATGGTATACTTAATACCTGTACATTACATCAAAAGAAAAAAGTACTGTAAGTAAATACTGGACTCTGGTTACTATTCAGAGGAAAGACTGCAACTTTCTGCTACTTTGAAATACATCATAAAAATAAAGTGGACTGAAGGATGAACAGAATAGATCCATGGACAGATGTGTTAAACTAAGTAATCAGTGTGTACACGGGCAGCTGTTCACTCTAAAAGTGTGTCACCTTTTGTGTTTGAATTTTTCATAATAAATTGAACATATTACATTTATAAAAATCGGTAAGTCCACAAGTGGAAAAAAAAAAAAGTAATTTGCTACTACTGCAGATGTCTATATCCCAACTCCATACTCTAAAAATTGTTTAAAAGGATGATACTGCTGTTGTTGCAGGGAATTTCTACTAAAAACGCCATCTGACAAATAGAGGTGAGCAGCAGAAAACCCCCCTTCTCACACTGGGGAACAAGATATTCTTTTTATCAAAATAGTAGCCCATGGAAAGTGCCTCTGAACACAGACACCCTCCGAATGCACCTGTCTTCACCTCAGGGTTTAAAACTCTGACGATGGGTGTGTGTGCCTCTGCTCCAGGAGGCTGCCTCACTTGATCTTTCTCTGCTCTGACAGGTAGGTCCCAGAAGGGACTCATGATGGGACTCACTGGGCTGTGGCTGGCTCTGACCATCACACTTGGCACATTTGCGGTTCATTCATCCCAGGCCCTTCTCCCTTAGACCAGGCCTTGGTGGTAATGCCTCCTGATTCAGGTAGACAAAGTGAGTGAGAGTACTAATTAATCATCTGAACTAAAACAAACATTTAAAAACTGGAGTCAACACTCCTTTCCAAGGCAACAAAACTATGAGCCTAGATCTGTCATCCAAGCCAGTCTCTCAGAAGCCAGCTGCTCTGGTCTTGAATACCAAGGAATCCATCTCATTAACAAACACAAGGGTCTTCTGGATGAGCAGAAACCTCCTTTTCAAATTTTTTAGCTACAAGAAGCCACAACACCTACATACATGCAACACTCCACTGCCCCCCCTACCAATCTAACTAAATAAAAGCTATGGTAAGCTGCACAAAGCTGCTCCTGCAATCTCACTTATGATTCAAATCTGGGCACAAGTAAAGCCTAATTTTTACCAGCCAAGCCTCTCTGGGTAAAAAAGAAAAGAAAAGAAGAAAGAAAAGAAGAAAGAAAGAAAGAAAGAAAAGAAGAGAGAAAGAGAGAAAGAGAGAAAGAGAGAAAGAGAGAGAGAGAAAAAGAAAAGAAAAGAGAAGAAGAGAAAAGAGAAAGAGAGAAAGAGAGAGAGAAAGAAAGAAAGAAAGAAAGAAAGAAAGAAAGAAAGAAAGAAAGAAAGAAAGAAAGAAAGAAAGAAAGAGAAAATCCACAGAAGGAATAAGTGGAGAGCAAAGGATGAGTACTTTAAACATCACCTCTGTGTGGTTTGGAATGTTCTAATACACAGGAATCCGTTTCTTTCTTTTGTTCTCAAAACCAGCCCACCCACTGCATGGTTACAGAAGTTGAAACCACAAAACATACACTTGCAATGTGATGACCATCTTTCTGACCTCTAACTAATTAGAATATGACATTCATGGCACTTTCTGCTGAGAAAGAAACATGCCCAAGTTAGTATATGTAGATCAACAAATGTTTGTAGAATGAACAGATGTAGCGGCAATACCCTAACAGGTATATAGCCCCATCTGTCTTCCAGGGTAGGTGCCCGCCCCCCAAAGTATTTCACGAAACCTTACAGCTATCCCAGAGACTCTGGGGAATTGTCCTGCATGGATGCCGGTCCTAAAGAGACTGTGAAATGTACAAGGACCCAATCCAGCTCCTAGTTTCCTGACCTCTGGAGCTATCCTATCCTGGGGTGTGAAGGGAAATGATAAGCAGGTGCTACTCTTTAGTGACTCACTGAACATTTACAGATTCACAACAAAGACACACGAAATAACTTTAACAAAGCAACCCAAGCAAAAGGTGCCAATCCAAAAATCTGGCTATAGATACAACAGAAATTTTAAAGTCCAATGCAAATCTGAAGTCTAGTGCCAAAGTTCCAAATTCGACTGTCTTCAACAGTGTTTTCATTGGTCCATAGGGTGGTATAAGGTTAAGAATAAAGATTTCACAAATATTTTCAATGTAAAGGGCCATCCGTTATCCTAGGCTTAATTTTCTTTCCTATATTTTCAGTATTTATTAAAACATCCTTTTTTTTCTTATGAAAATATAGAGATGGTATATTGCTGTATGGTAACTACTTAAGAAGGTATTTTCCTTGATGACATAAAATGTTGGTAAATATAGGTTGTTCCTCAAAATGTTTCTGGAACTTTTAACTGGTCTGTGAGATGCAGGACCCCAGGTCCTCTGGCATTGTGGAATACCCACAGGTCTTGAAGACAGAAGCCCTAGGTTTGCACCCACCTCAGCTCCCCAACCTGGCAGCTGTGGGACCTCCAGCAAATCATTTGCCTTTCTGGAGCTGTGTCAAAAAAACAAACCAAAACAAAACAAAAACATGGCAACACAACCTATGCCTGAGTTGCAAATAACAAGGATTAAAGGGGGCGATGTGGGAAAATGTTTATTTTTTTCCCCAACTGTAAAAAAAACTACAAATGCAATGTATTACACGAGTCATTTCAATCACTCTTGGATGAACCAATAAAATGTTTTAAAATCTGTCTGTGAGAGAATATAGCATCACAACAGAAAATTTAACATGACTCCAAGTAGGAATTATCAAACCCTCTTTCCAACATGCTCTTCAGACAAGGCGAGAGAAGCCAGCAGCCAGCCATCTTCCACACCTGATGAGGGCAGACGCAACGCATCCATCTATCTCCATGGGGAAACCTTGAAGGGTATTTTAACATACACCACTGTTGTCAAAACGATCCTTCCTGTTGCCCTGATTGTCACATTCACCTTCCAACTGCCCCCCATGTTAACCCCTAACAACCACTAATCCATTCACCATTTCTGTAATTTTGGCATTCCAAGAGTGTTATGTAAACAGAATTGCAGAGCATGTAACCTTTCAAGATTGGCTGTTTCGTGCAGCATAACTGCCTCAAGATTCATACAAGTTGTGCATATATCAACAGTTGGTTTTCTTTTATTGTTAAGTAGTATTACATAGTATGGATGTACCCTGGTTTAAGCATTCACCTACTGAAGGACAGCTGAGTGGTTTCCAGTTCTTGGCTATCAACAAATAAAACTGCTACGAATATCTGCGTATCAGTTTTTGTGTGAACATAAATGTTTATTTCTTTGGGATAAATGCCCAAGAGTCAAATTGCTGGTTCATATGGTAGTTGCCTGTATTTTGTGAGAAACTGCCAAAGTATGTTTCCAGAGCTGAAGCCTTAAATTTTAAAAAACAAAATCAAGTACCTTCACCAAATCTGACTCAATTCACCTTCTCTCCAATCCCATCAGTTCATATATCCACTCTGCAAAGCTGTAGTCATTGGTGAGCTCTCAGTGGGTAGCCCACAGACTTCCCCGTTTACTGGGCTATTTATTATCCTTCTTGCAAGTATTCTGCACGGGTCACCCACAGGACAAATATTTATTAAGTGCTGCTATGAGCCATGGAGCCAGGTTGGTTATTTCCATATTGTTGACATCTAGACTGGTTTTTGAAATTATAAATACAAAGGATTATCGTCCTACAAAAAATCTACAGAAAGCAAACTTAACTAGCAAAATTTCATTCTTTAAACACATACACATAAGAGAGCAAGAAAGTAGTTGAAAAGCAAGCAGCAGAAAAGCAAGTGGCCTGGAAGATTATCCCAGTAAGACTTTACCCTTGAGTTTAATTAAACGAAAACCCTACTGAAAAGAAAGGCTATTTGGAACATTCGAGAAAAATTATCATGAATTAAAACTGCCAAGAGCACTATTTCTCACTAATCACCCAAGATTATAAAAATAATATGGAGCAAAGTTACACACTGTAATAAAAGGATGAACATTCAACTCTGTGACTAAATGATCCTTGACAAATCATATATGGCCCACGAGAAAATGGCCTTTAGATAGTAAACTCATTTTCCTGTTAAAACTAGTGGCTACATTCTCAATTTCTTCATTACATGGACAATTAATAAGAAAAAAATTCAACTGGACATCGCTTTAAGACATCTGAAAACAGATGTTAAAAAACTGTCTGAATTTCCAAATGCAATTTATAATGGGATCACTTATAAAGTACTGTCTTGAAATAATCTCACAGGAGTCTACGGCCATGCTACCCTGAACAAGCCCGATCCCATCTGATCTCGGAAGCTAAGCAGGGTCAGGCCTGGTTAGTACTTGGATGGGAGACCACCTAGGAAGACCAAGTGCTGTAGGTGTAATATAAACAAACAAACAAGGGATTATAAACTGACAAGGTCCATAATTGTGAGGTCAACCAAGGGTTGCCTCGCCTAAAAAAAAAAAAAGAAAAGAAATAATCTCACGGGAGTTTAACAGAGCATAAATATGGCAAGAAACCATTTTTAAATATCAGTACACTGACAAACTCCCTAGAAAACACCTGCTCAGTTGGCTTTTACTATTATTTCTATAATGCTATGCTGCTAGCACCACAAAGAGGTAGCACCAACATCCTAAACAACAAAGTAGAAAGAGAAGCTAGTTCTTTCAGACAAAACTGTTAAATGATGCTGCAGGAAACTGAAGTCAGCCTCAGCTCCTCCCAGCCCTGGCCCCTTTCTAACTATAGAGACTCCTATCAAACCACCATCTAACTCTAATTCCAAACCTGTCCACTGAAAACAAAAATCCTCCTCTCCCAGGACTCTATATTGGATGCTTTAAAATAAAAAGCATCCAATATAGTCTTGAAAAATCCTACTTCCTGTGAAGGTTCAATCAAAGCATGATCTGAATAAAATGTCACCATTTCATGGGCCATACGTACTAAAACTAGATGGTGCCTTTCACGCATCTTTCAAAACTGCACAAAGTTAATAAACTTACTGACAAAATGTAGCAAGAGGTCAAGTCCAAGGAGGTCTAAACCCAAGTTTCTTAGGGGAAGGAATCATTCCTCTAAACTGTAAGAGGTGAAATAAGAAGAAATTGAGGAGGATGAGAGAAGTGACTAAGAGAAAGATGTCCCAGCCCAAGAAAACTTCTAAAGCCTTTTTCAGAAGTGAGAACATTTCCAACCCCCACACCTTAGTGAGGCCTAAAAACAGACAAAATGCTGCCTACTGTTTACCCAAAGAGGCTTATATACTTATAGAAGAAGGTTCTCTCCTCACCAACAACTAACTGCACCTGTCCCTACCTGAAGAACTTAACCATGGGAGCATGAAAATGAGCATCATATACATGAATATTAGCAGCCACTCTTGCCAGTGTGGGTTTTTTTCTTTGACAAGAATTAAAATAAGAAAACAGCCTTAGATTCCTCATTCCCATGAATATGGACTTCCAAAACAAAAAAACAAAAAAACCCTGTTAAGTAAACCAGAAGCAGCTAAAGGGATTTTCACCTATAAGGATTGGACGAGATCAACCAGGAAAAACAAAATTGCAAACAACTAGGCACCACTCCACTCCAGAAAGAGGGTGATTCCCAGGCTTGCCCAAGCTCCTGGAGGGTTAGGAAGACTGATGAATCAGTGTCCATTGCTGGCAAGGCCAAGCCTGGCAGTAATTGCCAGCCTCCGATCAGCTCCAAACACTGGGGCCTGCACAGTTTCCACTGGCAAACGGCAGAGACCAGAAGCTGTCCACATGGCCAAGAGAGAGATCAGGGGCAAAGACCCCAAGACAGGACAGGGATAGCAGTACCAGCCAGTGCCCTAAAGCATTTTTTTCCCTTTTCCAGCTGTGAATGAGCCTCTGGTTCCCACACTTCATTCACAGCCTAAGCTGCTGCTGTGGCTACATCCCACGAGACCACACACAAAGCATCAAATACAAAGCATAGTGGCAGCACTATGAGCAATCCCGGGAGATTCCCAACCACAGACACCTGAGGAAAAAAAAGAGCCTCAAGTCCTAAAATTGAATCCCAACTCCGGGTGGCACCTTATGTTTTCCCATGGATCTCAAATATGCCACAAGACCACACCTTGTAAATAGGGCAGACTCCTAAGATACCAGAAAATACAGATTCACAATCTGAAAATAACCAAATCCAGAAAAAGAAGACATCACGGAAACTGATGTCCCTTAGCAGAAACCCAAGCAACTTTCAAACAATTCCGAAAAGAATGAAGAGATGTCTCACTCTTCCCAAATTTAGAGTGAGTTGGGGGAGAGCATGCTGGTCACTGCACACTCCAAATTCATCCAGGCGAGGGATTAACCTGGGCAGAATCTAAAAGCAACCGCAAGAATCTCATTCATTCAACTACTTAAGGAAATAAGGTAGAAGAGTTTTAAGCACTCATGTTTGGGTTTCAAACTTGCAGATTAGAGTGCACCTAAGTATCACCATTTTGGGGGCAAATGCAAACCCTAAGCAATCTGGAAAAAAAATCATCAATGAAGAACCTGGACTAAAGAAAGGAAAATCTTAAACCTTCTCCCAAATTTGGATCCTAATATGGGGGAGAACTGGCTGACCAGAAATTTAGGAAAGCGATGCACCCACAAAGGCCTCTTCTGTAATCAGCGTAGGAACGGGGGTCCAACTCCCCGCGCCATGTAAAGACAAAGGCGGCTCCGTTTCCCGCCTCCAGAACCTGGGACCCTCCTGGACGCCGGCGCCGGAGTGGGACAAAGAGGAGCGGGTGAGGAGGGGGGTCGCTCCTGCCGCGCGGGCCGGGATGCTCCAAGCCGGAGGGGGGTGTGTGCATCTAACACGTGCGCGCGCACACACGGGACATCGCAACAGACAAAGCCCGGCCCGGGAGAGGCTGCGGCTGGGGGCCCGGTGCGCGCGCACCCCCCGCGCGAGACGCTGCCGCCGGACGAGGGGCCGCGAGGGGGGGACGGATGCGCGCGCACCGGGTCCTCGCCGCCGACGCCGCCATTTTGTTTCCTCGGCACAATGGGGGAGAGTAACGGCCGAGCGCGGGAGCGAGGCTGGCGAGGGAGGAATGAGCCAGTCGCCAGGGCGAGAGGACCAGGCGGAGGCGGGGAGCGCGGGGCGCCTCCGGCCTTGTCACCGCGACCCCTCGGCCGGGCCCGCGCTGAGTGGGAGGGGGGAGGGGCATCGGTGGGAGCTGTCCCGGCCGCCGCCACATTGGCACTTACCTTGTCGGCGTCCCCTTCCCGAACCGCAGCCGTCGCCACCCTCCTGCCACAACCCGTCGGGGTCTCCCCCCAAAAGCCACGCGGTGCGCACCGGGCTGCTGAGTCCAACTGCAATGGCGAGAAGAGGAGGAGGAGGAGCCGGGGCCGGGGGCGAGCGGGCGGTCGGGCGCGCGCCAGGGAGGTGCGGGGCCACGTGACTGGCCGGAGCCCCGCCCCTCGCCGCCGTGTTGCCGCTCCACGCAGGCCCAGTCCGAGGCGGAGAGACGGAAAAAAGAGGAGGCGGGTCCTAGTCACGTGACATACACGTAGACGTTGCTTGGCTCGTCACGTGGCCTCCGAACGCTCCCCTTTCAGCTCCTTTGCTTGATCACGTGGTGGTGGCAAAATTTAGAGCCCTCCTTGTCCCCGTGAACAAGACTTTTCACTTTCCCTTGCCGAGTAGGTCGGTCTGCGTCATGTGACAACGTTGGCTCTCTTTTTTTAATGGCGGTTTTGAGCCACCATTACCACGTGATGCCTGGTGAGGGGCGAGGCCTCCTGCGGCCTCGCGTTTACGTGCCGGCGCGGCCGCCATTTTGCACCCGTCGCCATGAGTACGTTAGCGGAAACGGCTCGGAGAGGCTGTCCAGTTAGCGTTCTCGTAGTGGCTGGATCTTGATTGAGGAGGTGCGGCCTCGAAGGCAGGCCGTCCTGCTGAGCTTCCAATTCACTCCCCTCATCTCCCGTGAGAGGCGGAGAAGACCCCAGGTGCCTGTGTGGGGAACAACTGCATCCAGAGCCCCAGAAGGGCAGAGCTGAGCTGATCAGATCTTCCAGCGCGGTTCACAACTGTAGAAACTGAGGCTTAGGCCAAAAAAGACCTGACTCGATTCACGTCCCGTTTGTGGGAGAACTGGTGCTGCTACTCAGACGCTCGGCCAACAGCTTGGGTCTCATAAGTAAAGGCACTGGGAAAGAGCACCTTTTCTTTACAAGCCTCGTGTTGATGAACCTCCCAGACTCCTTGTGAGATATCCGTTGTACAATCTGTCTAAACTAAGCCCTGTCCCCCTCCAGTGTCAGGATCTGGCTGGCGCTTGGCGGGTGTAGATGCGCGTTAACAGTTGCGAAGCTGTGGTTCAGATGCTGCCGAGGTCCAGAGCAAGGAGTTGTTGAAAAGGTTTCCTTCCAGAAGAAGAGAAGTCAGTCAAGACTTAGCCTTGCAAAAACGTAGGGACGGTGCAGCTCATTCATAAATGATGCAAAATCCAATGTCTGCTCTTGGTTTGAGTCCCCTGGCGTAACCAACGACTGAGCATTTGTTTCTTTATCTACAAAATGGTGATTTTTTTAAAAAAAATCCTTGGATTCTTTGAGCAGAACAAATGCCCCAAAATGGTAGCTTTTATTAAAAAGGTAAGGCGTAAAAATATGATTACAGAAATGGGTGTATGCTGTACTTACTGCTTTTTTTATTTATACATTAGTTAAGAGCCGATAATTCACAGGATATAAAGTGTCAAATGGACAAAAGGATGTGAGAGGACAAAGTCTTCCTCCCGCAGACACTCTCCTCCTTGACAGTTGTAAACTTTTTTTTGTCTCCAGAGATGTTTTACTCCCAGAGATGTGTAATTGTATTTTTATTTGTTTTTCACATAAACGATAGACATTCTGCATCTTTTCTCCCTAACTTGAAGGTCTTTCTTAAATAGAGCTTGAGATTGGAAAAAAGTTTGATAAAATTAATGGCGCATGTCTTCAGACAATGGATTAAAGTAAGTTTAGGTTGTTTAAGGTCACTGACAATAAATGTGATAACTGGCTTTAACGTTAGAGCTCAGCAATGTCTTTTATGTGTGTGTATATATATAGGTATATATATATATATATATATTTTTTTTTTTTTTTTTTTTTTTTTTTTCCTCCGTCGGGCCACAATCTCTATTTTTTAGGCCTACAGCACCTGGTCTTCCTAGGTGGTCTCCCATCCAAGTACTAACCAGCCCAACCCTGCGTAGCTTCGGGCATCCGGCTTCAGGGTGGCATGGCCATAGACAGCAACGTCTTTTTTTGAGCCAAGTGAACAGGCTCAGAAGCAGGGCAACTTGTCTAAGCTAACAGCGCTACCAAGTGGCAGAACAGGGAAGGTTTCTAGTTTTCTGATGCCAAAGTCCATAGACCTCTTGGGAGGGACCCAGGGTTACGTTTAAGAACTCGCTTTTGAAGATGTTCTTGTAATGCAGCCCCTATCAAAAGGGCCCCAAGCACAGTCAGGGACGAGTAGGGTCCTGATTTCCATCAGAGTTCGGATCAAAGTACAACCTCCGTGGAGGTGCCCTGGACGGATCTTGAGAGTTTTTCAACCTCTGGTTTGCTGGAGTGCTGAAGAAACAGTTAATGGTTGTGATTGTTACCTGGTTTGTGCCCCATCCAACTTGGTGTTTTTAACCGAGAAGATCCACTGGACTGCACTTATAGTGGAGGAAACCAAAACTCTTTAAAAGTGCAGTCTAAGTCCCTCTCAGTGCCTTTACTCTGTCTCACTGTCCATCTTCCCTCTCTACCTCTGAGAGGAGACCACACTCTGTGGAGTGTTACCCCTTTTCTAATAAACTTTCCTTTTGACTCAAAAAGTAATAATAAAAAATAAAAGTGCAGTCCATCTGGGCCCACCCCACCCACTCACCAGGAGCTGCTGGATAAGACGTTTTCTTTTTTCTTTTTTTTTTTTTAAAAGGAAACCCTGACACATGCTACAATGTGGATGAACCTTGAGGGCATTATGCTAAAAGAAATAAGGCCATTAAAAAAGGACAACTTTTGTATGATTCCACTTATAGGAGGTCCCTACAGGAGTCAAATTCACAGAAACAAAATAGAATGGTGGGTAACGGGAAGGAGCAGTTGTTTAATGGGGACAGTTCCAGTTGAGCTAGATGAAAAGAGTTCTAGAAATGGATGACGGTGACGGTTGCACAACAATACGTATATGTTTAATACCACTGAACTGTATGCTTAAAAATGGTTAAGGTGGTAAATTTTATGTGTGTGTTATCACAATTTTAAAAATTAAAAAAAGAGAAAAAAAAAGCTAAGTTATGGCCATATCATTTGAGCCCCAGGATGCTGAGACTTGTGAGGAAAAAATACATAGCCACATACAGTGCTACAATCATTTAGGCCACGTGTGGGACCCCAACCACGTTAAGGTCATTGTCTTCACCTGCCGGGACCCTCGCTGCTGCCCTAATTCTTGCTCTTATCCCACAGAGTAGCCACCTGTGACTTTCACCTGCTGGGCTTCTTCGTTTGAGAACCAAGACAAGCCTTTGGGGAACCACCTCTCCTCCACTTTGTTCCTGCCTCTCAGCCTCCACCCTCAGTCTGGCCTAGCAGAACCCACAGCTCCCCTGGTTCAATGTCTGGGTCGGAGATGACATTTCTCTAAAATAGGCCAGAGGAGGCAGCTCTGGGATTTGCTACTCATGTGCTACCTACATCATGTTCCTTGTGTGAAAGGGCACTCGATGTGTACTTTCACACCTTAATCAAGTCATTTATTCAAGCACCCTCTGACCTCAGGGCCTTTGCACTGGCTATTCTCTGTGCCCAGAAACACCATTCTCTCCATATTCAAAGCTTCTTCTTTGTCTCAGCTTTCTGCTCAAGTGTCAAGTCCTCAGAGAGACCTGCCTGCCCTGACCACCATTTCTTAAAGAGCACTATCCAACTACCCTTCTTTATTTTTCTTCAAAGTGTTTATCACCATCCATTATCTATTGTTATTATCTGTCTTCCTTGCTAGATGGTAAAACTCTGAGACCAGGGAACAACATTTTTGTTCACTCCAATATACTATGTGAAGTTCCTGGCTTAGACTACTTGAAACGGCAAGTGAGTGAGTGCATGGGTCACCCGTCACACATGCCCCGCCACTGCACCCAAGTCAGTCCAGCCTCACAGATAGATGAACCAAATGGGAACTCCCAATTTAATCCACTTTAGAAAAATAAGGTATACATAATCGTAAGTGTACACCTTGGCAAATATTTTTATAGTATGCATCTGTGTAAGCACCACCGCAATCAAGATAAGGAACATTGTCCCCACATCAGGAAGTTCCCTTCTGCTCTTCCTAGCCAATTCTTGTCCCTCTTCTTACATCACCGGGATTAGCTTTACCTATTTTAGAATGTTGCAGAATTGGAAACATACAGCATGGCCTTCTTTGTGTCTATTAGTTGTCTAGGCCACTCTGAGTTTTCAGCCAGCCTGTAACTGGCCAGTGCATCTGTTCCTGCATGCCTCCTTCCAAAGTGAGAGATGGATCTGCACTTCTCAGAGTTGCAAACCACAGAAATGAATGCTAGCCAACCCAAGCAAAGAAGAGCAGAGTAAAGCCTGCTGGTAACTCACAGACCATCTGGAAGGGCAGGAGGAACTGGCCTTGAAGACTACCATGCAACCGGGAGCAGCTGCCAAGGACACAGAGAAAAACCCATTGCACGGCCCTGCCCTCATGGAACAGACTTAGAGTAGGAGGCAGGTGATAATAAGCAAAGTACATAATATGACTCATAGTGGTGGGTGAAATGGGTGAAAATAATGCAGGGGAATAGGTGTGTGCAGGGCTGGGGCAGGTGCAATTTTAAGTCAGGCAGTGCACAGGAAAGTCCATACGGGGAGCTGAGGGATGGAGGGCCAGTAGATTGCTAGGAGAAGCACCTTCCAGACAGAGGGAACAGCCAGTGAAAAGTCCCCAGGGTTGAGTGTGCTTGTGGAAGGAGCAGTGAGGAGGTTCTAGAGACCGGAATGGGGCAAGAGAAGGAGGATAGAAGGAAGGGACATTCCGGAAAAGGCAGGTAGTTCCTAGAAAGCCTTGTGGACCTGCATGCAGATGGTGGCTGTCACCCTGAGTGAAATGAAAGCTGTAGGAGGCTTTGAGACAGTGGCGGGGAGGGTAGGACCCACACTGCATCAGTCCCTTGCGAACACCCTCCAGTCCATGCTGCTCTCCGTCAACCCCAGCTAAATCCAACTCTCTGCCTCGCCTGGCACCTGGGTGAGTTTGGTGGGTAAAAGAAAGGAAAAAAAAAAACCCACAACCTCCCTAACATTCCTTGTTTATGTGGTGCTCTCCCATGTGACTAGACGATTTTTCGTACCCTCTTTCTTCTCACAGACTTCCAACATCTCCACACACTCCATTCTCGGTTGATGACCTTCCTCATTTCACGAGGAAACTCACTCGTGTCCATATACTTCTGCCACCACAGCCGCCAGCACTTGTGCCCACATTCCCTGCCTTCTACTTAGACTGAGCCTCAGATGCTCCTGTCTGGCTCTCTCTTACATCTACTTTTTCTCCTTCTCTCCCCAGGGCTCAGACCTCGCCTCTCTCTTTACTCACTCCCCAGGTGATCTCGGCCAGCCACATGGCTTCAGAGACCATCAAATCACTGAGCATTCCTGACTGCATGCCTCCAGCCTGGAATTCTCCCCTGAAGTCCAGGCACACACATCCAACCGTCTGTGTGACAGCTTCCCTTGGAGATGTTGCATTCAGTGGGTCCTGTAGAGGACAGATACTGGCCTATTCAGATCCATCTGGATCTGCTTTATTGTTTTGTTTTTGTTTTTTGTTTTTTGCAGCATTGCCAGGGTTTTGCATGCTTCTGCATGCTGCAACTCTCCAAGCACCGCCCTGGACTCTGGACCACGTTGCCGATGCACATTTGCTACACATTCAGAGAATCGGAAGTGCCTGGGAGCTTAAATGTTTCTTTGGGACCACCTTCAGTCAAGAACTTACCAGTGTAGAACATCTTGGATATATAACTCATCCTACAGAGATCCCTGCAAGATCAGGTGCCCTCTCAGGCCTCTGCTTGAGCTTACTGCCTTGCAGCCTTGCTTCCTCCTGTTTCTTTGGCTCCTCTCTTGCACATTCCACATATAATCAATCATGTCAGTTCCATCTTCAAATTTTAAAATCGGCATGCTTTTCATCACCTTCACCAAGACCACCTGAGTCTAGTCCACCATCAGTGAGCGCCTGGACTAGTGCAGTAGCCTCCTCATTAGTCTCAGTGCTTCTACTTTTGTGTCATACAGTTTTCGCACACAGCAGCCAGAGGGCTTTGAGCATGCATGAAAGACCAGGAACTTCAATGCTTCTGTATACTATAACAATCACTAACACTGTGCACTTCCCATGGGCCAGGCACTGTGCTAAACCCTTTACATTAATTCAGTTGTCCCATGCCTGTATATTGAGTGCCGGCTGTGTACCAGGCACTCTACCCAACCTTGGGATAAGGTGGTAAAGAAGAGGCAACACCTGGGTCCCCTTTGAGCTGACATTCTGGGTGGGGGGACTGACAGTAAATGAAAACACAAATAATTGCAGATAGTGACAAGCGCCGTGAAGAAAATAAACAGGGTGACATGGTCATAACCAAGAGAGGCCAACTTTAGATGAGAAGGAAAGGCTTCCTGGAGGAGGTGATCCCTGAGCTGAAAGTGGAAGGATAAAGAGCTAGCCAGGTAGAGAGCATTTCAGGCACAAGCCCGGGCCCAGGGGGGCTGGATGTCAGCAAGGGGGAGGTGAGTGGGTGGATAGGGAAGGGCCTTGTGGGCTGCAGCGAGGACTTTGGCTTGCACTGAGTAAGGTGGGAGCTACGGAGGGTTCTTGAGCAGAAAAGGACATGAACTCACTCAGTTGTTCGCAGGTGTCCTTCTGCACCTGTTGGGAGAACAGCGGAGGCTGGGGACATGATGGGAGGAGCTAGGGACGAGGAGGAGATACTCTCCTAGTTCCAGTGAGTGATAATGGAGGCTGGGAACTGAAGATATGGGGAGAAGTCAGGTTCAGGAGCAGTTTTGGAGGCGGGGCTAACAAGACCTGGGATAAGGAAAAGAACATCCTGGAAGGATCAAGGTGAATGAGGAAACCCAGAAAGCATCAGTACAGGGCATTGAGTGTGGGCCTTGGGGTCCAGGAGACCTGGCTTCAAATGCCTTCTTGGCTCCTTTCCTGCTGAGCAACATTTAGATGCATTGCTCAACCTCCCTGCCTTAATTAACAGGGAGAGTAATAGAAGTAGGGTATGGTATGCAGAAAGTAAGTACTCAAAAAAATGGTGGCTGTTTAAGAAAAAAATCCAGGGGCGGGCAATATAGGAGGGGAAAAGGCAGTTAAGGTGGTAGAGCAGTCAGCCCAGAGGAGTGACAGAGAACTGGCACCAGGGGGCAGCAGCGAGGCTCCAGGCAGCCTGGCAGGGGGCAGCTTTACAGGTCTGAAGCTCTAGAGCGGGCGAAACAGGCCTGGGGCCACGAGTTCAGGCCATGTGACCGAGGAGAGGGGGCGGGAGGTGAACAGGCCATGGCCACCTTCTGGAGTCTAGGAACCAGAATCTTATAAAGAGCATTTGTTCAGGAGAAACCTGAGCCGCTTGCATGGTGGAATTCAGGCAGAGACAGGGGACAGCACAGGGCTTACTGCCTGCCTCCACCAACCCTGGGGACAGTTGCCCCAGCTCAGAGTTCCAAAGCAGTCAAAGCTGAGGTTCCCCCTCCTGGCCTCTCGCTGCCCCCACAAGCACTCCAGACCCAGGCTCTGTACAATAGGCACTTTATTAGTAGTTGGAATGCAGTTACACGCAGGGGTGTGTGTACAGAATGGGTGGGAGGGCTGGCAATAGGCGTAGGACACAGACCTCAGGCAGGGATTTCTTCCTCCCTGGGATCCTGGAACTATGCTGATGATCAGACATGAAGTTGGGGGCCTTAGTGAAGGAGGAACTGGTAGACCAGGTCCCCCAAGTTTAACTAATTTGGCAAAAGGATCCTAAAGTCATGAGGTGACTGGGCAGGGGGCCTGGTGTGCCTGCGGCACCTGCCCCACATCCTTTCTCCTGAAATCATCCCTTGGGTGGATTCGGTTTCTTTTCTCTTACAGAGAGCTGTGTCAACAGGCAGAAGAAGGTGGGAAATTGAGCCTGGCTCCTCCAGCTAGCAGGCTTCCATGAGGCCGCTATTAGCAGTCCCCTCCCTCCTGCTCCCAGTGGCCTCCCGGGACAGTTTCACTCCTTCCTAACCCATCGACAGGGCCCAGTGCCACACCCCACCTGGGCATGCACTCCCACCCCAGCTATGCCAGGTAACTGAAGGCACTCCTCAGTGGCCCCATCTGAGCTGTTGAGACAGAAAAAAGCTAATAGACCCTTTAATGCATGTCCAAGTTAAAAAAATAATAAAGAAAGGCATGTGGCAGTCTGTGTGAGCCAGCTGTTCGGTCATGGAGAAGGGGCTCAGTCCTGGCTTGAGCAGACAAAAAACACCGTCATCACGCCATAAGAGGGAACAGGAAGCTTGAGGCAGCCCACAGAAGTTGGGCTCCATCGCATGCCAGACACAGCAAGGGCCCTCACAGAACTTCTCCCTATCCGGGCCAGTGAGGACTAGAGTGACACGCTGCACAGTCGTTGGGGCTGCCAAGAAAAGTCCAACTGCCCCTTGCCGCAGGGAGAAGATACCATAAATCCTCCAGGTCCCCAGAAACTGGTGGTAATTGGATGGGGGCAGCAGTGAGAGGACTTCTGGTCAGCTCTATGGGCTGGGGGGTTCTGCTCCAGCTGCTGAGCACCCAGTGAGAAACTTTCCTGGGAAGCAGGGCAAGGCAGGGCCTTCAGGACTCCACCAGCTTCTTGTTGGTCTTGTTCAAAAGCTTCTTGAGGTTGGAAGACATGAAGTAAGGCCTCTCAGCCGAGCCATCATTCCTCTCTAGGTCCTCCACTGCAGAGACAGACCCCAGAGCAGGTGGCATCAGGGGAGACCACAGGTAGGGGCCTCTGGGGACAGGGTGGGTGGGCAGGGACCACAGAGAAGCCTCAGAGGGTTAGGAAGCAAGACACACTGGGACTGGGGAGGGGCGGACTACAGTGGGTTCAAGAATGGGAGGCAAACACGCTCCCCACACTCCCAGGCAAGGGAGCCCCGCATGCACCCCCAGTCTACAGGGAGGAAACGAGGAGGCCTGCCCGGCCCCAAGCCGGCCTCCTTCCTTCTCTACTCCTCCTACTCCTCGACTTCCGCCCGCTTCCCCTCCTCCGCACTCCCCTTCAACAGGATGTCTCTCAGCTCAGGCGACATGAAGTAGGGTCGCTCCTGAGAGCCGTCATTCCTTTCCAGGTCCTCACCTGGGCTCCCCCCAGGAACCAGCATGGGGAAAATGAGGTGGTCAGGGAGGGAGGGGGAGAGGGAGGCAGGGTAGAACAGGGAAGCCAGCAGGCATGGAGGAGAGGAAAAGAGAGAAAAAAAAAACAGACAGATGGAGAGACCAGAGTTAGTGGCAGCCACTAATCCCCGCCCCAAAAAGCCGGAAACTCGGAAGCCGAGGGCCCAGGGGCAGAGCGTCCCAGTTGCAGCCTGGACCAGGGGACAATAGGACGGAGCAGCTCCGAGCATGGGGAGGAAGCCGAGAGGGCATGCAAGGGCCCTAGGATGAGGGACAGCCAGTCCCTGGGAAGCTGGGGGCACCAGGTAGGTGAATATGTAGCCCCATGGGAGGAAGATGTTTTGCCCAGAGTGGAGAAGGGAGTCAGGGCCCATCAAGAATCAGGGTGAGGGCTCACTCACAGAAACAGAGAAATAACGTGTCCACACACATGCCGTAGACGCTGAAGAAGCCATGGGCAATCAGGTAGGAGCCAACGATCACTGTCTGGGTAAGGGGACAGGAGCTGTTCCCACCTGGTCCCCTCACCAGGTCCCTCCCAGGCGGGGATTATGTCATCCTTCTGCTAATAAGCCTTATACTAACAACCCAACTCCTCATCCTGTGGGCAGGGCCCAACTGTCCACAGGACATTTCTTGCTCTCTTTAACCCCAGGGCCTTGGCACATGCTGTTGCCCTGATTTAGTATAGTTTATCATGCCTTCTTGTCGTTCTGCTTTAAGCTCAAACATCAAGTCCTCAGGTACCAGCTCCTCCAAGAAGCCGCCTCTGACATCTAGACTCTCTTTTATGCATTCCTAGTACTGAGCACCCCTCCTCTGAGACCTTCATCTGGCTGCATGTTTAGGGCATTACAGGTTTAATGCCTACGTCCCCACTAGACTGCGTCTGTCCCAACAATTGCTGTACCTCCAGCAATATAGTGACTCACAGGGCCTTGATAGGTATGTAAAATTGACCCTAGCAAGTGGACCTTAGAGAGATTAAAAAACTTGTCCAAAGTTACACATCCTAAAACTAGCAAAAAAGAGGACTAAGATAAAAATCTAGGTCATAGGGCTCCAAGGCCTGCCCTCAGATACGGTATTCCTTAAGGTGATGACTTAGCTCCTCCACCTTCTTCCCCCTTCACTCCCTCCACACCAGCCACAACACTGGTTTTCTCACTGCTCCTGGCATGGTTCTGCCTCAGGGCCTCTGTCCTTATTGTTCCCTCTACCTATATATTTCCTGCATCTCCTTCAGATCTTAGATCTGTCATCACTTCTGCAGTGAAGCCGCCTGGACTCTCAGACCTGCCCAAATCCTCTACCTCAGGCTCAAACAGTTCCCTAATTCTTCCCCGTGGCATGTACCAGTTTGCAAGCATGCATCCACCCATATCATTATTGATGAATGTCTATTTACCTCTAAACTATAAAGCTTCCAGAGAGAAGCCCTTACTCCCCCTGTTCCTGGTACACGGTAGGTGCTTTATAGATGTTTGTGGGCTGAATAAATAACCAATCCCCTACTTCTGGCCCCCACCCACATCTGTCCAGTCAAAGGAGGCCAGGTGAGCCCCAACGCCGCCTCCTCCCACCGCTTCCACCCACCCTCAAGGTCCATACCAGTATAGGAACCCAGTAATAATTGAGGGGCGGTGCTGTGTCTTGTACAATCCTAATACGGTGGGTGAAGAAGAAGAAAGCCAGGATCCCTGGAGAGGGAGAGAAAACCAAGATGGTGAGGGTTCTGGTTAAACGAGTAGTGCCCTCCAGAAGACCCCAACCATCACATAAGACATGGGACCCCACACCCCCACAAGCTGGGTGAGTGGCACTCACCCACACTACCCACAATCAGAAGTTTGCCCAACAGGAAGAGGAAGTCAGTAACTTTGTCCAGGACAGCCACTCTGCAGGGAAGGATAAGGAGCAGGTGTGAATGCTAGCTCAGGAGCCTGGGGAGGAGGGAGGCAGCGAGAGGATGGTGTTTTCCCTGACCTGATGATGTTTCTCATGAGCAGGAAGAAGGCATTCCTGGCTGAGGTGCAGAAGTTGGTGCCATAGATGGCGATCTGGAGCGGGGTAGGAGGGGAGGATCAGGCCCCCTGGATAGGAATGAGGGTTCTTCCCACCCAGCAGGAACTGGCAGGTTGATTCTGGGTCCGAGGCCTACTCACCATGATGTAGGCATTCCTGTTGAGGAATTTGATGAACTTCTCCAGGCACCAGAAGCAGCATTTGAGACAGGTCATGAGAAACTTGGCAAACTTGTTGTCCGCAGCTGGGAGAGAATGGAGGAATGTGGAGATAAGGGGAGATTGCCCTCTTCCTCATTATGTACACTTGCCACAGAGCAGGACTCCAGGAGCCCACTTTCTCAAAGAGACAGGGAGACTTCTTGATCAGGACCCTAGGGGGTGTGCCCCAATGAGAGACCCAATCTTGGAAGTTCTTCAGCCCAGCCTCCAAGACAGGAACCAATCACAACCCATACTGCTGCTCTGGCCCCGCCTTCCAGGCAGAAGCCAATCCTTGCAGACTCCTTGGCCCCAGCCCATAGGACACCCAATCCCAGCTCCACAGACCCTGTTACAAAGAACAGTCTTATACACCCCGCCTAACCTGTGCAAACAAATCTCAGCCCAACCCTCTCTTCAGGAACCAATGGCAGCCTCAGCCTATTGGCCCCGCCCCCTCAGAGTGAGAATGCCACCCAGTGGGGTCTCAGTAGCTCTTCCACTGCAGGAACCAACCACCCAAGCCCTTCAGCACCCTTACTCCCCTGCACCATTGGTAGGAAACCAATCACTTTCCTACCACCTTAGCCCAAACAAGAACCAGTCATGATCTGCCTCTCGGCCCCGCCTCCCAATTTAAGGCCAAAGCCAACAGCCAGCAGGCCTCACCTTTCAGGCGCTGATCCAAGTACTCCAGCATCACTCGGATGATCTGCACAATGGCCAGGATGAGGGCACCAAAGGCCAGAGAGCCTGTGTGGTACCTGAGGGCCAAAGGCACGGTCAGTGGCTGGGCCTGGACTCCTTCACCCCATCTTTCCCTGACCCCCAGCCCACCCAGGGTCCCACCTGAGTGCCCTGCTGAAGGCAGAGAAGAGAGGGAAGGCAGGCAGGTCATCTGGTTTGTGCAGGGACCAGTAGTAGGAGGCGAAGGCCCCAGCTAGCGTGACCTGGCCCAGAGCCAGGACGAAGTTGGCCAGCCAGAAGAACATGAAGGCATTGAAGATCTGCAGGCCCAGCAGGGCCCGGTGGTAGCCTGACTCACCACCGTAGAAGGCGAACTGGCAGTGGGCACCAGGGCACAGGCGGGATTCATTGGAAGAGGAGAAGGTCTGGCGGGGGGATGCAGAGACCAGTCACAACACAGGGGCCTGGGGTTCAGAGTGGGCTCTGGGCATCGGGTCTGGGTTAGCTATACCACAGGGTGGGACAGGAGTCATGGGGATCAGAGTTAAGTCAAGGGGTTCTAGAAGTAAGACCAGGGGTCATGGACTCAATGGGTGTCAGTGAGGCAAGATAGGCTAGGGGGTCAGGGTGGGGTCATATATCAGTGAGTGGCAGAGATCAGTATGAGGACCACAGGGGTCAGGATAGGGGCTTGTGGAAGGCAAGGAAGGGGTTCCAGACACAAGAACTGGAAGTTTACTGGGTTTGGGACAGAAAATAAAGTCAAGGTGAAAAAGGTGGGTGGTCCAGTTCTTGGGGAGGTGGGGTGCCAAGTTGGATCCATGCCCCCCACATCCAGCACATGAGAGAGAGCAGGACCCAAATTTGGTTGAATGGTCCCCAAGTATGACGAAAGATTTCAGATCCTCTATGGGCTCCTGATAGCTGCCCACCACCTCTGATACCCACCTCAGGGTTGCAGGTTTTCCCAGCAACTGGGCAGTCAGTGGCATCATCAAAGATCTTATAAATGGCTTCATTGGAAGTAGACAGGAAACTGGAGACTCGTTAAGGAACCTGAGATCTGAGATTAAACACCCCAGGGGCTTGTGAGAAAGGATCCCTTTTCCCATCAGGCTCTTTCTCCAAGCCACAGGTCACTTCCAGGTAAGTCTGGTCCTTAGCCATTCCTGGGGCCAGGGATTGGGGTCTGACAGTGGATACACAGCAGTGCTGGCCCAGTAGGCGATGCAAAGGCACAGCAGGAAGAAGGTGACCAGTGGGTACAGCATGGAGCACATCACGTATCCCACGGCCCTGGGGAGGAATAGAGACATGGGCATCAGGGCCCAAGCAGCCCTGATACCATCCCAGCCTGAGGCCCTGTCACTCACCTGCTGGCTTCTTTGATAAGCGCAATGGCAATGAGAATTCTCTTCCGTAGAAAGATTAGCAGCAAGATGATAATAACCTCGATAATGCTCAGAATTATCACTGCGGGGGCAGAGAGTGTCTGAGTCTGTCAGCTGTCCGGGCTCCCCACTCCTTCCCAGGCCTCACTTGGGGCAGGAGTGGGGAGCTGGGACTCACTGAAGGCCATCCAGGTCTGTCGCAAGTGCAGGTACACACGAAGGTCTGTCTGAAAGCCGAGGTCCACCAGGGAGACGTCGGAGCCGGCCTCACCTCGCAGTCGGGCATACTCCATGTAACAGTGAAATATTCCTGCACGGGGGAATTGCCACGCTCGCTACAACTGACCTCAGCCTACCGACTGCTTCCTCAACTTTGCAAAGCAGGTATAACCACCCCGATTTAACAGAAGCAAAAACAGGCTGGCTACCATTGCTTGCTCCTCCCTCAGGGCTTTTGCACTTGCTGATCTCACTGCCTGATATATTCTCTCCCCAACTAGAGCCTTTACATCCTCCAGTCGCTGCTGAAAAGTTACTATCTCATGAGACCTCCCAGAAACCCTTCCCCTCTTTAGAATTTTACCCTCTCACGCTCCAGCTTCTTATCCCTCTTCTCTGCTTTGACATCCTCGAGGGTTTTCTAGTTTCTTATCTATCTCCCTCATATCCCCAAGAACATAAGCTGCACGGGAGCAAGAATTCATCCTTTTATTCATCACTCTAAGCCCAAGACCTAGAAAACTGCCCAGGACACAGTAGGCACTCAAACATGTTTGGTGAATGAACGAATGAATAGATGTCAGTACGCTGTGTGGCCTGAGGCTTTCCTCTGATCTTGCCACCCTATAATAATGATTCATGGGTTGGGAGGGAGGACATGGGTGTTAACGTCCACTAGGGTAGCATTAGGGATTTTCAGCATTCCCCTTAGCTCTTTGCAAAAGAAAATTGTAAAATACAAGAAAAGTAAAAAAAAAAGCCTAGTCACCTAAACTGCCAGCATCCAGCTAGAAACTACTATTAACATGAATATTTTAATATCTGGGTCCTGAGACTGGGTTACATATCAGGCATGTTTCCTCCTGGAAAGTTTAAATGAATAATCAGAATATAAAGCACTGGGTTTTGTGCGTGGCCTCTGGGTTCTATAGGCCTCGGCTCTTCAGGGCCCGCTTCCATCACCTGCACACACTACCTTCTCAGTAAACCTACTAACTAATAAATACTAACCATCCCCTTTTTATAGAAGAAATTGATGCACAGGGAAGTTGAGTCATTTTGCCAAGGTCACAGAGTGAGGAGTTGGCAGAAACAGCATTTGAAACTCCAGCTTTCTGGGGCCAGAGCATGCATCCTTAGCCACTGTGCTAGGTAGTTTACTTGCGTGTGCCTTTCAGTGTCGATGACATATAGATTCAGGCCCCGGTCAGGAAGACTATGGTTTAACCCATCCCCAAGTAATGACCATTGATTGTTTCCCAGTGTCTGCTGTCATAAACAACACTGAAATGAACATCTTCACAAATATGCCAAGTAAAAGATAGAGGACATCTGATGGCTCAGAAGATTCCTGCTGGGCCACTGAATGGGTATTTTGCAGACTCTGGGGAGGGGATGGCGCAAGGAAAGGGAAGACTTACCATAGCCCAGCACCAGAATCACCATGACAATCATCACCCAGACCATAATGCCAGCCAGGAAGCGGAGCAACACGATGAACAGGAGGCTCATCACCATGGCGATGACCAGGCCTCTGGGGGACAAAATGGGAGCATGAGCAGGCCCCACCCTCTTACCCAGACTGCCCAGCCCAGGGAGGGCCACCGTCCCTCCCAACTTACATGACAATCCAGTACCAAGAGACTGTGTAATCTTCAAATATCCGCATGGCCAGCTGCCGTGCCTCCAGGACCCCGTTGGCTTTCCTGAAGTAAGGTAGTCAAGGGTAGTCAGACCCCCGCTCTGATCAGCCAGCCCCAGGGGACACCCTGTCCCACCCAGGAAAGCAGAACGCCAGTATGGTGGGCTGTGATCCTCACTTGGCACCCTCCACCAGCTCCGTGATGTTTTTCCGAGCGCCGTGCCCATCCTCATAGGTCGTCTCATTGCCCACCATGAGGACCCCCTTGTGGGCGTGGATGGCTGGGAAGCATCGCCGGGCCACTGCATGGAGCAAGGGATGGGACAGCAGTCAAGTTGACCCCCTGAAACCTTCCCACTCTCCACCAAAGCTCATGAGACCCTAGACTCACAGAGTGTGCTGGGAGTGAGGACAGCAGGGCAGTCGCCATCCCGAAGCACCTCAGCCACACCCTGCCGAGAGAGGTGGGGAGGGGGGTTCATCTCCCAGGCCAACGCCCTCCACCTGGCCCTGCCTGGGCTCCCCTCACCTTGTTGTTCTGGAAGCCAGGCACGCAGAACTGCTTGTAATACTCAAAGTCCTGGGATCTGTGAGCATTCAGGTAGGTGAGGTATCGGTCAGGGCACTTCTCCACGCAGATCTTGAGGGGGCGGGAAGCAGGGTTGGGTGGGATCAGACACCCAATCCCCACACAGAACAGAAGTTCCATCTCCCGTTCACCAGGGAAAAAAGAAAAAGCTGGGAGAGGAGCCATCACTACGGGAGGAAAAGGACTCGGTGATAGGAATCGGGGATAGAGTAGGGCACAGGGAGGGGACAAGTTACCTGGGGGGTGGGACACTGGAATTCCAGCAGGACCAGGGGGCTGGCACATTTCACAATGTTGAAATAAAACAGGTAGGGTTTGTTCCTGGGGTGGGGAGAGGGAGATGGAAACTGTCAAGATTCTTCAACTACCCTATACAAAATATCTTAATGAAAACAACAACAATAATTAACAATAACTGCTGTAGCAACTCTATGCGAGGTGCTAGTCTAAGCTCTGCATGTATAAGCTCATCAAACCATAACAACAGCCCTCTGAGGGTGGGATTGTTATGCTCCCCATTTTAGAGTTGAGGAAAGTAAAGCCCAGCAAGGTTGAGACACTGGCCCTAGATCACACAACCAAGGCATGATGCAGGCCTCACTTTTACAAGTGAGATAAAAGAACTCCTTCTTAATGAGACTCTTAATGTCTCATTCCATGCTGTGTCCACAGAGCCTAGAACAGCAGCTGGGGATGGTGGGAGTTTCATACATACTTGTTGACTGGACTAATGAATGGACGTAGGTGGGGGAAGCCCTCCTGCGCACTGCTCCGCAGACCCACCAGGCCCCAAGGAGCTGGACTTACGCATTTTTCGTGCCTTTCTGTCCACAGAACTCGCCTCGGCTATCGGTAGGGTAGATCACCTTTCGAGGGTCCCCGTGGGTCCAAGCTGTGGAGGGATCCAGGGACACTGAGGCGCTAGCCACTCCCTAGCACCAGTCCCACTCCTGCCCCCAAGGCTGTGGCTCACTATCTTGCACTGGAACTTGGAACCGCAAGTCCTGTCCCCTCCTCCACTCACCTATGATCCCCACAGCCACGTAGCCCACAATGGCCAGGAGGAGGAACACACAACAAATGATGTCTGTGCAGCCCCTGGAGAGCAAAGGACAGTGTCAGGGTGGGAGCCTTGGTGTCCTGGGTATCATAATCCATTGTACCCTGCTCACATACATCCATGTGTTATTTGGACACTTGTCCCTGAGTGAAAGTACACATGCATTTTAAATTTTAGTACCTAATGCTACACTGTTTTCAAAGCAGTTCACAGCCATGTCCAGCTCTCTTTTGATTGCAAGCGCCCATTTCCCCACATTTTTACCAGCATCACATATTTTTTAAACTATTTTTATAAGATTAAATATGAATTAAATAATTAAAGCCATATGAGAATGTATACAATAAAGAAATAAATCTCTCCCTCACATATTCCTGCCCATAAGTAACCTCTGTTAATGATTTCTTGTGAGTCCTTTGGGTACAAATGTTTAAAAAAAATTTTTAACTCAAGCGTTATATGAAACACCACTGTTCTGTATCTTGCTTTTTTTTGCTTAATATATTGAGGGATCCATGTCATACTCAGGACTTGTACATTTTAATGGCTGTGTAATATTATAATTCAAAGATCCACTGTAATTTAGCAAACTAATTCTAAAGGATGGACGGACATTCAGATGGTTGGATTTTTGCCATTTTTAAAAAGACAGCTATTTCATACATTTTTGTCCATGTGTGCAAAGTTTATGGAGAATTTTTTACCAATAATTTTAATCTTTGGAACAAAAACTGCAATAATTGGTTTCAGAGCAGAACATGTATTAATCTATTTAATCTTTACTAATCTGTGATGGGAAATTCTATTTGGTTATTGTTTTAAATTACATTCCTTTATTTTCTAGTAAGTTTGAGCATTTTCCTATAACTTCATTGTCTATAGTATTTCTTGTTCTAGAAATTATGTTCCAGTCTTTTCCCTGAACTAAAAAGAAAAAAAACATTTGTAAGGACTCTTTGTATATTAAAGAAATTAGTCTTTTTATCATCAAATTGCAAATATTTATCACCAGTTCGTTGGAGAACTAATGGGGGAGTATGAAGAAATGGGTGGGGCGGTGTTAGCAGAGACATCCCCGCCACACACAGGAACTCAGAGCACTTACCTGTTGTAAATGGGTCCTTTGAAGGTGGGGTCGTACTTCTGTGGAGTTCCTGAAAATCAGCAAGTTTGAGTTGGGTGGGCCAAGAAGGGATTGGGAGACCCCCTCTCCCAGATGGGCGCCCCTAGGGGTATCTTTGGCGCCAGAAGTAAATTTCAGAGACTGCGGATTTTCTGCCTCCCCCAACCTCCAGACGAGCAGCCCCCGCAGCGCAAGCCAGGGCTGGGGTAGGGGTTGTAGCAGCTGGAGCTGGAGGCCACCCTCTGTGGAGGGGGCTGGAGTGGGAGCCACCTGGGAGCCAGGTGGAGAAGAGAGGGTCCAAGGTGGGACCCCATAGGAGGGCAATTCCGAGGCAGGCCTTTCGGGTGAGGGGTGCTGGCAAGTGACGTGCAGGGGGCTACAGGCGGAGATCGGTATTTCCGCTGCACCCACCCAGCCCCCGTGGCCATGCCCGGGTGCGCGAGGGGAGCTGCCTACCGTGCTTCCCGTAGTAATGTTGCCGCTCGCCCCCCATCCCTGTGGGCGCCCGGCCCCGAAGTCTGGCTGTGCGGGCGTCCCGAGGGAAGGACGGATGGACTGACTGGCGGCGGTTCCTCCCAGCAAAGAGCCGGGCGGGGCAACCCAAACCGGTCTGACCAGCCCCAGCCGAGCCGCGGCGGGGGAACGGGACCGAGGGAGGGAGGGAGGAGAGGCCGGGCGGGGCGGCAGCTGCTCCCGCCACTCACCCGCCCGCCGGATTTAGCCCTCTCCGCCCCCTGCCCAGCCCCCACCCACGGAACGCACTGCCTTCGCGCCCGCGCTTGGCCCGCTCCCTCCACGCCGGGGGCCACACCGCCTAGCACGCTTCCCAGCCCCGAAAGGGCGCCTGATATCGCCCCATTCTCTAAGTAGGGAAACTGAGGGACAGGGAGAGCAATTTCTAGCGGGGCGCCGCAAAACCGGCAGACGGCTGACCCAAACACCCAACTGTGGAGTATTCAAGCTTAAAAATTCTCAAACCGATGGATGTTTTTTATTTTGAGCTGCATTTTTAAAAAATTAAATGCCAACAGTTAAACATTAGGAGAGCCTGTATAAAAATCCACATGGCCAGCCTCTTGAAAACTGGCAAACTGGGGCTGGCAGCGCCACTGGCGCCACATCCCTGCCTGGCACTGCCCCCAGCAGGTTCTTTTGTGGCCCCCAAGGCCACACACCTGAGCTTATCACCCCTGCACCCTCTCACAATTGTAAATCCTGAAGCTATTGTTTTGTAGAAGTATTTATTGAGTGCCTCCTGGGAGCAGGCCCTGAGACGGGCACCAGGTACAGTAACAAATCAGAGACCCAATCTGATGGGTCTGTCCTCCTGGAGCCGACATCCTACTGCGTGGCCCTGGATTCCAATGTTCCTTCTGCCCCACTGAGCCAGAAGACACTTACTTAGGCCAGTGCCTTGCCTTCCCAGAGCCTGTTTCCTTAACTGTGAAATGGGGCTAAAGCATAAAACCAAAACCGGTCAAAGACCAGGCATGGGATGCCAGGAGGTATACAGTTGGTGTGGGGTTTACAGTTGAAATGCACAATATGGTAATATTGTTCAGTGTAGGAGTGTTCAACCAATGTAGGGATATATAGTAGGTACAAGGGTACCGCCATCATGGGGCACAGTCAGTGTGGAGTCATATAGCAGACATGGAGGTAGACAATTGCCATGAGGGTGTTTGCAGTGTGGGATATACAGTAGGAGTGGAGGTATACAGCTGGTGGGAGGTATACAGCACACACGAAGTTGCATAGCCAACGTGGGGGTATACAATCAGTAGAGGGTGCAGAGTCAGCTGGCTGTACCCCCCATACCGATCATCCGCCCCCATGTAAACTGTAATATACTCCTTTAATTTCACTGTATCTCCCAGCAGCCATTGGGGCCAGTTGTATACAGTATAGTTAACTGCATACATCTGGCATGGGGGTATGGTCAGTGGGAATATATATTTATTGTGGGGCATACAGTTAGCATGGAATTATACAGTGTGGTCAAATACAGTTGGTACTCAATAATTACAGCTGCTGCCTCAGAGCCAAGCAACATCCCCTACCCTCCACCCCCATACCTCTCTGATCACCCCACCTGACCCTGGCCCACAGGCTTCAGCAAACAGGCGAGGCCTGAGGGCCCAAGCCATGCCCTTGAATGACCAGGCCTCCCAAAGAAATCTTGCGGTTCCTAAGTCCCTGCCAGCTGAAAGGCCAGCTAGGCCCACCCCACCCATTCTGAGCAGTGCCCAGGCCACAGCTTCTTCTCTTCCCAGATACACTAGGTCCCTTGGGGATACTCCTGCAGGCTTAGGACTTCAACGGCTGGCCAGGTCCGTCCTGATGATTCCCAAATGTCAGTCCCTGGGGAGGGACTGGCCCCCTGAGCTGCATGCCCCTGTGACACCTGCCTCCCAGTGCCCCACATGGGGTTTTCATGAGCATCTCACACTCAGCACTGCCAGCCGAGTCCCTCCCTGATTGTCCCCCAACCTGCCTTAACTCAGAAATGGCAGCTCCATTGTCCAGAGCGCTCAGGCCAGAAACCTGGGACGCCTCTCTGCTCAACATCAGCCCTGCATTCAGAATCTACCCAGAAACCAGCCGTTCCTCACCCTTGTGACATCTCCTGCCTGGACCAGTGCAGGTGTCTCCACCCTGGTCTCCCAGGCCACATCCTTACCCCACACTGTCTGTTCCTTCCACTGTGGCCAGAGGAGCCTGTCAACACCTGAGTCAGGGTACGTCTCTCCTCTGCCCAGAACCTTCCATGGCTCCTACCTCACTCAGAGGAGAAGCCCAACTCTTCACCATGGCCCACAGGCCAGGCCTGCTCTGCCCTCTCCCCTCACCGCCCTCATCTCCTCCCTCTCTCCCCTTCGCTCATTCCAGCCCAGACTCACTGGCCTCCTGGTTACACGAAAAACTCCCCAGGCATGGTCTCGTCTCAGGACCTGTGCACTTGCTTCCTCTGCCTAGAAAGTTCTCTCCCAAGATATCCACGTGGCTCCTCCTCTTTCAGGCCCCTGCTCAAACAACACCTCCCAGGAGAGGCTTTCTCCCACCATTCTAAAATGGTCCCCTCCGAGGTCCCATCACCTTATTTCGTTCCATATCACCACCTGTCGACAGTCACACATTTCCACATTGATGATTGTCTGCCCACATATCCACAGGCAGGGATTTATATGTTTTGAAAGTGGCTGTGTCCCCAGTGCCTGGCATAGAACAAGCACTCAAGAAAAGTTTGTTAAGTGAATAACCGTAATGTATAATCCATGTCTATACAATTGACCCCTGAACAACACAGGTTTGAACTGCGCGGGTCCAGTGATACGCAGATATTTCTCGATAAATATGTACAGCACTGTAAATGTATTTTCTCTTCCTTGTGATTTTCTTTAACACTTTTTTCCAGCTTACTTTGTTGAAGAATACAGCATATAATATACATAACATACAAAACATGTGTTATTTGACTGCTTGTTATTGGTAAGGCTTCCTGTCAACAGTAGTCTATTAGAAAAGTTTTTGGGGGAGTCAAAAGTTATACACAGATTTTAAACTGCAGAGAGGCTCAGCACCTCTAACCCCCATGTGGTTTAAGGGTTAACTGTGAAGCTAAGATTAAAAATTAAAATGCAGCTTAGAGTTTTCCAGGTGTGCACATTTAAAAAATAATTTGTGAATTATATACATAAAAGAATTTAATACGTGACAAATGTGGAATTTCTACTTGGCAGGGAAAGGACAAATCGGTCGGGAGGCGTGGCTGTGCATTTGGAAGAAAATTAAGTTAATTCCATCCCCCTCTATACATAGCAAAACAATTCCACATGGATTAGTCATGCAAATATATAAAAACTCAAAACGATTACAAGCATGAAGGGGAAACACAAGAGCATATTTCTACCATCTGAGAGGTGAGACCTGTAAGGCGGGAGGAGAGATAAGGGAGAGCTGAAAGTTTTTTGTGTCAGCTGAATAGGAGCCAGACGGGCAAAGTGGGAGCAGCCACATAATGGCTGGTGCTAACAGAGGACCTTTCAGACACTGGCTCCCTGCTCTTCACCACACTAGAGGTCTTGTCATCAACCCATTTTACAGCAGAGGAAACCAAGGCTCAAGGAAGGAAAGCAGCTAGCCCAGTCACCTAGCAACACGTAGTGGTCCCTACTCCAGGTTTGGTGAGTGAGTGGGAACCTCTAAGGGTGTTTGAGCAGGAGCATGACCAGGCATGTGTGGGAAGGTCACAGATGGATGGCTCTCAGAAAAATGGCTGCCTATGGGACAGCTGAGCTACGTCCTTGCTGTGTAAACTTGAGTTATTCCTCTGTAGGATGGAACTAAAGATGCAGACAGGGGCACCTGGCATAGGCTTGACTCGGGGCCTGGCCTAGTGGGGGCTCAGGAAATACACGCAGGAATGTTGGTACTGACATCTGATGGGTTCCACTAGTTCTCACTACCATTAGTGGGTGGGGATGGAGGGAGGAGCGAGGTGAATACTGATGTTTTCCGATAATGAGACTGATCCAAACTCTGCAGTATGAGAACTTGCTGAATCTTTGTAACAATGCTGCAAGGTAATAAGAAAATTACAAATGCCCCAATGCCTCCATTTACTGAGCTGTTTGCCATGTGGCGGGCACACTTCTAAAACGTTACACAGATGAACTCAGTTTATCCTTATAATGACTTTGTGAGGCTGATCCTATCATTATACCCCCATTTGACAGATGCTGAAACTGGGCCTCAGAGAGAAATAATGTGCAGGTACCCACAAAGATGGTGAGCAGCAGAGCCGAGTTAGCATCTGTATGAGTTTCCTGTGACTGCTGTAACAAGTCCCCACAAACTTGGTGGCTTAAAACAATACAAATCGATTATCTTCAGGCTCTAGAGGTCAGACGTCCAAAGTGCATCATGCCAGGCTAAAACAAAGGTGTAGGCAGGGCTGCATTCCTTCTGTAGATCCTTTCCCCCTGCCTATCCCGGCTTCTAGAAAGTGCCCTTTTTCCTTGGCTCATGGCCTCTTCCTTCATCCTCAAAACTGGCATTCCCATAAAGCCCACATCTGTGTCCACTGTCACTGCCTCCTTCTCTGGCTCCTCCTAGCCTCTCTCTTTCCTTAATAAGGGCCATTGTCCTTGGCCCACCGAGATAATCCAGGATAATCTCCCCATCTCAAAATCCTTAATTTATTCCCTTCTCCGAATTCCCCTTTGCCCTTTTGCCATGTAATGTAACACAGTCACAGGTTCCAGAAATTAGGATGAGGACATCTTTGGGGAAGGGGAACCATTATTTTGCCTAACGCCTAAAGTGTTTTTACCAACTGGGACAAATGCCACCAGTGAGTCAAACCCACCCACTGGCTTGTTTTCATATGACCTAAAGCCATAAGTGGTCTTCACATTTTTAAATGGCTGCAAAACATCAAAAGAGGAAGACTATTTTGTCACGTGAAAATTATGTGGAATTCAAATGTCAGTGGCCATCAATCAAGTTTTCGTGGTACACTGCCATGCTTGTTTTCAAACTTCTAGTGGTTTTCACACTACAATGGCAGGCTTGAGCAGCAGCAATAGAGACTGTACATGGCCCACAAAGCTGAAAATTTTTATTCTCTGGCCTATTATGGAATTTGCTGCCTCCTGGTCTCTAGGCCATGAACCAAAAACACGTACTGAGCCCGAGTCTGCGCCAGCATGTTTCATGTGCTCTCCTTGTAACAAGCGGAACAATCATGTAACAATCATGTCATTCATTCCCCTGCAATACAGGTGGGGAAACCAACAAGCCTTTATCCTCTCCGGGCTGCCGTTTTCCTGTCTGGAGAATGGGACTAATACTTGCATTTGCTTCGTAGGTGTTGCCAGGACTCGATGCTCAAAAATCACTTAGTACAAGTCTCGGGTACAAGGCTTCAACAAACACTAACCAGGAGCGTGGTCTCGTTTGACAGAGAGGGCAAACTGAGCTGCTTGCTCAGACAGCATAGCTGGTAAGGGACGAAGCTGTGAATCAAAACCAGGCCCCTCTGGCTCCAACCCAGACCTTTTCTTTGACAGATACCTGAAGAGGTAGAGCTAAAGATTTGACAGTGGTTGGGGAGAAGGCGTAGGAAAGCTGGGCCATCGGCCAGGCTGTGGGCGGGGGTGGAGAGGCGGCTCTTGGGTCCTGGCTTTGCTAGCATGATAGCCAGCCTGCTTGGTACAGTGGGCATAGGAGATAAGGGAACTAACACAGGCTGCCTAGTCACAATGATGGTGCCAGGACATCAAGTGCCACCCAGCCCACACGGCTTCCGGATACTGGCCAAGTCTCCAAGGTCTGCAGCAGCTCAAGGTCTTAATCACCCAGCCAGGCTGGCTCGCCACCCCCAACCCCCTGCCTTCCCAGAATTATATGCCTAAGGAATGGGCATCCCAGCTGCCCAGATGAATCTTTTTGAAAAAAAAGTTTTGGGGACAGCATCTGGGTGGGAAAGCTGGAAGCAACTCTAATGGTCATAATGTGCCTACTGTGTGCCAGGCACCAACCAGACATTTACTTCTAGAAACTCATGTCATCCTAACAAAGCTCTGAAGGCAGATGGCCCAGTGTAGAAACTGAGGTACAGAAATGCTTCACGACTTGCCTAAATCACAGAGCCATCAGGAGCTGGGACTTGAACTCCGTTCCTGACACCATGCTCTTGAACTCTATGCCTGATGAAAAATTCTGATTAACTGAGCATCTACCATGGACCAAGCTCTGTGCTAAGTGCTAACCCCATTTTATGGATACAAAAACTGAGGCTCAGGTATATGAAAGGTATAGATAAGAAAGGTACAGAGATACAAAAGGTAAAGACGGTACAGAACAAAGAAGAATGGAGCTGGGACTGGAACTGAGCCAAGGGTTCTAGAATCTGGCTGAGAGTCCAAACTCTGTCATTAGCCTCGTTTTGTAAATGTGTTCATTTATTTAGCACCTTGATACGGGGTGATTCATGCCCCTCAACTAGTGCTATTGCCTCTGTCCTGATCTCTTGGTTTTTGCCATTGTAGGCCCCCAGAGGCCGGGGGGCACCTGTGAGCACCCGAGTCAGTCAGGTCCCTCCTCTGTTCAGAACACTCAGTGGTTCCCATCTCTCGCAGAATAAAAGTCCAAGTCCTCCCTATGGCCCACAAGGCTTTGTACATTCTGCCCCTAACCCCTTTCTGCCGTCACCTCTTCCCATTTTAACTCTTGATCTCTCCACTCCAGCCACAAAAGCTTCCTCACTGCTCTTCAAACACATCAGATATGATCCTACCCCAGGGCCTTTGCACTGGCTGCCCTCTTCCTGAAACAGGCTATGATGCTCCCTCTCTCTCCCTTGCTTCTCAGGTCACCTCAGGATGACCTTCTCTGATACCTCTATCTAAAATTTTAGGTCCTGCCTCCAGGCCCTCCAGACCACTCCCACCTGCTCTTTCCTGCTGTATTTTTCTCCAGAATCCTTCTTCTGACATTCTAAGAATTTTTCTCATTCATCGTAATTTCTTGTCTGGTTACCTTGGTTCCCTTTCTAGAATATCAGTTCCACAAGTGCAGTGTCTGCTGTGTCTCCAGCATCTAGAACAGAACCTGGCACATGGTGCCTGACAATGTTCGCTGAAGGAAGTTAGGAGTGAACCTGTTTATATTAAGTGAACAGTATGCTTATCAAGATGAAAAACTTACCCCAGAACAAGACTTCAGACTGAGAGAACTCATTCTCCCTCTAACCCCTGGCCCAGAGCCCTCACTTCTCTTCCTGGCGCAGTTCCTCTCATCCATTTCCCTTTCCTCCCTGAGACACTGTCTACAATTCACATATGTATGCAAACTTGTAGCTATTTATCCCCGTTTTGTTGCACATACCATTCCCGCTTTGCTATTTCGTAGACTAACATAATCGGACATTGTTTCCCCTTGCAGAGGTTAAACCTACTTCATCTTTTTACAAGGCAACATAGTATCCCACCCTGGAAACAGTAATTGTTCATTAAACCAGGGGAAGGAGCTTTAAAAAGATCCAGATGTCATATATATATATATATATATATATTATATATATATATACACATATACATATATATATATATATGGAGAGAGAGAGAGAGAGAGAGAGAGAGAGATTGAGAGGGAATGAATATACTAATAAGCTCTAGACTTCTTGGCTGTGTCACCTCTGGGATGAGGACAGCTGCCTGAGGGTTTGTGAAGGGTTCTTTCAGGTGGAAGGCTAAAATCTTCTCTGCAACTGAGGGCTTATTTTTAATTTTCAGTCCACACAGACAGAATATATTAATTTTGTTTATATAAGAGTTTTAAAATCACATTTCAAAATAACCCTCTCTTGGAGGATTGATGGGACAAGAGCATAAGAGAACTTTCTGGGGGTGATAGGAAGATTCCTACCAGAGGTCTGCAATTCTTTTTGTCGAGGGCCAGATATTAAAGATTTTAAGCTTTGTGGTTCACATATCATCTGTTTATATTCTTTTCTTTTTTTTTTTTTTTAACGACCATTTACTGACATAAGAGCCATTCTTAGTCCACTGGCTTTACAAAAACAGGCCAAAGTCCAACAATGTGAATATATTTAAGACTATTTAATCTACACTTAAAGACAGTTAAGATGATAAATTTTGTGTTGTTTTTTTATCACAAAAATAAAATAATAATAATAATAATAATAGTGATAGTAATAAGAAAAATAATAATAATACTGATAGGCCCTCCTTGGGCCTGAGGGCTTCTGGTATGCTGGCAATATTTTTTTTTCCTAAGCTGGGTGTGAAAACTGGAGCCTTGTAAAATTAGGATCTGAACCCTTTCTGCTTCAGTAAAAAGTTTAAAATATTCCCCTTGATTGGTTAAATATAAGATGGTCCATGCGCGAATGCACTACTTGATGCAACTGTCAAAAAACACTGGGGGAGCTTTCCAGGCACTTACGTGAGGTCATCTCCAACGCATAGTAAGAAAAGGGAAAAAAAGCAATATGTAAAACGAAAACCTACCATTCAACAATATTTGTTGAGCATCTACTATGTGCCAGCCTCTGTCGATACACCTTCAAACCAACAGACATGAATTCCTGCCTCATGAAGCTAGCACTCTAGGAATTTGCTGACAGTTTTGTAAAAGAACAACAACAACAACAACAACAAAAAAGCCACAAAATACAGAATATGTAAATCTTGCATGTGTAGTCTAAGGCCTAGAAAGGAAAACACAGCATGTTTTAATTCTGACGCACTCCAAGGGAGTGTGATGCAGGGAGAGGAAATAAGGAGACTTTTTTTTTAGGCGAGGCAACCCTTGGTTGACCTCTCAGACTGCAAGGACCTTGTCATCTTACGATCCCTTATTTTATTGTATTTTTTTACACCTACAGCACCTGGTCTCCCTACGTGGTCTCCCATCCAAATACTAACCAGGCCCCACCCTGCTCAGCTTCCGAGCTCAGACAGGATCGGGCTTGTTCAAGGTAGCATGGCCCTAGACAAGGAGACTTTTCAAGATAAAACTGTAAAGTCTTTTGTATCTTTTGTGTTCTGAAGCATGTAAATGTATCGTACATTATCTCTCTTTTTAAAAGTTGCAATTAAGAGCTAAATACCCTCTCCTAACAATATGTCTTCTAAATTAGATGCCAGGCCTCCACTGCTGGCCGAGTTGAATTCTCTGGTGAATTGGGCCATGGGATGTTTTTTTAACAAGCACCATTACTTTTTTCCAAACCCCACCCCCACCAGAGTCCATTGTTTTAGGTTCTAGTATCTTATTCCATGCTGCTCATGCCAAGTGTGGGCGGGGTGGGAAGGACAGCAGTGCCCACTGCTGACATTCGTTGGGGCCAGGAGCCATTTTCCCATTTTCCTTGGCGCCAATGCCTTCCTCTAGACGCAGTGTCTGCTAAAGGAGCTTCCTGCCCTGCCCAGGCCGGCCCGAGTCTACGTTCTGACAGAGGACTGCTTCTCTATCGGCTCACGGAAAATCCATGTCCCCAGTGTCGCCAGCCCCAGAGGACTCCTGAGCACACAGAGCTTGCCAGGAAATGGGTGAAATGCTCCCCCACCACGCCCGGCCCTGCAGATGAGGATACAAAGTTTCAGAGAAGTCATCAGTTGTTCAGGGCCACAGAGCTCATGTTAGAGCCAAGATTTGAGCCTGTGTCTGCCTGATGTCACCCCGTAAATTCATGGAAGGCACTGCAAGGATATGTAAGCTATTCTTGCATGCTGTTCTCAAAGGAAAGGTCCCCATTATCTCGCAGGGTTTTCACTGGGAAGCCTGAGGGTCCCAGGTTTTTGGTTCTGATGCGAATGGACTATTTACAAGCAAAGTGAGACCTGCCCCACTTCTAGGAGTCAAGCCATCTCATCCTGGAGGAAATGAGGGCCTGGCTGCAAGATCCAACCAACTGAAGCCTCCACCTCGGGGCTCCTCTGGGCCTCATAGAGAGAAATAATTAAGCAACTGTGTGGTTTGTTCACTGTTCTCTCTGCCTGAAACACTTCTCTCAATTTTCCCATGGCCATTGGCTCAACCTCCAGTCCTCGGTCACCTAAAATAGTCCCAGATGATCTTCCCTACATACATGGTGTTCTGTCCTTTGCTTCACAGCACTTACAACAACCTAAAATTACATATTTATTCCCTTGTCCACTCCCTGCGGTCAAAGATTCTGCTTTGTTCACTGTTGTGTTCTCGGTGTTTAGACCCTGTCTGTGAGATGCTCAATAAATACTTGTTGATGGAATGTGCTCCATCAGGGTGTGCTGGGCACAGAGGTCCCCTGTCTTGGGTGTGAGGCTGGCAGGGGGCCTAGGAAGGTTTGCTCAAGCCCATTCATGACTGGCTCCCTTTGGCCAAATTCAAGGATGGGTGAATCACGTCATTGTCCATTCTGTCCCTCATCTCTACCACAGCCGAGCCTCAGAAGACCAGAGTTCTCTCAGGTGCTGCCCGCAGGCAGGCAGAGCCTGGCCTGGACCCAAGACTAAAAATTTCAGATCAGAGACAGCTGGCCACACCCAAGGGACACACAGCATGGGCAGCCACAGGGTCTGGGGCTTAAGCCAAAACCAAGAACAAGGGGGCCCCTAGAGAGACTGGCAGCTTCAAGTGGGGAGGGGAGTGGCTGGGTAGTGGCCAGGTCCCCTTAGCCCACCCCACCCTGGCCTCCCTCTCCGCAGGGCTGGGCAGGGAGGGACCCAGCCTCCCTCATCTGTCTCTGCAGACTCCTGAGGCCACAGTCTTCAGTGGGGAAGGAGGGGAGGGAGGCACAGCTCTAGCAGGTTTGTTTTTATTTTTGAGCGGTTTCCGGCCCCCTCCCCAAGACCATTCTGTCTCACAGTTTCCAGGAAGTCCCAGGCACACGAGGAGGTGTGAAAGGATACTTTGGCCCCAGGGCAATGTCTGGTGGGATGTGTGCCCAGGACCCAAAATGGGGAAGAGAAAGGAGAAACTGAGGACTGTACTCCTTCCCCCCCTCCCGTGGGAACTGGGGAAGGAACCCGCAGTAGAGTGTGGGTGAGAAGGGGCCTCATCTCGACACCATTCCCTGGACCCTGGGGCGAAGTCGCCCTCAGGTTCGCAGGAGGGTGTCCAGTTGCCCCGATTCAGCAAAAAAGGCCGCGGGCACCCCAACCACTTGCACGGGGTAAAGGAAAGTTTCCCAATTGTTTCCGACTTCCTTCCTGCCCCGCGCCGGCGGCGTCCTGGTTTCCGCCTTTCCCAGGCGTCGGGCGGGACCCGATGGGCTCCTGCCCTTGCATTCGGTCTGCTCAGTCTTGCCTCAGTTTCCCCAACTGGCCGAAGCCCCGGGACGGCTACTTTCCAGGAGATGTGGGCAGGGGGGAGAAGTAGACCAAGGGGACTGGAAGAAGAGGGGGACTGGAGGAGGTTGGGGCCTTCCTTTCCCTTTTCGGGGCCCGGGTCGCCGTGCATCCCTTCCCCCGCCTGGCATCTGAGCTACCCAGATAACGGGACCTCCCCGGGCGGAGCATGCGCCATGCGTCCCGGCCCATCAGCGGGAGGGAGCGCAGGGGACCAGGGAGACGCAGGGCGACCTGGCGGTTAGAAGGGGAGTGGGCTCAGTGCAGAGAGGGATATAGGCCCGGGAAGCAGAAGGGGGTCCCAGCTGCAATGCAGGTGTTTAAGATCTCAGACGTCCCCCTCCCCCAAGGGTCCCCTCAATTCAGCATAGGCGGCCGCAGGCCAGAGGCGGCTCCTACCGTAGGCTCCGTCCTTCCGCTCGTCCTCCATGGCCAAGGCGGTCCGGCAAGGGAGTTCAAACCAGCGCGACCCCAGCCCGGGCGGGCGGGAGGCTCGGCGGGCTGCAGCGCCCCGCCCCGGGCCGGGCCCAGCCTGCCGGGCCAGCCCCGCGTGCCCTCTCCAATGGGAGCCCCGCGCGGGCAGAGGCGGGGCCCGGGGCGGGGTCAGGCTCAAGAAGGGTGGGGCCTCAACCTTTGTTTTCCATCAGAGATAGTGAGAGAACCCTCTTAGTGTATTTGGTTCACAAGGAGCAGTCGTCATTCCTTCACCCATCCATCCATCCATCCGTCCATCCGCCCATTCCATCGTCGAATAGACAGTGAGCGTTTGCTGACTGTGTGCCAGTGAACAGACAGAATGATGCCATTTTTCACTAATCAGATTGGCAAGAATTTGAGTTTGGTTAACATCAAGCCAGGTGAGCAGATGCTGTGGGGCAGAATGTTCTCTGACAGAGAGATTAAATCCAAACCGTGTTCACCCTGTGCGATTTCTCTCTGCCACCGCAGGCATGTGTGCATGGGGCTTCTGTGCCAAAGGGTGTTACCTGCGGTTTTGATAGTTATTGTAAAAAATGGGAGAGATATACATGTCCACTAACAGAAGAATGCATACATCACCGTGATAGGGTCACAGGAGGAAAGAGCATACAGTGGATAAAAAGAATGAAGTCATCAAGGAAATGCAAATTTAAACAGTGAAATACCACTGCCTGCCTATCAGAATAGCTAAAACGAGAAAGACAGACAGTACCAAGTGCTGGTGAGGATCCGTAACAAATGGGACTCTCCTCCACTGCTGGTGGGAATATAAGATGACACAATCACTTGGAAAAAGGTCTGGCAGTTTCTTATAAAGTTAAACACGCACCTACCATATGACCCAGCCATTGTACTCCTAGGTATTGACCCAAGAAAAACAAAACTACTTAAAAAAGAAAAACCCACAAAGACGTGGAGACAAGTGTTCATAGCAGCTTTATTCATAATAGCCAAACATTGAAAGCAATCCAAATGTTCACCAATGGGTGAGTAGTTCAAGAAACTGTGGTCCATCTATACCATGGAATACTCCTCAGCAATAAAAAGGAATGAATTTTGGTAAGTGCAACAGCATGAGTGAATTTTGGGAAGTGGGGAGGAAGCAGTATGCCAAGTGAAAAAGGCCAGACACTTTTGTATGTTCTAGAATAGACATAACTAATTAACCTATAATAACAGAACATGGATCTACGGTTGTCTTTGCAAGAGGTAGTGACTGGTGGGGCCATAGGGTGGCTTCTGGGGGACAGGAAACAGTACTGTGGTTACACAGGTGGGTTCAGTTTGTGAGACTTTCTTAACACAAGTGACGTTTTTAAAATGGAAAGTTTTAAAATAGTTTAAGGAAGAAGGAGGGGGCACCACAGGTTATATAGCAAGGAGGAATGTTTGTAGGGAGCTCACTCAGCGTTAGGGGTGGTATTAAGTGCTTTATATTAAATCTTTATAACCATTTTCCAGTTGGGGAAAGTAACACAGAGAGGTTAATTTATCCACAGTCACAGTGAGTGGAGGGTTGTACAAGGATTTGAACTCCTGGAGGCTGACTTCACAACCCACACATCCTCCACACCCCTCAGCCACGACCCCGCCAGTGTAGCCCAGCTAGGCTTCCAGGTCCTACTGGTGAATGAAAATAGCAAGGCTTGTTTAGTGTTTAGTCATGTATGGTATGAGAAAGAGAGAGAGAACATCACACGCACAGGCGCACACACATACATCTGCATGAAACTAAACAGAAAAAGAACTGAACGTCCCAGGGGTGTTTAGAGGGACTAGGATGGAGTGGGGCGGGCAAGAGGACAAGTTTTCCCAATCTATGTTCTCTCTCTTTTTCTTTTTTAGTGGGAGAAAGCATCTATATTTTTCTTGGCTAACCAAAACTCTATTTCCAAAAATAGATTTAAACAAGCCGGTCATGAAAGGACAAATACTGTATGGTTACACTTATAGGAGGTCCCTAGGGGAGTCAGATTCGTAGAGACAGGAAGTAGATGGCAGGCGCCAGAGGTTGGGGAGGAGGGGGTGGGGAATTAGTTTTTAATGGGGATAGTTTCAGTTTGAGAGGATGAAAAAAAAAACAGATTTTTTAAAATTCTGGGGACAACGATGGTGATGGTTACACAATGTGAATGTACTTAATGACACTAAAACCTACATTTAAAATGAATAAAATGGTAAATTTTACATATGTTTTACCATAATAAAAGTTTTTTGTTTTTTTTTTAAATAGACTTCCTACTCTTCATGGATCCTTGGTCTTAATTATCATGGAAACATCTGATTCTTCCAAATATTCTGTGGCTTTTGCTGTGATTGTTCAGAAATTTCCGTAGAGACTGGTTTTAAAAGACTTGAACAGCTGACTGGTTCATAATACATTGGAATATTTGGGTCCAAACTATTAAGAATTAGCTGCATAAACTTGTTGAAATCTTTTGGATGTGAATGTGTTACCTCGAGTGGCTTATATTAAGATTCTCTCAGACTTACTCGGGTGTTAAAACAAATCCAAATGTGTATTTTTTATTACAGATTTTTGCTTCATAATTTTGTAATAACGTTTCCATACAGATGGCAAAAAAATATATAGATTTTTAAAATTAGGGTGCAACACAACTGTGACAGGTGACACTTGGGAAAGCCCAGAGGAGGAATTTGACCTAGAACGTGAGGTGGGAGGTCAGTGAGGGTTTCCTGAAGAGGAAACTTGAGAGCCCAGTGAGATCGAGATAGAGAAAGCAAAAAAGGGCAGGCATGCATGGAGAAGTCAGGTACCAGAAGAAAGCAGAGGTCTGACTGTGCCAGGCAGGACATCTCAGGGCAATGGGGAGCCGTGGAAGATGTGAGAATGAGGGAGGGTGGTAAGAGCTGTGAGTTTCAGAGAGGTCCTTTTAGTGGTGTAGAGAAGGGATCTATTGGGGTGTCTAGAAGCAGGGACCCTAAGGGGAGGCTGGGCAGGCTCTAGGCACCTAGGAGGAACTGGGGCAAGGCCCCAAGCCCTGGGGACATGGGAAGTTGCAGCTGAGGTGGGACAGCTGTTCACACAGAGATGCTCTGTTCTCTGACCAAGCTGAATCTTTTGGACTCATAAATTTTTCAGCCAAACAGGCCGTGCGTTTCAGATTCCAGGGCACCTGGCCCAGGTTTTAGGGTTCTATTTACTGCCTGAGAACATCTCAGGGCCCTAGGAGAAGGGCCCTTGTGAGATTCAGTAATGCCTGGGCTGGGAGGAGGGCATGGCAGCACCTGAAATGCCACTGGGTCACCTCCTGAGCTGGGGCTGAATGGATCACAGAGGACACCCCTCTTTGGGGCAGAGCCAGCATAAAACCTTAGGGTTTGAAGGGCTAGAATTCCAGCTCTATCACTGCTGGCAAGTGACTTTGTATGGGTCACTCACTGTCTGAGCCTCAATTTTCCTTTCAGTCAAATGGAGATAATAGATTTTCCTAACTGAAAGTGTCGTTTCACAGAGGATTCCTGCATGAGAGGCTATTAGGGCAGCTCCTGGGTATAGTGAGCACCATAGGCATGAGCTATTGGTGGTAATAGTAATGCTTGTACCCTGCAATACAGCAGGGCAGTTAAGTGAAGGCCAGGACCTTGTTCGCTATGACTCAAATTCAAGTTCTGACTCAACTGCCTTCAGGCTATGTGGCCTTGGGCAAGTAGCTTCTCCTCTCTCAGCCTCTGCTTTTTCCAATGTAAGAAGACAAAAAGTTCTTCCCCTCAGGTCCTGAATGACCAGGAAACCATAGTTGGGAAGACCAGAGTCATACACAGCAAAAAATAACAAAATTTAAAAAAAAAGACATGAAGTGTTGAAAGGTAAGTGCCCAAAGAATGTGCACTACTGCAGTGGTTACCGTGTTACTGTTAGGTGCCAGTGGAGGGGAAGCTGGCGGTTCTGATAGTGGCTGGGCCCTCTCTTAAGTGTCTTGTGGGGCCGCCTACTTCACCCTCAGGAGCTGATAAAAGTCTGAGGCTGGGTTTCCAGAAGAAGGAAAGAGGCCTGAAAGAGCTGAGTGTCGCCCCCTGGAGCCCCCAGGACCCGCCCTCCCACCCCCTGTGGAGCAGAATCCGTCCCAGCCAGGCTGTTTGAATTTCCCTTTTATTCCTTCTTTCCCTCAAACTTCTCTGCATCCCAGATCACACAGTCACGGGGTGGAGCCCAGGTCCACAGTCGCTGATGTGCAGCGAGTGTAGACACAGTGCCAGGCATGAGTTATGCCCAGAAACTCAGTGAGCGCAGGCTGTGGAAGCGGCACTATGGCCATTGTGCCCATTTAACAGAAGCAGAGACTGAGGCACAAGGGGTGCAGTCACTAACCCAACGCCACACTGCCAATGGCGGAGTCAGGGTTCAAATCTAGCACCTGTGCTCTTAACTGCCATATAGTAAATAATAATAGCAAATAGCAATAACATTATTAAGCATCAGCTACATGCCAGGCACTGTCCACAGCATTGTGTTGTGTGTAAGAACTCATGCAAACTGCACTGTAACTTAGTTAGGAGAGCGCAGTTAATAACTGGATTTCACAGACACGCAAACCAAGATCCAAGGACGGGAGGCCAGGTGCCCAAGGCCACCCAGCTGGCCAGTTGCAGACCCAGGACTTGAGCCCAAGCAGCTAGGTCTCCGGAGCCCAAACACTTGACAAGCACACATAAACGACAAAAACAGTACTAGTGCCAGCTTTGTGCCAGGCTCTGAACTTGGACTCTTTCTCTTGGGTTGTCCCCACTCATTAGGCTGTGGTGGAAATTTTCAGATGTCAGCCCCTTCTCTGATCGTCCTGCCCACAGCCCCCCATTCATTCTCCAATGCACATCCCCAAGCCCCTGACATCAGTTCAGTTGCCTTCATTACTCCCATCCTCTCCAGGGACCATTTGTGTTGGGGTTTTTATGTCATTTGTCTATATTACTATCCATAGTACCACAGAGAGCAATCCAATAAATACTCACTCACCGAGTTCATCATCAACAGTATCATCACCATCATGAAAGCAGCTTCCATATGTCCAGTCCAGCACACAGTAGGTGTTCCAATAAATGTTAAATAACTAACAGTATAATATTTATAGTCATAATAATCATAATAACAACCATTTATCTCTTCCACATTCTATCAACATCTTAATGTCACATAGTAGGAGCTTATAAATATTTTTGGAAAGAATAAGTGCAACATTAAGAATAATAATAAAAGCGGCGACATTTGTCCTACTCAGAGTGCAACCCACAGTTCCTGTCACTGAGAGAAGGAATTTACTAGTGAATAAATATCTGAGTGAAAGAATAATTGATAAAATTTTTTGTATGAATGAATGAAAGAATGAATGAGTTGCACAAACAATTTTGAGTGTCCAACGCACAGGGGACACAGATATGAACAGGACAAAGTCTCTGCCCTGTTGGGGTGACATGCTTGTGTGAGAGACAGAGGAGGAACAAGATGGATGGATGGATGGATGGATGGATAGTTGGTCTCGGATCTCAGCCCATGCCCATCAGCACCCCTGGGTTCGAAGGGACAGTGAGGCGGGGCAGCTGTCGGGTCCGAAGCCCTGCCTCTCCTGCCCTCCAAGCGTCTTCACGTCCGCCGACAGCACCGCTCACCTGGCGGCCTCCCCTTTAAGACGCGCTCACCTGGGCGCTCACCTGCGCGCCGGCGCTTCCGCAGGAACAAGGAAGCGTCGCCACCGTTGTCTCCTCCTCTCGCTCCGCGCCTCTTAGGTCCGCCGGCCGCCACCATGTCTGCCTCGGCCGTCTTCATCCTCGATGTCAAGGGCAAGGTGAGGCTGGGCGCAGGGGTGGGGGACCGATAGGTGAGGCTGAGTTCCCCCTAACCCAGGCTGAGAGGCCCTAGAAAGCCCTGGGGGCGTGGGAACACCTCTCCCCCAATCCCGCAGAGTCCCAATCTCACCTCCACCGTTTACTAGCCGCGTATTTGGGGCCAGGGGCTTCACCTCTCTGAGCCTCAATCTCCCTATCGGTAGAAATGGTAATAACAGAGGTCCCCACCCCAGAACAGTTAATACAACCGTATGCGTGGAAGCTACTTAGCACAGTAGCCCTGCTGCAAACATTAGGCAGTCAATTAAAATTATTTCTATCACCATCATCATCCACAGTATTAGTATTTGGGGAAGAGAGCAGGGGTGGGGGACCTTGATTCTCCTTTGGGCCTGCCTTGTCCCCTTCTGGAGTCCCTTCTCATTCATCTTGTCATTCAATAGCAATAACAATTGTGGTAGTGGAAATAATATTCCTGATAATAATAGTGAGAGCTAAGGTATTTGACTACCAGCTATATGACCTCCCAGTTCTAAGCGCTGAGCCAAACAACCTCAGCAAGTAGATACTATTATTATTGACTGCTTAATTGCCTGCCAGGCAAAGCTACATGAGCTAAAAGAGATATATGGGCATAACCTTTTTACTTTTTTTTTAATTTAACTTTTTTCTTCTTAGCATAATCTCTCTCTCTCTCTTCCCAGCATAATCTTTTTCCCCCTTCCTTCCTTCCCTCTTTCTATAATCTTTCTTTTTCTTTCTGTAATCTATCCCTCCTTTCCTCCTTCCTTCTCGTCCTTCTTTCCTCTTATCATTCCTACCGCATTGATTTGGTGCATATAAAGCCCTGGGCGAGAGCGGAATTCTGAAGCCAGGGCACCTTGGTCCAATTCCTGGTTCCCACTTACTATGGAGACAGTTCCTACCTCAGTTTCCCATCTGTACAATGGAGATGACAATGACACCTTCCTCACAGGATTGTGGTGAGAACTAAATCAGCAAGCAAACATCCAATCTTTAGTGGAACACGACCTGGACCTCAGTGGGGGCTCTAGACACGTTAGCTGTCATCACATGCCCGTTTCACAGAGGAGGAAACTGAGGTACAGAGAGGCAGAGCCTTGCTCAGGCCCCTTGGCCAGGAAGTAGAGTCAGAACCAGGCATCTGATGCCCCCGGGTACAGGGTCCCCAGATCCCAGTGGTGACCGGACCTTCTCTGCCCACCCTTAGCCCCTGATCAGCCGCAACTACAAGGGCGATGTGGCCATGAGTGAGATAGAGCACTTCATGCCTCTGCTCCTGCAGCGGGAGGAGGAGGGGGCCCTGGCTCCACTGCTGAGCCACGGACGGGTCCACTTTCTGTGGATCAAACACAGCAACCTCTACCGTATCCGGCTACAGGTGGGGTCTCTGGCAGCAGCTCAGGCCCAGAAAGGGTGGGCTGAAGACAGCAGTTTCACAGCACATCAGTGGGGGCTCAGGCTGGGGGATGGGTGGGCAGGTTCAAGAGCAGTAGCAGGGGACAGGGTGGGGGTTCAGGATATGTGCTCCACTCGAGCCCTTCTAGAATGGCACCTTTTCCTTAACCTCGCTGCCCGCAGTGGTGGCCACCACGCTGAAGAATGCCAATGCCTCACTCGTGTACTCCTTCCTCTACAAGACAGTGGAGGTAGGTCCCGGCCTTTCATTGGCTGGCTGGTCTGTCTGTCCATCTGTCTTGTCTGCCTCCTTTAGGATCCATCTCTTCTAAGAAGCTTTGCTTGACCTCCCTGGAGGGCCTCCATCAAAGCCCCATCAGTCTGTGTTCTTACTGGCTGCTGAGAAATCATCTCTCCCTGAGTTATCTTAAGCAAGTCACTTCTCTCTGTGTCTCTAAACTAGAGGTTAAAACAACTCCTGCTTCAGGGTCATCGTACAGATTAACCAAATTCCTACACCTAAAGTGCCTAAAACAGTTCTCAGTATAGAGTAAGTGCTCAACAAAGGTTCGATATTATTATTTGCTTATCGGTAATATTATAAAAATCAAAATAATTGAGCGCTTATTCTAAGCCATTCTCAATGACTAAGAAAGTGCTCAGTCAATATTTTTCCACAAATGAGAACTATTTATTGATTTGTCTCCTCTCTGCCAGGCAAAGGGAAGACAGAGCTCTGATTTAGCCAGGGCCTTACCTGTCCTGAGGAATTAAAGGGCGTGAAGGAGATTAAACAGGAGGAGATCATATCAGTGACCGGTTTGCTCATCTCACCATAGCGTGATACTCATAGTGTGTGTGGGGGGCGGCTTCGCATTCGAAATGAGGCCTGAATGCAGCAGCCTTCTGTGAGGCAACGTGGGGGAGGAGTGTCCCAGGCAGAGGGGCTGCTTATGTAAAGGCCAGTAGGAATAGAAAGGCCAGTGAAGTTGCAGCAGGATGAGGAGTGGAGGATGTTTGAATGTTGAAGACTGACAGGTTCTCTGCTTTGGCTATGCCTCCCAATTCCCAGGGCTCTTAACTTGGGGTCTTCAGATCTCCAGGGGCCTGTGGATAGAATCCAGAAAGTCCATGAACTTAGTTGTATTTTTATCTAACAGGCTTATTTCGCCATCCCCTGTATTTTATTTTATGCATTTACAAACCTTATTCTGAGGTGGGTCTGTGGGCATCACCAGATATGCAGGGATCCGTGTCCCACAAACAAATGAACAAACAAAACAGTTTTGAGCCCTTCCAATTCCTCCTCCAGGAAGTTTTCCTGGACCTCCTCACCTCTGGGCTCCTACTTTCCTTGTGTTTTCCTCATTATTGTACTCAACATGTTGGATTATATTGGTTCTGTTACCAGTCCATTTCTCCCATGAGGGCAGGGGCCCTTTGGGTTTTGTTTACCACTAATGTCCTGGCACTAGTATACAGTAGGTGCTCAGTAATTGCTTGTTGGATGGCTGGCTGGATCAGCGGGGACCCAGCCCATGGCTATACCAGCTATACCTCTGTGTGTCTGCTCCCCACATCCCCAGGTATTCTCTGAATACTTCAAGGAGCTGGAGGAGGAGAGCATCCGGGACAACTTTGTCATTGTCTACGAGCTGCTGGATGAGCTCATGGACTTCGGTTTCCCTCAGACCACCGACAGCAAGATTCTGCAGGAGTGAGTGGGCCATGGGGGCAGCCAAATGGGAAGCCACAGGTGGAAGGAAGTCGGGGAGGGCCAGGAGCGTGTCCCTGCGTCCACCTGCTCATGCTCCCTGCCAGGTACATCACGCAGCAGGGCAATAAGCTGGAGACAGGCAAGTCACGGGTGCCACCCACTGTCACCAATGCTGTGTCCTGGCGTTCTGAGGGCATCAAGTACAAGAAGAATGAGGTCTTCATCGATGTCATAGAGTCTGTCAATCTGCTGGTGAGCCCCCACACCTCCACCCTGCCTCTGCCACGGCCTGGGAGCAGGATAGGGGACCCTCCGCCTTATGACCCTCCGTGCGTGCATCCTCAGGTCAATGCTAATGGCAGCGTCCTGCTGAGTGAAATCGTGGGCACCATCAAGCTCAAGGTGTTTCTGTCTGGCATGCCGGAGCTGCGGCTCGGCCTCAACGACCGCGTGCTCTTTGAGCTCACTGGCCGTAAGTGTCTGGAGAGGCGCTCACTGAGGAGCTGGAGACCCCTCCGCATCTGGGGACCCAGAGAATTACAGCCAGTTCTGAAATAAGCACTCACGCGCCCTCTTCTGGTCATGGCCAGCGGCGCAGCTGCTGGTTCATTGAGGAAACGCTTCTCCATTACTGAGTGCCGGGTACAAGGACAGGGCAGTGAAAAAAAGACAGATCGTGGCCCTCATGGAGCTGATATTCTAGACTATCTTAGGAGACAGAGTAGCATCGTATTTAAAAGATTCCCTGGGTTCAGGTTCTAGCTCTGCCCTGGCCAGCTGGGTGACCAGGCAAGTTACTCATCCACTCTGGGCCTCAGTTTCTCATCGGAAAAATAGGGGTGATGGTAGTAGTGAATGATGAAGGTAGGGGCAGAGACACTGCTCTGGCCCCCAGGGTCATCCTGCATGTTTGGCTCTGAGTTTCAGGGAGCAAGAACAAGTCTGTGGAACTGGAGGATGTGAAGTTTCACCAGTGCGTGCGACTCTCTCGTTTCGACAATGACCGCACCATCTCCTTCATCCCGCCCGATGGCGACTTTGAGCTCATGTCCTATCGCCTCAGCACACAGGTGAGGCAGGGCTAAGCCCCATGGCAGGGGCTCAGAGTTGACTCCAGAGACTCCCAGAACTCCCCCTTCCTGTGTCTGCAGGTCAAGCCACTGATCTGGATTGAGTCCGTCATTGAGAAGTTCTCCCACAGCCGTGTGGAGATCATGGTCAAGG